>NC_088815.1:7545585-7888085 GCF_011386835.1 Chrysemys picta bellii | reverse complement strand
GAAGAACCACGATGATGTCACTCCCCTGCCTTATATAGACTTTGCATACGGTGGGAACCCTTTGTTTCAAAGCTTGGTTCCCACGCAAGTTAGTGGAAAAATACTGACATCCCAAGATGGAGTCCAGCACCATGTGATCTGGTCACATGTCCCCGTAGTGTCACAGCAGCCATTGTCTGCAGCGTCCTCAGGAAGGCTCCCCAGGTGGGAAATAAGTTTCATCTAAGGCCTATTGTTCTCTCTAATGGCTCATTAACTTGAATGGGCCTTTCCCAGCCAGCCATCTAGACCAAGGTTTCTCAGACTGAGGTCTGCGGACCCCAGGAGGTCCACAAGGGAACTCCAGGGGGTCTGTGAGTCATGTCCAGAGCTGTCAGCCCTGCTCATCAACTCCTCCCCCTCCCTCCCAGTGCCTCCTGCACACTGCGGAACAGCTGTTCAGCGGCATGCAGGAGGTGCTGGGAGGGTGGGGGAGGAGCAGAGATGGGGCACACTCAGGGGAAGAGGAGGGGTGTGGCCTGGGGGGAAGAGGTGGAGTGGGGACAGGGCCTGGGGCTGAGCATGGGGTTTGGGGGTCCATGAAAATTTTTAAATAAAAATGGGGGTCTTTGGGTTGCTGAAGTTTGAGAACCACTGATCTAGGTGGAGAGCCTTTTGCCTAGTGGGCGTTGCCCAGGAATAGCTACAAGTGAAATAGATTAAAAAATTAAAATTAAATTAATGGAGATATCCTATCTCCTAGAACTGGAAGGGACCTTGAAAGGTCATTGAGTCCAGCCCCCTGACTTCACTAGCAGGACCAAGTACTGATTTTGCCCCAGATTCCTGGGTAACCCCCTCAAGGATTAAACTCACAACTCTGGGTTTAGCAGGCCAATGCTCAAACCACTGAGCTATCCCTCCCCTACACAGATAATATTCACAGACAATATTCATAACTTCATTTCCAAAACGATGCATGCATACAAATAGGATAATCATATTCAGCCAATCATAACCTTTCCAATGACATCTCACATGATTAATCTTGCATAAAATACATCATAACTATGTCATAATCAGCTCCTAATAATGTCAGTGTGAAGAATATGGGGTACAGTGTCACACCCAGCTTCTGGCAAAACCAAAGCTAGGGACACCATCCCTGCCCATCCTGGTTAATAGCCATTGATGGACCTGTCCTCCGTGAACTTATCTAGTTCTTTTTTTTAACCCTGTTATAGTCTTGGCCTTCACAACAGCCTCTGGCAAAGAGTTCCACAGGTTGACTGTGCGTTTGTGTGAAGAAATACTTGCTTTTGTTTGTTTTAAACCTGCTGCCTATTCATGTCATTTGGTGACCCCTGGTTCTTGTGTTATGAGAAGGAGTAAATAACACTTCCTTATTTACTTCCTTCACACTGGTCATGATTTCATAGACCTCTATAATATCCCCCCTTAGTCGCCTCTTTTCCAAGCGGGTGGGATTGAGGAAGAAGTATGTATAAGGAGAAGTATGGGTGTGTGTGTGTGTGTGTGTGTGTGTGAGAGAGAGAGAGAGAGAGAGAGAGGGAGGGAGGGGGGGATGTGTTGTGTGGGGAAGGTAGATTACATGCATAAGGCAGACCTGGCTGAAATGAAGTCGTAAGATGGCCTTACGCATAAAGTCAGGAATCTGATGAGAACATCCTATTGAAATTAGTTACTGCAAGTCCTGTGATTGGAAGGGACGGGCCAACTCCCACACATAGCCCATGAATTATGAGCATGCTCAGGTTGAAATGTGGCAGAATAAACCTAATAATATTTTTATGACCCTTTTTCTTTTCACTCGGGGCTGGGCGCTGGACATATGATGTACAGAGAGGGAGTTGCTCCACATGCATCTCTTTGATTAATGGGTCAGTTTATTAGCAGGTTACAAATCCAAATTGCAAAGAGCTGATTCACTAAGAGCGAGCCAGAACCATCGGCAGTGCTGGGAAGCCCAGGTAAAAGGACCAAATGCTGCAGCGAGGTGTTTTTTTCAGTCTTCTTTGTGCCTGTTCCAGGCATAAGCCATTTTGAGTGCATCTACCCAGGGGAAATGTGGGAGCCAAGGGCACAGGAAACTTTGTGGTCTAGTGGTTAGGGCACTAAAGTAGGAGCCAGGACACCTGGGTTCTACTGTGCGATGTTGGTCAGATCATTTCTCCAGGGTATCCCCTCCCATTTTGTCTCATCGCTTAAGAATGTAGCTTCCTGAGGCGGGGGCCGTCTCAGTTTCCGTGTATGGACAGAGCCCAGCACAATGGAACCGTTGTAATACACAGAATACAGCTCCCCCCATTGGAAATGGGTAATAAAAGTGGCCCCAGTGATAGGAGACGGCCGGGGGCAGGGAGTTCTACCAGTGCTGCCCTCCCCATGCCACTGCTTCTCTAGGCATGTCCAGGGAGATGCTGACATGCTGCTCTTCTCCCCATCCCCAAGTTGCTTCCAGGGGGACTGTGGAGTGGGTCTTTGCTCCCTCCTTGACCCCTTTCCCTCCGTCCAGGGAACAGAGTGGTGGGGTTGGGGAGCATCCGGAGTGGTGCCCTGAGAGTCCTTGCCAGCCTCAGTAACTGACCACCACAGCTCCAGGCATCCTTAGCCACCACGCGCTTTACTACATCCCTGGAGCCCCACCGCCTGCAGGGCTATTTGCCTACTGGGCAGAGTCAGTAGCCAGCGTCCCCCACCCCCTGGCGGTGGGAGCAGCCAGCCCTGCCTTCCTTCGGGCTCCCTCCTCTCATCGCTGCCTGCCTACCTGGCCCCCGCTGCTGGGCTTCCAGCCACCCCATGAGCCCCTCGGCTCAGTCAATGGGCACCCTCGGCCAACTGCCTGTCTTCCGGTCAGGTGCCAATGGATGCAGCCTGATGGGGATGGGAGCGGCAGTGTGGGGTTAGCTCCCCCTGGCCCAACAAGCCACTCTCCCTTCCCTACCCTGGGCTTCTCTGTGCCCCGGGGGGTGGGCAGATCTCTGCCGAGCATCTCACGATCATTGAAGTTTGCAGTCCCCTTCAGGTTCTTTATGTCCCAGGGGGATTCACCTGCCTGCGGGGGCTCCTTTGAGTATGGGCATGCCAGGGAGCAGAAAGGCAGGAGAGCAGCTCTTCGCTCTGCCCGTCACAGGGAGGCGGTGGGGACTGGAGCAGGAGCCCCGCTGCAGAGAGAAGGGAGTGGGAGACAGCAACCGAAAACTGCTCTTCATCTGTGAGGATTTGGGTTAGGACTCCTCACGCCAACGCATTGCATCGAAGTTCCAGGGCCTGATCCGCCATTGCGCTGGGTATGTGAACACACATGGCACAAGATCACCGGGAATCAGGCTCCTTGTCTGTTCAGGCCTCATGGGTGCTCCCATAAGTGCCCCGGTGAGTTCTGTGACAATTGCCGCATGGACACGTTGTCTACACTGCAGCATTCACCCCTTAAATCCCCCCGGGGGAACTGAGTTTTCCCAGTATCATCAGACAGTCCCGTGTGAGTCCTTCAGGCCACGGTATTTGTCAAGGACCTTGCCCAGACGCCACTGGGAAGTGATAACGAGATTGCTGCAGGGGTCTCCAGCCAGGTCACACCTCATCAGGCGGGAAGGTCACAAACCTCAGCAGCATTCAGGCCTTAACATGTTTCAAACCAAATGTAAGCCCTGGAGTCAAACCACCTTGTTCTTGGATTCCTCACCCGGCAAACAATGTGCACGATTTGCCCAGCGTTTGGATGGGCACCTTCCTACTGAGCGAATGGGCGAAGGAGACACAGCAGTGGCACTGTGACCTACCTGTGATGTTTGGGATACAGAGGTCATCCTTGAGTCTGGAGACGGACCCTGTGGCTTTCTGGGCATCTCCAGCTCGCTGCCTACTGTTGCCACACTGGGTTTTCCTAAGACACGGCCCAAGCAGAGATGGAAGGGACTGCATCAGGGATGTACCCAAGGTACTCTGCAAAGCCAGCTAGGGGACGGATTCTATTCCTATTCCATTCTTTTCTACAAAATACTCCGAAAGTTGCTGGTAGCTGGAGATGCTTGGGTCTGGGACAGAGTGGGGACAGTCTGGGATAATAAACCATCTGGCAGTGGAGAAAAATATATCCTGCTGGGCTTGCTATGGCAGCGAACAAGGTCCATCTCTTCACCGCAGGGCACCTGAGGACCATGGAGGTCTTTCCACTGTCCCAGGAGGAGTTAGTTGTCTCTCCAGTTGACATGGGGAGTGGTGGAGCCTCCATGCAAGAGTGGGGCAGGAAAGATGGAGGGGTCTGTGGCATTTCCAGGAACAGTCTTGGGTTGCTGGTAGTTGGACCCCCAAGGGATGGGCAGCACAGAAATTCCTTAGGTAGCTTAGACAGGCCAATTTCCTTCCTTCCTGAGAACCTGAACTCTGCCAGAGATTGGTTCAGTTGCCTATTTTGGAGTTCGCCCCTCCCCATTTGTGGGATTGTTAGCTCCGCGGCAGGAAACACGGCTGAGATGGTATTGCTGGCAAGAGAACAACAGCTTAATGGGATTCTCTTAGCGATGGCTCCTGGGAGAGCTGCTGTTTCGGGGGATTTATCTAATGCCCTTGATGCCGTCAAGTACAGTACCCTAATCTCCATGACAAGTGTTCACAAAAGGAGAATTGCATTAGTCCCGCTCTTATCTGTCTAATGGGAAACATATTGAAAGGAGCAGCCTGGAATCTGATCTTCACCTCCGGCAGCTGAGCCGGCCCACAAGGAGCTGTTCCTGGGCCTGTTTCCTCTCATTTGTACAGGAATAACTCGTGTCCTGATCAGAGCGTCCTAATTGCCCTTTGGATACAGCTGAGGGGAGGGATCCAGTTACGGAAACGCGAGGGGGGCTCCAGGATTGTTCTCTCCTTAGACATCAATCTAATCATAAAGCGGCGACTTTGCGATGCTTCGAGCGTGTTTTGCTCAGCGCCAAGCCAAGCTCCTGATTTCTGTTTTATAAACAAGGGACTATTCTGGATGCTGGCAAGGTTCTTCCGTGAAACCCAGGCGTTTTCGTAAGAAATACACACAAAGATTGCAGAGTGCCTACTCCCATGGGACGGCCGTTACCGGCACAAGCGGTACCCTGAACAGCAGTGGGAGGAAGGGGTTCACGGTCCGGCCAAAAATAGTTTCCCTGTTGAGTCCTTCCATAGTTAAAAATAAAGGGCTAGATGGTGGCACCCTTACTCAGTGCGAGTAGTACCCTACTTTACAAGTAGCCCCATGAATTCAGGGGAATTACTCACTGGGGAAGTTACTGAACAGGTTGATTCATGGTATCCCCCATCTGGCCTGACTTAATTAGGTTCCACATACCGCTGGATGGCGCCTCCTCCTGGCAGTTCTGGGGATTAGCTCTGCCAGGCCAACATTCCTTCTGGTGGTTGCACGCCATCGCTCTGTCTCTTTCTCTCTCTCATTCCAGGCACTGCAGCCTCCTCGTCGTGACTCAGTCCGCAGGCCAGGGCAGTACCCGGTTTCCCCATCCAGGGGGATGTGTCCAAGTCCGGTCTCGCCAGCAGCCTCAGACAGTCTTCCCTTTCACCGCCCCATGGTGCCACTCCCTCAGGGGCTGGTGAGGGAACCCGGGCCTGCCCCCTACTCTGGGTCCTAGCTCAGGGACCATCGAATGAGCAGCCAAGGTCTGTTTCCTCTTGGGTTTTACTGCCTTTCCCTGAGCTCTTTCCTTACCATCTGGCACTCCCCCATCTCTGGGTTTGCCAGCCTCCTCCCTGGGAGCTACCCTGTCTCTGTAGCTCCAAACACACCTCCCTTCTCCCAGAGAATCACTGCAGCCTTTCCCAGCAGCCCCCCTTCTGCTGCCGACTTCCTGCCTTGTTCCCCCTCAGCTGGGCTCCCTCACTCAGCCAGGGGATTACGTAGCCACCTGATTGCCCTCAGCTGTGGCCTGGTGGGTTAATTAGCCCCCTTCTCCGTCTGCCCGTGTGGGGGAAGCATCTCTATGGGGAAGCAGATAGACCACTCCTCTAACTGGCTTTGCAGAGTCCCTGTTGCGGGTATGCAGTCATAACTCCTTTCCAGGTCTGCCTCCTCCAGGCCAGGCGCTAGGGAAACCCAGGGCGGACATTAGACAGCAGAGGTGGGGAGCTGGAGCCCCAGAGAGAACCACAGGGTCTGCCTGTGGCCAGCAGCCTCACAACAGGAGTCTCTTTAAAACCATCCCAGCTGGGCCCTGCCTGTTCCCACTGCAGCATCCAGTCTCCAGCCTTTGCTCTCGCATTGATAAATGATGTTGGAGCCCGGCTCTGCATTCCTCCCAACAGAGCGACGTGTGAAAGACTCACCTGACACTCTCGCTTTGGGTGGCCCTGCCAGGGTCCTCTCACGCCGTGAGCCGCGCTCACCCCTCCAGTTTACATTCCACCCCGCGGATAATCCCTTTGACAGAGCATAACCAGTTTGAACGTGCTGCCTTCCTGTTTTATTGGCCCGCCTTGCGAGCCCGGCGCTGGCTGAGGTTTCGCAGCTGTAACCTGCCTGCGTGATCAGGTTTCTAAGCCTTGCCTCGCTGCCCTGGGAGCAGCCGAGTGAGGAAGGTGTTTACTCAAAAGAGTTTGTGCCCCAGGGACCGCGCTCTGCCATCTGGAGCGAGAGGGGTGGAATGCAGAGGTGCCAAAGGGGTTTGCAAGGGAACCAGAGTGAGCCTGTCCTGCCACCCATGCCGCCACGGGCCCACTGCTATTTTTAGCGCACTAGCTCAAGCGGAGCTAGCGTGTGTACGTCTACCCGAGCTGGGATCTACACCTCCCATCTGTAGCCCCGACGCAGAGCCCATGAGCGACTGTCCTTGCTCCCAGAACTTCCAGTCTAAACAGACAAAGGGTGAGAGGAGAAACAGGCGCAGAGCGGGAAAGGGACTTGACCATGGTTACCAGCAGGTCAGTGGCAGAGCTGAGGAAGAACAATTTTAAATGCCCCTCCCCCCGCCCAGGGCAGCGTTTCCCAAATGGTGAGTTGTGAGGGTCGCAGGAAGGTTCTAGATGTGTCCTGGGTCCGGTGTGCAGACGAGGCCTGAGGGTGGGTCAGGCTGGAGAGCGAGAGCCGTGACACAGAGGCAGGCGGGCCGCGGCTGAGCAGCACTACAAGGTTGCAATGCTTGGAGTGGGGAGCCAGGCCCACCCCGTGGGACAGGAGCCACCGCTGTAGGCTGAGGGCTGGCCAGGCTCGCTCACCAGCCCTCTCCCTCAGGGCCTCCCCGCTGGGCTGGGCCAAGGTGCTGGGGAGGAGGGTTCTGCTGAGGGGAGGAGGTGGTGCAAAGGCCATGGACTCTGCTCCTTAAGCCCTTACCAAGGGACTGTCTACACCTGGGGTATTTGTAACCAAACGGCTATTGCTGTGCCTCTGCCCAGGTGCGAGCAGGGGCTGACACTGCTCTGCCTTGCCCCAGTTTGAAAGTAGGCACCAGCGCATCACACTCCATGCAAATATCCCCAGGAGCTCCAGGCCTTGAGGCAAAATTCCCACTGGTGTCAATGCACGGTACACATTACCAAGCGCTCTCTTTGAGTGGTGAGCACGTAACCCATTGATCAGCCCATTGCGGGTCCCCCTTGGCGGATATGAGTTTATTCCAGCGCTGTGTAGTGGGGGGGCGTTTCTTTAGCTCACAGTGTGAAGACTGATGCTTTCAGGTCTAGAGGTCGCTAGTTCAATCCCCGATGTGTAGGGCAAGATGGGGGTTAGCATAAGTGCACTTAGCCCCTCTCTACGAGTCTTGCATCTCCCAAGCAAGCTCTCTCTTTGCAGGCCGGGGAGCAGTGTGAAATAGCCCTGGGTGCAGGGCAGGCCAGAAGGGTGGCTTCTCTGGGCACCACCAGCTTCCAGGGGGTGTCATGCTGCTTGGATGGATCTGGAGGGGTTTGGCCCAGCCACGGAGGAGGGAGCATCGACAGTTTTATGAGCGGAGTGCATCCTTGTGAAGGAGTCAAATTCTAACAGCCTTACCCCCCCACATCTCCCTTTGTTTGCCCACCGACCACCTGTGTGAGGCAAGGGTGGGGAGACGGTGAATAGCTCCTGAAAATGGGACCGAAAGTCAACTCCCAAAACCTCTTGGATGAGTAGGAGAAGTTCCCTTTCCAGTGACACATGGCCTGACTTTCCTCGTCCAACTGGCCACGGGGAGTCCAAGGCAGGCTGCCGGTGCCCTCTGACTGTCGGAAATCTATCGCTGAGAATGCTCTTGATTTCTGAGTGAATTAGCAAGGCTTTGTACAGGAGTCGATTACTGTGGCTTTATCACTTGCATCCCCCACTATTCCCCTCCCTAAGCTAGCAGGACTCCAGGAATATCTGGCCAAAGCACCTTCTCCTCCCACAACGGAAGCATGAAATAGGCGTCATGTCTTTGCTCTGGAATCTGTCGTCTGCTTACAGCTGTGCAGAGAAAACCTTTCCTCCAGGCCTGCTCTAGACAGCACCTACGGGGCTTGCTCCTCCCCGTCAGAGCCTCGTGGCATCAGGGGAGTCGTGCATGCTGCACGGGGCTGAGATAGTGTGGTGCTAATTGTGTTTTACACTAGCACAGAGCATCTGCCCTGTGGGTCGCCATCAGCATAGCCACACCAGTGTGGATAGGAGCTTATGATCATTGTCTCCTTGGGTTGGATTCAAGCTGGCACCCTGGAGAGAAATAGCCAGGATTAGCCTCCGAGACAGGTAGGACTTCAAGTGCTATCCAGTAGCTTGATCTCTGCAGTGCGCGCACACACACACACACACACACACACACACACACACACACACACACACACACACACACACACACACACACACACACACACACACACACACACACAGAGCCGGCCTTGTGACCTAAACAGCACAAACAACTGCATCCCCATCGGCGCTTAGAGAAGCAGCTGGGTAATTAGGAGGAACATGAACTTAATTTCCAGGAGGGGAAAGAAGAGGAAGAAAAAAAGCAAATAGGATTATATTTGACAGGAGGAAATTAAAAGTTACTTAATCACAGAGCAATTAAAGAAAGTTTCCTAAACTGCGCAGCTGGCAAGGAATGTCTCTAGCTGCCTAGGATGGGGGCTACAGGACCCAATGCAGCGTCTATCCGCACTTCATGCCAGTTCTGTCACCACAGAGAGCTCTTGCTACTCAATGCCCTTTTCTAGCTATCTATTCCTAAAGCACCCATCGTTTTCTAACGCCAGCTTACCCCACCGGCTTACCTTTGTTGGAGAATGATGAGAAGGCGGTGGGCTCGCAAACACGTGCTGCTCTCCGGCCACATCTACTTGGCCAGTGCTCTTCCCAGCTCAGTGTGATCAGACTGGTAGTGAGACGGGAGGCAGGGAGGTAAGGCAGGGCTGGTGGTGACTCATTCGACAACCTGAGGCAGTGCCGTGGTACCCCCAGGACAGAGAGCTGGGGGAGAGGCAGAGCAGTGAGAGTAAGAGGGGTTGATCCGATACGAATGCTGGCTGGGAGTGGGGCTTTAGCCTAAACACGGGCTACTGATGGGGTCATGTAGCCAGTGGCGCATTGATTTTGGAGACCTCGAGGCTGGTTCCGATGTACGTTCCCAGCAGCTGCTGCTAGTTTAAAGGTTGCTTTCTACGTGTCCTGAGCAATAAGATCGAACACGTTGCAGCCCAGGGTCCTTCTGACAAGCGGCTCATGAGACGTGATGGTGACGGACAGCTGGCAGTCCATCACAGTGCTCCGTAGGAGGGCAACTGCCTGAGCCAGCTCATGGGGGCAAAACCCAAGAGAAGCGTGAGTGATGGCCAATGGCAGCTGGAAAAGAATTCCCAGCCAGATCGAACGGAACGAGATGCGCCGGGTCAAATTCCACCACACGCACCAGCACCGCGGTGGGCTTGTCAGGACTCTGCCAGCGGCCTGAGTACGTTCACCTTTGTGGCTCAGCCACGGAGAGTGTGGGTCTCTGACAGCTCTCAGCTCTGGCTCTTCCACTCAAGTTCTAGGAGACTCACGCTTTTAGCTCTGGAGATCCCCGGTTGAGTTTCTCGTGGCAGTCCAGAGGCTGGCCGTCACACGAGGAGGGCTCGTCTGGGTCCCCAGGAATAGGGACCCCGTGGATCAGTGGGTTCCAGGTGCCTGATCCACCGAGCGTAGGAGTCTGCTCCAGCTCTGGGCTAGAGACCCTGGCTCAAGCGGTAGCAATTCATGCCTTTAGCTCTGGAGCCCCATGGCACCAGTTACTGGTAAGATAAATACCCCCGGGGTGGTGAGAACCCAGCTCCAAATGGTTCTGAGCGAGACAAGAGCTCCTCCCCAGACAGGGAGGGACAGACAATGATTATTAGTAATACAGGAGCTGGGCCAGCAAGGAACCAGCTGAATCTTGTCCCCAGCCCCAGGCTTCTCTGTAGCTCACTTCTCTCAAGTCCCCCGAACCCGCACAGCCTCCACCGCTATGATCCAACTGGGCTCAGCATCACTGTGTACCGCTAACAAGCCCTGGCCCCTGCCTTGAGCCTTCCTCCAGGGCTCCCCCTCCTCTGCCTCACAGCTCCCCCTCGGTGCTGCCTCCGCTCTGTTAGAACTGCCCACTCGGCACCATTCTGTGCTGCAGCAAAGCCCCTCTGCCCCCCCTCTGCTGCATTGCAACTTCCCTCTGCTGCACCTCGCCCCAGGGCGTCGGAGCCAGGGCCCGCACTGGGCCCCGCTCCCCAGGGCGTCGGAGCCCGGGCCCGCGCCGGGCCCCGCTCCCCAGGGCGTCGGAGCCCATGCCCGCGCCAGGGCCCCGCTCCCCAGGGCGTCGGAGCCCAGGCCCAGGGCGTCGGAGCCCGGGCCCGCGCCGGGCCCCTCGCCCCCGGGCGTCGGAGCCCGGGCCCGCGCCGGGCCCCTCGCCCCCGGGCGTCGGAGCCCGGGCCCGCGCCGGGCCCCTCGCCCCCGGGCGTCGGAGCCCGGGCCCGCGCCGGGCCCCTCGCCCCAGGGCGTCGGAGCCCATGCCCGCGCCGGGCCCCACTCCCCAGGGCGTCGGAGCCCATGCCCGCGCCAGGCCCCGCTCCCCAGGGCATCGGAGCCCATGCCCGCGCCGGGCCCCTCGCCCCAGGGCTCCCCCTTCCTCCTGCAGTGGCTCCGAGCCAGATTCTAATGGCCCCTGTGCAATTCAGCCAGACGGGCAAGGGGAGCTCCGAGGGCTTTGCTGAGCCAGGGGTGAAAATGGGGCAGCCAGAGAATAGGGACGTGCCGGGGCCTGAAGGCAGCAGACAGGTCTGTTCAGAATGACGATTCCTTTCTAGTGACGTTCTTGCCCAGTGCCGCTGGGACTGGAGGTGCTGCTGGAACAGCAGGCGCAGAACTAACAGTAAATGAGCCGTTTTCCATTCGTTTCTGCCCTGGCGGCTCGCCCCGACGAGCGCTGTTGTTTTCTGTAATAACAGCAGCTAGCGGATGATCGGTTACCGCTCTAATGAAGGCTCCTGACATATGAAGACTAAGCAGAGGTGTCTCCATGGGGCGGCTGCTGACAGCCGGCAGCATTCGCTCCATTTCATGCCTTGCCTTCTCTGTCATCCAGCCTCAGTTCTGGTTTCCTTGCAGATGAGCGGAGACAGGCTCTTCCATTGGGGGCGCAGCCCCATGGCTGATGAGCGAAGGTCTAGGCAGTGGCACAAGCCTCCTGTTCGACTTGCTGAAATCCCCCCAGAGGATGGGGTAGGACCACTAAATCCTACAATTCTTATGACTATTCCACCTGTTGGTTTCTGCCTTCAGCATCCAGCCGGTTAGAGTGTTTGTTCTTCTTGTTGTGCCTTTTGTGCCCCAAGGACCCCTTGATGCCAACTGGCAGAGCGCGTAAGGGGTGCATAAGGGACTACAGGGACCCCCTGGGTCTGATGTCTATATAAAAGTGCCAACTGCCAACAATGCACTGGTGGGCCTAATCGTTGTGAGATGTATGTCCAGATTCTATTTAAGGAGTTATGTATCTATACTGAAAACTATCTTCTTAAGGTATGTAAGACAGGTCACTAGAAGGTGATAAGCAGGATCTGGTCAGGCAGTGGAGGAGATGCTTATCTGCCTGGCTGACCATTGTGTGGGTTTTACAGTGTGAGTCTATTTGTATTCAGAGCCACCAGCTGATCAACGTTTGCAAAATCTACAGGAAAGAAGGCTACAGGAAAAAACAACCAGTGTGGGGTGGGGGTAGCCTGTTTGTAATGAAAGACAATGGATTGTTGCACTATCTAGGGGCTCAGGGTTGTACCCGATCTCCTTCACCTGGGAGATAAGCTGCCAGCATGCATGTCTTACGAACAGAGGGTCACAGCTGTATAATGCTCAGAGAAAGACTTTGGGGTGAGCTAAACTCTACAGACCTGAAATTATCCGGTTAGAGAAGTCTAGGCTCTAGAATGCGTGTTACGATGTTAGTTGATATGTCACCTTTCGTTGCCATCAATTCTACTTGCTCCTTCTTGAATCTCTGTTCGTCGTTAAATAGACGTATTCTTGTTTTCTCTATAAACATATCTAAGTGCAGTGTGTTAAGTGGGCGGTGTTCCTGCCGTGACACTGGTCAGCGACTCCTTTGGGAGTAGCAGATCTGTGAAATCTCTGAATGCCCAGTGGACCAGGGGCCGGACATTCCAGGGGGCACTTTGTGGGCACAAGGGTCGGAGTGCGCCTATTGCTTACCTGCAGAGAGACAGCAGAGTCTGCATAGGCTGAGGGGGGGTGTGTGCTTGTGTTGCACATGGTGGAGCCAGGGAGCTGACCCTCACACTAAAGGTAGGTGCCGCACAACGCTGGGTACCCCGGGAAGCTTCACACCTTTCCACCTCTTCCAGGCCGATTTATCAACAGCAGCTCAGAGAATTTGCAAGGAAAAAAAATCAAATTCCACTGGGATCCCCATAAAGCCTCCCTTTGCTGTAAACCTCAGAGTCCTCCCTTCTGCTGTGTGACCCTCTCCCCCAAACCCACCTCTGCCACAACGCCTACCAAACACCCCACTAAGGTTAAGAAAGGCAAGAAACCCACGCCCATGTGGGTTGTGCCAGTTGGCTGCCAGTACCGGCAAGAGAAAAACCAATGCCAATTCCAGCGGCTATAGCTTGCTAGCATCCAGTTACCACATGGGCGCTTCCACGGGAGTCCGGTTGGCAAAACATTTTCCAATAGACAAGAAGCTGGGCACGAACTTCTGTACAGGGATGGGAACAACAGCAGGAGACAGGGCCTGAGTGAAATTATAAGAGCAGCCCATTTGTTGGGTGCTGGAATCCCGGGAGGTAAATACCACAGAAATGCCATGATCACAACTTGCCCTGTTACTGTTCCAACACAATGGCGTGTGTGTGTATGTTTCTCATTATCCAATGACAGCCAGTGAATAGATCGAAGGCAACTGTCAGGGGATGAGGCATGTCTGAGTAAGACAGACATGCCTGTCGACTGTTGTTTTAAAATCCTTTTTCTCAAAATGCTTTGTTCCTATTGTTAAAATAATCAATACCATGGTTTAAGAAGGCTGCCTGGTCACTATACATTCTCTTATACATGCACAGGGTTACCACATACAGCCGGGTTTTCCCAGACATGACCTCTTTTTTGATCCTCCGATCTCTGTCCAGGCAGATTTTTGAAATATGAGCCAATGTCTGTGATTTTGGTATTGCCCCCCTTACTTCTGCGCTGCTGCTGGTGGCGGCGCTGCCTTCAGAGCTGGGCAGCTGGAAAGTGGCAGCTGCTGGCCGGCATCCCAGCTCTGAAGGCAGCCATGCAGAAGTAAGGGTGGCCTGGTACGTCCACACCCCCTCCAACTCCACCTCCCCCCGGAAGTGTCCTTTATTTGGGAACTTGAAATATGGTAACCCTATACATGCAGGAATCACTTACAGTGGGGCAGGAATGCAAGTTTGTCAGCAAAGCAGCCAGCACCCTATGTATTTATGATAAGGCACCAGATGGATCTGCACAGCCCTATTGACTGGCTATGCCCTCTGGGGCCAAGAGGGGATTTTCTCTTGATGCTCACTCAATCCTCGGCCTGACTGCCAGGTCTGCCAAGCAGGGGGCAAGTTAGTTCCAGTTGCGGTGGTGGAAACTAGCCTGAGACCTACCAACTCATTTCTCCCAGGTCACCACACATTTACCAGACAGCAATGACTCTGGGTCATGACCAATTTGGGCTGGATTTGAACAGCTGGTTGGAAACAAAAGGCTCCTTATCCCATTGCCAATCTCCTGTCACAGCCAGTTCCCCTGCGAAAAGTCAATCTTTCAATCTGTAGACATAGGAGGGGTTTGATCACCTAAGGGCGCCCAAGTGACTTGTTTATTCTTTGCTGGGTGGCGAGGATGAAGCTAAGAAAGAAGACTCTAAATGAGTCAGCAGCCAGAGTGTGGGGCTTTGACTGGCCAAGGATAGCTGGAAAGGGTTCAGGGGAAAAGAGAGGCCAATAATTGTCCCACATCCTTCACAACCTCATGCTAAGCAGAAGAGCTGAGTGCATGGTTACCTTTGATGTCAAACTCGGAGTGATGCTAACCAGATGTTGAGGACATATTGTTCTCTCAACATCACTTCCCCAACACCTCCAGGCCCAAGCATCTGTATAGACAGTTACAAAGCATTTTCTATGCAAAGGGACACCCCTCCCCTCCCGTGAAGTTGAGTTGCGCTCCTGTTGATGTTCTTATGGGAGGGCAAAGGGAGGTCCAGGTTAGAACAAGGCAGTGTGAGTGGAGAGGGGTGGGGACTCTTGCTATCTGATCACCTTGGACTGGGTATGCTAAAGCCCTGAGAGCAGAGCAGAAACCCCCGAGTGCTGCTGTAAGCGGTAAAGGAAATTCAATAGCTAACTTGGGTCCTTCCAGATCTGTACTGAACCGTTCTCCTATCACAGTGCCGGGGGCGCGGTGTTGAGCGGGATGCTTTGGAGGAGATGCCCCATCAAGGTGGCCATTAAAGGAGAGGAGAACCTGGCCTGTTAGCTAATGAATCTTCATAACAGTCCTGTTAGGTAGGTCAGTATCACAGGCGCTGACTTTCCAATGTGCCGGGGGGGGCTCAACCCCTGCGGCTCTGCCCTAGGCCCAGCCCCCACTCCACCCCTTCCCCCAAAGCCCCACCCCACCTCTTCCCACCCCATTCTGCCCCTCCCCCGAGCACACTAGGTCCTCGCTCCTCCCCCCTGTACCCACCATTTTTGCCCTGTGGGTGCTTCAGCCCCAGAGCGCCCAGAGAATCGGTGCCTATGGTCAGTATCATTACCCCACCGTCACAGGGAAATGAAGGCAGAGGGGTCAAATGACCTGCCTATGGCTACACAGGGAGTCAGGCCTGCTCTGTGCTGAAAAGTTATATCGGCATAGCTACATCGGTCAGGAGTGCAAAAAACCCTGTGCCCCTGATGGATACAGTTATGCCAACATAACCCTCAGTGTAGACACAGCCGTGTTGGCAGAAGAGGGCTTCTGTCCACATAGCTCACTTTGTTCTGTCTCCGTAGCAACGGAGACAGAAAAACCCCTTCTGTTGGTGCAGGCTGCATCCACATAAAGGGGCTGCACCAACGTAGCGACGCCAGTATAGGCTCCAGAGTGTAGACGTACTTTCGGGGGCTGGTCTACACTGAAAACTTACATCCGCCTAACTATGGCAATGAGAGATGTGAAAAATCCACACCCCCCAAGAGAAGTTGCTATGCCGACCTAACCTCGGGTGTAGACAGCGCGAGGGCAACAGGAGAATTCTTCCGTCAACCGAGCTACCCCCTCTCAAGGAGGTGGATTAACTACAGCAATGGGAGACCCCCTCTCGTCACTGTAGCGAGTGTCTCTGCGGAAGTACTGTAGCATTCTAAGTGTCGACACAACCTCAGTGTCAAAACAGGAGTTCCTGGCTCAAACGACGAGACAGACAAGAGAAATGTTGTTTTCCCTGTTTTACAGGGAACTGAGGAACTGACGCACGGAGAGAGTAAGTGATTCGTCCAAAGAGAAGAAAATTGAAAAAAAAAGTGATGGGACTCGAACCCACATCTCCTGGAGCCAGATAAATGCCTTTTAGCTACAAAACCATCCATCCCCGCAACCCCACGCCGAAGGGCATGTTTGCACTCCTTTCTCCTGGTGTTACTAATAATGACCATTGTATGAATTCCAATGTCTTGCTCATTGCATTGTTGGGGAGAGAGTCTTTGTTACTTTACATGGAAAACATTAATAATGCAATATTTGTTTTTAAATTCTGCTTTATGGCTAGGGAGTTTTAAAAAGCCTTTCTGCTCTGCCTTCGGACAGCTCCGCTGGAGCGAACTTGCCCAGGAATAGAGAAAAGGTATTTGTGTCTTAGGAAAGCAGTTGGCCTGGGTCACGCTTTTGGCACGGTGGGACCTATTGAAATTAGAGAGAGTTTTGCTATCACCTTAAGTTGAGCTGTATCGTGCCCGAATCACGGAACCTTTGCTCAGAAAAGGAATCTGCAAATAATCCTACTGAAGTGGAAAGGGCCACTCCCAGGGGTCAGGCTACTTTGGTCACAGAGTTGGCCTAAAAAGGGTTACTCCACTGGTGATGGAGGACTTGATTCTCCATTACTGGAGCCCTGTGTTTTTCACTAATGAAATGGCTACCAAAGTCTTTTTACTTCTCCTTATATTTCCCCCAAACTGCCTGTTTTGACCCCAGTGACCAGACAACCCCAGCAGCTTCAGTTTCTGCTGTCCTCCCATGCTGATTTCACATCCCCCTCCTCGACCTGGTTTTTCCTGTTGACTCACATGCAAATGCAGCTTCCTTTGTGTTGCTTTCCCAATGCTCAATATACATTGGAGGCAAAGAAATAATTCCTTTCCCTCCTGTCTGGAAGAAAACCTGTCTCCCCCGGTGTTGGAGGACAGACTTTCAACCATAATATCAGCAGGGATCCACATATAGCGTTAACACACACATTTCACAACAATTTTAGCAACCGGCGTGTCACCAGCTCTCTTCGCTACCTTACAAGATGACTTCAGGATAAGCACTTTGAAAACAGTGTGTAGTGAGTTTGTCAGGCCTGATAGGAGCTGCTGACGCTGGGTAGCGAACCACCCGTGGGCCTCTGCATTGCAGTGTTGTTTTGCATTTACGAAAAACCCAGGGGCTCTAGTGATGGATCAAGGTGCAGGACAGCGTAGAATCTAGCCACAGTGTTACTGGCTCATTATTTTGGGACTAGTGTCAAACCCCGTTCTTCCAAATCTTGATTATCTGAAATTCTCACTCATCATCTCTTCCCGATGGGTTTCTCTGCTCACTTATAGGGACATGCAGGGTACAAACACTGCATGCCTCTGTGACTTCCTCCTCTGGTGTTATCCGGACCAGTGACCGGCTAGGTCACTCCAATCTTTGACTCTGGGAGCCAGCCTTACCCTGCTCTGCTGTGAGAACCCTCACTCCTGGGCTGTTCACGCACAGCCTCCGGCATGTAACCTGCTCCTTGGATTGTGCAACCGAATGACACTAGCCAATATCTCCAGTCCCAGACACAACTCTAGGAACTTCTGTCTTGCAGTGTCCAGTTATGCCTACTGAACGCTGCAAGCTTATATGAGTTTGTCAATTTAACAAAGAAATTGATATGTACTAAGCTTGTTATCCCAAGGGGAGTTTCTGACACGCTTCAAACCAAACGCGTTGCTTCAGGTAGAGTAAACAAACAGATTTATTAACTACAAAGATAGATTTTAAGTGATTATAAGTCAAAACATAAGTCGGATTTGGTCAAATGAAATAAAAACAAAACGCATTCTGAGCTGATCTTAACACTTTCAATGCCCTTACAAACTTAGATGCTTCTCACCGCAGGCTGGCTGGTTGCCCTTCAGCCAGGCTCTCCCCTGCTTACCTGATTCCCCATTTACCTAAATTGCTCCTGCGTCTCCCAAGTTTCTCTGTCAGGGATTCAGCGTCATTAAGCATTTGCTCCTACTATGCTCCAAACTCTAAAGGTTCAGGGTCTAGTGTACGCAGGCCCGTCGAGAGAAATGTGGGGTGCCCGTACCTCATTTTCACTACCCCATTTTCATTACACAGACATTTCAGACTTTTGCGGGGGCGGGGGGCATACCGGCCTCCCTTTCGTCAGCCCTGAGTGTATGCAATCTGCCCCATAACAGTTTTGCAGAGATTGCATAAGCCCACATGCCTTCAGGCTAATGCTGCCCTTTATTGTTTATTTGCATAGCAATAATTAATTTTAACCAGAGCTCATTACATACAGAATTATCCAGCTCTGCTCTTCTGCCCCGTTCTCTCAAGTCATTTGCCAAAAGCAACCTTAAGATTCTCGGTAACTGTTTTGACATTTGTTTCTGAGCAAAAATGAACAGAACGATAGAGAGGGGAAACGGAAGAGGGGAAAGGAGAAGGGGTCTATCCACATGCCAGCCCTGCCTGTCTGTATCAGCTGACGTTTTTGCTCTGGACTAATCCTTGGCTGGGAAGTTTACCCTTCTGAGTGCAGTAGTTTTTATAGCTGCCGTCAAGCAAACATGTATGTCCACACTGGTCTTTTTTACTTCAAGTTAACCGATTGCCAATTAGCTGGAGGCACTTGGTACGATTGAATAGATGAGTGTGGACGCTCTACAGGTGTTTGATCCAGGTTACCAGTAAAGAACAAATGTTGGTAACTGGATCGAAGGTGTGGGGTGTAGACCCTGGCAACCCAACCTGAACCCAATGGGACCCGGCGACAAGTGTTGCAGGGTGGGCTGGGTCAGAACACAACCCAACCCTCTTGGGCTCAGCTTGGGTCACTCGGATCACCTCCTCCTGCCCATGGGGTTGGCGCAGCGATGGGGCATGTGAGCGTGCCGTCGAGCCTGCGCAGTACTGCGAGGCGGCAGCCAGTAGGAGTGGGGCACGCAGCCCGCGACGCATGCAGCCCCCACTGTGCCCACGGGCAGGAGGCAGCTGGAGAGTGATGGCGGGCATGGGCATTAAGTGGCCAGCAGGCAGAAGGCCAAGGGTGAAGCAGCCGCAGTGGAGGCACTGACTCAGGCTTGGGGAGAACGGATCAGGTCCGTAAATGACTCGGGATTGGGTCAAGTCCAGGTTGGGCTTTAAAGTGAGGCCCTGGAGTGGGATGCATCCACCCCTTTAAAAATCGATAAAGTACCTTGAGTCAATCCATTAACTTGAGGCAAGAGAGCCTAGAGAAGAGAAGCCCACACCATGGTTTTCTTCTCCGTGGAGCATGGTGGTTTGGCATATACAAGCTGAGCAACGCTGAGGAAAGGTCTGTACCCCCAGGGCTAGCTATTCAAACGGCTCAGCACTTGGGGTGCTGAATACAGCTCATTGGGAAATGTTGTTCCTACAAAACAAATCAAGGAAGATGAAAAACTTCATTTTTCTTCACCGGTTTTTTGGATTTGTTTTGGGGGGGGGATTTTAATTGTTCAGGTTTGGGGGTCTTTAGTTTTTTGGGGAGGGGGTGTTGATGAAAAGCCCAAAAGTCAAAATCAGCCATCTCCCACGGAAATTTCTGTTTTTTCAAATGAACGCTTTTGACCAGCTGTAGTGCTGACCAATTTGGAGACGCAAAGCATCACAACGGGAGCTGCTGGGTGCTCAGTGGTGTTAAAAATGTGGCTTTTATTTAGGCACTTTGAGATCGGCTGCTGAAAGGCACTAGGTATTAATTATTATTATTAACAGGATTATTAATATCCCATCTGATGCTGGTCTCTCTTCCTGCCACTGCCAAAAAGGGGTACGCAATTAGGCTGGGAATTTCAAGGAAGCCCAAGAGAGTTGTCTTAGGGTTGTCTACATGGGGAAGTTGACCGGCATAGCTCCCCATGCTGATACTCTGATTCCCAGAATAAGGGTGTCTGTGGCGGAGTGTGACTCACCACTCTGGCGCCTCCTGCCGGATGTCATGGGAATTAGCTCTGCTCTCCAGGGCACCCTCCTCTGGTGGTGCCTCACTGCTGTCACTTTTATTCCAGGATCCATGCCACTCTGGCACTTCGAGTGCAGAAGGTGGGGGCCCTCACGGATTCTAAAAATTAATACTGGCCACTCCAGGCTTGTATTAAACTCCCAAGGTTACAGTTTCTCTCTGACCTTGGATGGGTAGATGCTGCTACCACCCAAATGCAAAAAACCCTTTAAAACCAGAAAGGCGCACTTGGGAATTCCTCCCTGTGGGGTACCCTCAAGCCCTTTCACCCCCCACGCCCTGGGGAAGAGCTGAGAAAGGAAAACAGCTGTTCATAGAACATCAGGGTGGGAAGGGACCTCAGGAGGTCATCTAGTCCAACCCCTTGTTCAAAGCAGGGCCAATCCCCAGACAGATTTTTGCCCCAAATTGCATCCTCAAGGATTGAACTCACAACCCTGCGCTTAGGAGGCCAATGCTCAAACCACTGAGCTATGCCTCCCCCCAGCTAATGAAATAACATATGCACAAGCCTCCTAGCACACCAAAAATCCGATCCGGTTCTTAAAAAGAGGTAAACGTTATTAAAAATAAAAAGAAAAAAAATACACCTGGAGCTTCGGCTTTTGCTAGATTTAAAAAACCTCACTTACAAAATTTAAACATCAAGAATAACCTTCTTGAGGTCCAGCTTAAAGGTTACAAGCAAAACAAAAAAGCATTTGGGGTTAGCCCAGAGGAGTCCACAAGCCAATAAAAAATAAAAGAAATAACCCTAATCGCGTCTTCCTAGACATTCCCTAATTTACTTACATTTTGGGGGTTTTTAGATATGCAATCTTTAGGTATGTTCTGATGGTTTTTCATACCTGGCTTTCAGCTTCTCACAGCATAACTACTCCCTGTTCCCCTCTTTCCCGGAAAAACAACATGCAGACAAAGAAGTTTTTTCCCCAATTTTAGAAAGCTCTAGCCCTTCCATTGGCTCTTTTGGTCAGGTGGCCACGCCTTTCCTTTGACTTGTGGGCTTGTTAACCCTTCCCAGGTAAAGCAAGTAGAAAACAGCTACTAACAGGGGTTTTACAGCTAACTGGCTGGCTGGGGCTAGGTCTACACTACGGAGGTGGGGTCGACCTAAGATACGCAACTTCAGCTACGTGAATAGCGTGGCTGAAGTTGTGTATTTTAGGTCGACTTACCTGGCTGTGAGGACGGCGGCGAGTCGACCGCTGCCGCACCGCTGTCAACTCCGCTTCCGCCTCTTGCCGCGGTGGATTTCCGGAGTCAACGGCAGAGCCATCGGGGATCGATTTTATCGCATCTTCTCTAGACTCAATAAGTCGATCCCCAATAGAGCGATTGCTACCCGCCGATTCGGCGGGTAGTGAAGACGTGCCCTGGGTGTCCAGCAAAGGGAGCTCCCCCCCCTGCTTTCATTTATCACAACAATGCATGGAGGACGGATGCCATTTTGCTCCACAAAACGCTGTCCTTGGTGCTGTCTGGGGTCCCGGGAGGAAATAGCTCATTAAAATGGGGTTGTGCCAGCAAACAGTTTGGGAACCCCTCGGCTAAGGGCTGCGGGAGCAGCGGGGGGGACGCAGCTTCAGGTCTGCCAGAGCTTTAGCAGAATAACATGGAGCAGCAGCCTGGAGATCCGTCCCACCCTCACCCTCATCTCGCTCTCTCCGACTCTCACTTTCACTACCACGCCCTTTCCTTCGGGCCTGGAGCCAGACTGAAATCTCGCCTCTGGAGAAGACGTTCCTTGACGGTTTCCAGAGCCCGGCTTCCGGCTCAAATGCTTGGGGTTCCTTTGTTTCCCATCACCTGGAAAGCAGGTGTGAGAGGAGCTAGTGTCCCCGAGTGACTCCGCCGTGACCTTGAGGTGCCCTCCAGCTGTTTGGCGTTCCCACAACGTGGCCTGGAAGGAAGCCAGAACCAAACACTGAACACACACACACGCTAGTTAACAGAATCTGTGCCTGCCCCAGCCAGTCCGTTCACCACAGAATCATTCCCCACTTCCTGCGCTGTGTGCAGCCCAATGTCTGTGGCCCGCTTGCCAGAGCTTGAGGCAATCGGCTGAAATGCTGTCAGAGAGAGATGTCAAAAGAGGCGGAGCTGGAACACAGGGCTACGTTAAATAGCAACAAGTCCCCGGGATTGGGTGGTAGAAATCCGCAAGGAATATCGACAGGAGTTTTTCTGCCTGTGTAGGAATGCCACCTCCCCAAACGATGTTAGCTATGGAGACAGAAGCCCTCTTCCATTAACACAGCTGCATCTACAGTAGGGTTTTTGTTGACATAGCTGTCGGTCAGGGGGGTGGTTTTTCACATTCCCGATCTATCTTTGCTGATATCGCTTTAAAGCGCCCACCACGCCGAAGAACGAAGTGGCCAAGCGGCTAGCAATAGCGTGCAATCTCTTGTTAAAATCAGCGCCAATCCCGGGGATTGTCACCGCTATCTTTTTAAAAGCCAGCATGGCTCGTTAGTGGATATAGGACCCAAGAACCTTGGCACCAGCCACACAAGCCCCTGGCACTTGAATACAAGGAGCAGCGGTTAGCTTGAGTAAGCAGCAGGCTGTTATCCTCAGCGCAGGTGGAGCAAGGAAGACGCTAACCCATGCACAGGGCTTGGGGCTCTTCTTCGCCCAACCTATGTAAATGGCCACCGTGTGAACGTTGTGATGGTGCCACACACTCAGGCGTGCACAGCAGTTCCGTGTTCTCACATGTTCAAGAGGGTTGCGTGCCCTCAGACATGTGTGAGGGTTCCCCGCAGTCATGCATGTGTGATACGCGCGTCAGCCAAGTGGGAAGGCAAAGAACCACCTCTCCCCTCCCACAGCAGAGCCTCACTGAGGGGAACTGTACCTGGGTCAGTCTTCTCCCAAGTGTCCCCTTGTGGCCTGCAATGGCTCTGCGATGCCCTGCCTCAGTTTCCCCTTGTGTTCAGGACCCCTTAAGAATGCCACACCACAGAAGGCGAGTTGGCTCTGTCCCCAGTGGGGCTGGGCCCATCTCCACCCTGGGACAGGAGCACCCTGGGCTGGCTCATCACCAATCCTCCATCCCTGCTCAGGCTCACCAGGGCCATTCCAACCGGCTGGCCCCAGCAACACACAGACACACATGATGTAGAACGTCAAGCCCCAGCATACTTTGAACGTGTTGCTTCTTGTCAGGCAACGCACAAAGCACACACTGTCCTGCACATCGGCTCGGGTCTGGGGCATGCGCTGGCACAACCATTTGCTACTGGAAGCTGCTGGCTGTGGGACCCAGCAATGCTAAGGCACACACCCAGAGGTTCCTACTAGGTCTGGGCTTCCCTTCTTCAGGATGCCTGGCTCTTAAAGGCCTTCAGAGATGACACTGTCCCCAGAGCATCTCCCACGTTCTTCAAAACGGCAACATATGGGTTTTTTCCTATGACAATATTACATCAAACAGCCTTTCCCAGAGCAGGAAAAATGTATTTTCTGTTAAGCGAAATGCTGCTGGCGCACTCTGGAAAACGCATGTGTTTTCCTGTTTGTGACAGCTGGTTGTCAGCAGCCAGGGGCCCATCTGTTCAACATTTTTTTGTTAAAACTCGGATCAAGCTAAATAACATCAGCTCCCTTAAAGAGATACAGCTAGACGGCAGCGTGGTTTAGTGGGTACAGCACAGAACACGAGACCTGGGTTTTACTCCATGCTCCACCTCTGAGTGGTCATGTGGCCTTGCGCAAATCACCTCCTCTCTCTGTGTGTGTTTCCCCACCCGTTTTCTGTCTAGATCGGAAGCTCTTTGAGACGGGACCTATCTCTCACTGAGTCTGTGCGGCACCTGACAGAATGGGGCCTCGATCCCAGTTGAGGCTTCTCGGTGCTAGTGGAGGAAGTAGAAAAGCAAAGTGAGGCATGAACATCAGAAATGGACAAACAAACGCATGAGCCCATGGGGGTTAGATGGACAATCATGAAGAAGGATGGTCTTTCTTCGTCAAGGTACCAGAGCAAGATTCAGGGCTTCAGCCTGAGCTTCCTCTCTTAGCAGGTGGAGGAGCCAGCTGCCTCTGGCCAATTCCATCTTGTTTAGCCGCCGTGCAGGACTAATGAAGGCAAATAAACTCCGGGGGAGTGGCAGTAGGAG
This sequence comes from Chrysemys picta bellii, assembly GCF_011386835.1. Taxonomy (NCBI): domain Eukaryota; kingdom Metazoa; phylum Chordata; order Testudines; family Emydidae; genus Chrysemys; species Chrysemys picta. The sequence continues at coordinate 7,864,033 of NC_088815.1, read as the reverse complement.
GTGGAGCAACTTCCAGCCAGGAAGGCATCATGAAATGAATACACATCACTTTCCTGCTGGCACTTTTTAAAGGGGCCTTGTTTGAGTGAGACAGGTGCTCAGCATTGCCTGGAAATCAGGCCTTTGCAAGTATCTCAGGTTGGGTATTCAAAATCCCTAGTCCCTGTTTAAAAACTTGGCCATCAAGCACAATGGAGCATAGCAGAGATGAGAAACAGCTGGGGGAAGATTCACTCTTTCAGTGGACGTTCCCTCAGCTCGGCATCCTGGGCTTTCTTAGCTTCATGACATCTCCATTCCAGCCACAACCAATCAAGGGACAAGAGCATCAGAACCTGAGATGGTTCCATAGCTGTCCCATAGGGGACATGTCCCATGCATGACAGTCCCGTGTTTATCTCATGCGTGACGTTCAGGATGCGCCTGTCGCGCTCCAGGATGTGTGGTAGGATCCCACAGTAGCTCCCTGTGTGAGATGTTTCTGTGGAGCAGCAGCAACAGCTAGGGGGGTGATGTGTGAGGGGGTTTTGGCCAAAGGTGGCTTTTCAAATTAAAAAAAAAAAAAAAAACACCCAGAGAGAAGCAAACATCTGGCACGAGATCCCTTCGATTCATTTTAAACTGTCCAGAAATGGCTCCAATTCTGCACAAGTTTCACAAACTCGAAACACACAGTCAGCCTCTTGTCATCAAAGAAAATGTCCTTCAGCCCTAGAGAGGAGGGGCAGGTGAAATCCCTTTCACCTTGAGATAAACCAAGGAGAGGGGCTTGGTTCCAGTTATTCATTAGATGGAGGTTTGAGGTTTAACCAGGGCTAGGATTTGTGTTTGGCTTAGGCGATGCTAACGTCTCATGAGCGGCTTTCTTCAGCCAAGATGGCTGACAGCATCTGACATTGGTCACTGCTTCAGATAGGATCCTGGACTAGACAGCCACCGGTTGTAACTCCTATGTTTCCAGGGAACAGGGCCTGTATTTGCTGTCCCAGCTCTGTGGCCTGCATGTGGGCTTTGTTTTCTGAGGGTCTCAGAAATGAAAAAAACGCCCTGAGTTCTTAATGCCTCAGCAGAACACAGAGCCTCTGCCAATGAGCTTATCTGAAGCGCTTTGTGAACAAAGTGAGGTGATGAGGCTCAGGGACAGGATATGCAGGATACAGGCCAAGTCTCCTACTGCTGGTGGGAAGAGAAACTTCCATCTTAGAGGAGGGGCTGGTCCAATTAGCTCACACACCCCATCCCACACGATCTCAGCCTTCCGGCCTAATAGCTGCCCTCCTTTTGGGGTGGCTGAATGGCTCGAACTGCTGGCAAGGCCCCACTGCGCCTTTTCCTCTACAAGCTACCAGCTAGAATCCAGTCCAGGTTGGTAGCATTGGCCTCCAGGAAATGTGTGCGTAGCCCTCAGTTCATGTCCTACTAGGCAAGTATCCACCATCATAATTAGCACTAATGTTGTAGTCACCGCAGAGACGTGAAGGCTGGAATAGGGTGTGGAAACCAAATGGGCTTAGTTTAAAGATGGTCTTGTCGTTAAGGCACCGACTTGGGCTGCAGGAAATCTTCATTCAGTTCCCAGCTCTGTGTGACCTTGGACCGCTGACTTCATTTCATTATGCCGCAGTTCCCCAGCTGTAAAGTGGGGATCGTTGCCCTTGGTTGGGTGGCTCCAGAGCATAGCGGTTCTCGGCTTGGCTTTGCATACAGAATATCCTGGGGAGCGGGGTGGTCAAGCCCCAGTAGAAGCAGGAAGCCACAATGGTCCCTCCAGGCCTTAAAACAAACTGAACTGAAGAGCATAGCTAATGCCTGGGCAGGAGAAACCCAGGGCAGTCAGCACTTCACAGAGGCCAAGCCTGGCTGTCCTCTTTCCAAATTCTCAGTATGTCGCAGGGACTGGAAATGGAAAGAGAGAGAATCCAGCCAAGTGCTCTTTCCGGTTGCAATGTAAGGGTGGGGTAGATAAAAATCAGCTGTAACTGAGGGCAGACCAGCTATAATTTGTGTTTATTCATAAGCGGGTAAATCTGCGGTTCCAAAGAATAGGTCCCGCCAATTCCTGGAAACAGACCCTGCAGATCTCTTCTCTCGAGCTACCGGGCAGTGGCTGTGGAATCGCAGGCCCCTCAGCACAGCTGGGAAAGAACTGGAAAACAGCCACCCTTGGCCTGCGTCTTACTGTTCTTCGTAACTTGGAAACGCGTCTCAGCCTCAGTCAAGCTCCGTGGGCAAAGCGCGAGGGAAAGCCCCTGCGATCCTGCCTGACCAAATGCAGAGAAAACCACCATGTGCACAAATGGAGCCCAGCCCGGCCCTGATGGGACGTTTGCAGTCAAGACACTGGCAGTATCCCTGCTCCTTCCCCAGTTTGGTGCTGGAATCTCTGTCCAGAGAGAATAGAGTCCCGCATCCACCGGATCTAACCTGTGATTTAGAACGCTGACGCCGTCTCTGGGTACATCTACCCTGCCGTCACGGGGAGTGTTTGCAGCTCACGTAGACGTTACGGAGCTAGCTTTGCTCTCGCTCGCTCAGGTATTGGAACGGTGAAGCTGCAGCAGTGCACGTCAGTGTAGGCTGTATAAACCCCCAGAACCCCAGAACATTATTCAGGCAGCTAATCTGTGCGGCCGCGGCTCCGCATCTACCAGTATCCGAGCTAGGTAGGTTAAAACGAAACAAGTATGTCTACAAGGGCTGCACACACACCCCGTGACTGCAGGGTAGACATCCCCTCAGTGTCACCGGGTTTCCAAAGCACAGGCACCAGCTCTGCTAGGAAGTGATGTGGTGGACAAATGTACAGAACAGAGATTCTGCTAGGTTATACTGGTGTCAATCCAGAGTGACTCCCCTCAGTAGAGGAGTCTGATTCTGATCTGACTTACACCAGGGCAACTCCATTTATTTCTATGGAGTTACTCCAGATTGACACCAGATTCAGAGTATAAGCACAAGAACCCAGTTCCTGCCCCAGGAAGTAATTTTCCCAAAGGCAGGTGTACATTGTGCAGCCAGGGACACCGGTTTCCTCCAGAGCAAGAAAAGGATATCCCTGCACTAGCTATCCAGTGCTTCAAACGCGCAGGACACATTTCCCTGGTGGGAGCCAGCCCGGTTGAACATGGACTGAAGAAGCTCCTAAATTACATGGACCAAGATTGTGAAACATAATTAGTGTCTTGGGGGTCCAACTGGAGACATCTTCCAGGGGTCTGATTTTCACAGGCTGGATTCAAAGCCCATGTAAGTCAATGGGGGTCTTTCCATTAACTCTAATGGGTCTTAGATCAGTCTCTTAGGACACGGGGTGCTGCTCAGGTTGGAACCAATGGGGATTTTGCCAATAACGTCACTGTGGGTTGGGTCAGCCCTCAAATAACTGAACGGCTCTCGAGGTTGCTGCAAGGGAAGGAATTCATGCAGCACAGCTTCCACCAAGCTCCATGGGGCAACGAGGACTTCCCCAAGGGTCTTCCTCTTTCCAGTTGATCGGAAGAAGGAGGAACTCGCCGTCTGGAGCTCTATTCAGCTTCTGAACTCAGTCTAAGAAATTCAGAAAAATACCTACTCTTCCCTGGAATGCCAGAGGAAGAAAAGGCCTGTCCACTGGCCCTAACCTCAAAAGAGAAGCCCACGGACAAGACCGTGTATGGAAAGATCTTGATTACGCTCAGCGAGCAACACAAACAGAATTTGCTGATAACCTACCACGGGGCATGGTGTTACAGCTCCCTACATGGGATCAGAGCAGCTGATGACACAGAATTGCTGTGTCCCACTGGATATGCTGAGACTCAGGGATTCAACTGCCAGTGCAGTTGATGGCGCAGGATTAGGGGGTTTCCAAGGTGCTGGTCAATCACTTTCTGGTTGATTTACTTGGTGTTTTACCTTCCTTCCTTTGCAAAGCCCTCCTAGAAGCCAGAAAATAAAAGGCCAGAGCCTCAGCTGGTGTACCTAGGCAACTGGGGTCAATGGAACCATGCTTATTTGCACCAGCTGATGGTTTGGCCCCAACTTGCTCTTCTGAGTACAGTAACTCCTCACTTAAAGTCGTCCCGGTTAACGTTGTTTCGTTGCTGATCAATTAGGGAACACGCTCATTTAAAGTTATGCAATGCTCCACTCTTACGTTGTTTGGCTGCCTGCTTTCTCCACAGCTGGCAGTCCCCCTCTCCCCCGCAGCACCTCCCGCCCGCCGGCAGACCCCGTAGATCAGCATCTTCCCCCTTCTTCCCCCACTTCCTGACCACGGCAGTCAGCTGGCTTGCAGCATTTAGGAGGGAGGGGAGAGAGGGAGGATGCAGTGTGTGAAGTAAAGGGGGAGGAGGTGGGGGGCGAGAAGAGGCGGGTCAAGGGTGGGGGCTTGGGGGAAGGGGTGGAGTGGATGAGCCGGGGTTGAGCCCCCTGCCCCCGGCAAAGTCAGTGCCCGTGCTTGCAAGAACAGTAAGAGGAGCAGCCGGACAATCCATCCTCTTCCACCCTCTGACTCCACCACCTCAACCAAGCTTCATACTCAGCAGTGATGACTGTAGTATTAAATTGCTTCTTTAAAATGGTTTAAAATGTATATAAAGCCTTTTGTCTGGCAAAAAAAATTTCCCTGGAACCTAACCCCCCCTATTTACATTAATTCTTATGGGGAAATTGGATTAGCTTAACATCGTTTCACTTAAAGTCGCATGTTTCAGGAACAGAACTACAACCTTAAGCGAGGAGTTACTGTAACTTTTCACCCGAGGCAGAGTCGGACATTCCCCGCTGTGTTCTGAAGCAAGGCTCAGTTAGTGCCACCAGCAGTCCAACGGTTGCAGCTTACTCGGACGCTGAACGTTTGTGAGTGTGCATTAACACTACCAAGGGCAGTTGCACCTGTGACATGGCTGAGCTGGGAGGGGCACACCAACCACCAGGACGATGGCTTCTCCTGTGTTGGCTCCCACAGAATTAGCGCCGGCCTCTTCTCTTTCATTGCACTCATTTCTTCGGCGTCGCCAAACGTTGTTTATGGATCCAGAGGTGCAGGACTAGTTAGGGCCGCGTCAGCTTCCCACTGGCTCCAACCTGCAAAGAATGACAGATCCGATGGCGAAAGATGCCAGATACAAAAATCTCACTGTACTGCTCTTTGTCCGGCTCCCAAAGTCTGTCTCGCTGTGCAGCGGGTGGAATGGGCCAGCTGGTGCCAGAGTAGCTGTGACGTTCCCCTGGTGTTATCTGGTCCGGTGATCGGCTAGGTCACTCCAATCTTTGACTCTGGGAGCCAGCCTTACCCTGTTCTGCTGTGAGAACCCCCACTCCTGGGCTGTTCACGCACAGCCTCTGGCATGGAAGCTGCTCCTTGGATTGTGCAACCGAATGACACTAGCCAATATCTCCAGTCCCAGACACAACTCTAGGAACCTCCGTCTTGCAGTGTCCAGTTATGCCCACTGAACGCTGCAAGCTTATATGAGTTCGTCAATTTAACAAAGAAATTGATATGTACCAGGCTTGTTATCCCAAGGGGAGTTTCTGACACGCTTCAAACCAAACAGTTTATTCTACCTGAAGCAACGCAACAGATTTATTAACTACAAAGATAGATTTTAAGTGATTATAAGTCAAAGCATAACAAGTCGGATTTGGTTAAATGAAATAAAAGCAAAATGCATTCTAAGCTGATCTTAACACTTCCAATGCCCTTACAAACTTAGATGCTTCTCACCACAGGCTGGCTGGTTGCTCTTCAGCCAGGCTCTCCCCTTTCAGCAGCGCTTCAGTCACTTGATGGTGGTGTCTGTAGATGGAGGTGGAAAAGAGAGAAAGAGTCTCTTCCTTTTATCATGTTCTTTCTTCCCTCTTGGCTTTGCCCCCCCCTTCAGAGTCAGGTGAGCATTACCTCATCGCAGTGCCAAACTGACCAAGGGAAGGGGGGTGATTCACTCGAGAGTCCAACAGATCCTTTGTTGCTGCCTAGGCCAGTGTCCTTTGTTCCGGTGAGGCTGGGCTGAGTTTGTCCCATACCTGCCCTGATGAGGTGTGAACTGTCCCTCTGCTCCTGGAGAGTTTTGTCTGGGCCTGTTTTAAGCCACGAGGACACATTTTCAGCCTCATAACTATATACATGAAATTACAACCTATCACATTGCTACAACATTCCTGTAAGAACAATCACTCTAACAACAATGCTCAGTGCATCACGAGCCTTCCAAAGACACCCGACATGACAAACTTTGCCTACCACACAATCATTTTATAAAGATGAACATGGGGGTGTAGGATGTTCCCACGAGCTACAGAGTGTTACAATAGCCAAAAAGGCTTTCCACCAGCCCGGCTTTTCCTTTCCACAGCTTTATGCCTGAGCTGCCACATTCCTTTGCAGGAGAAGCAGTGGGCATGGGAGACTTTTTTCAAGTGGGAAAAGAGGGTAAATACCGAGAGGAAAGGTGGCCAGCAGAGGAAGGCAGCAGGTTTGGAAGGCATGGAGGATGAGGAGGGCTATGCCCTAATGTGCACATGCTTAACTGAAAGCACGTGGGACCAGCCCCATCAAGCCCAGCATGTGAAGTCAATGGAGCTACTCACATGTTCAATATTAAGCATCTGCATAAGGGCTCTGGCTAATCGAATGCAGAGAGAGGAGTAGACAGTATCCTCATTTGCCAGATAGTAATGGGGAGATGGTGGTGGTGTTAGTGGCAAGAGCCGGGTGAAAATGTTCAGCCAAAACTTTTTTCCAGAAAAAAAAATGCAGATTCATGAATTCAGATCAGTTTACCCCAATTGTTCCAGTTTAGAAAAATATCCTGAGCAAGCTAAAGCATTATGTTTCAACATTTCCCAAACAAAATGTTTTGATTTTTCATTCTGAAATGACAGCTTATTTCAAAATGTCCTTCAAATTTTATTTTTTTAAAGGCTCATAATTGATAACGAAACAGTTCGTTTGACCTGATATAATTTTTTCCCAACATTTTCAATAAAACATTGCAAAAAAATTTGTTTTCGGGTCAACCCCAAATTATTTTTTTTCCTGATTTTTCAGAATTGCCGGGGAAGCAAAAAAATCAGTTGTTTGCGCAGCTCTGTTAGTGCTGATGGAGAGGACAAGAACAGAGGGCTTGGGACAGATGATGGGGAGCCAAGGTACTCTTGAGTTGGTGTTACAGTATCCAGGGCAATACGTGCAATAGGCACAAAGCTAGATGGAGAGGACAGATCAAGGCAGAGAGAGTAATTTGTGAGTCAGAGTCAGGAAGCTGAAGCCGCGTGAGCGGGTGGGGTCACCCAAGGTGACTCACAGGCCTGGATATCCCAAAGAACCATCACTGAAGGGCCTTAAGGACAGAGCCCTGTGAGGAGACTGACAGAGAGGGGGAGTGGCATCAGAGGAGGCTGTTTTGGAGGAGCAAGGAGCACAAGGAGAGGACAGGGCCCTGGAAGCCAAGTTGGACAGTGCCAAGGAGAAAAGATTGATCAATGGTATCAAAGGCACCTGGAGGATCCAGGAGGCGGATGAAGCAGACACCCCGTGCCTGGATAGGAAGCGGTTGTGGAGACTAACCCACTAGTCAGGCCACTCTGAGCCAGTCCCACAGAGGATATAAGTCTGCTACTGCTCTCCACTTGAGAGCTTGGATCTTTCACTCAAATCATAGAGACTTGTGCTTTCAGCTTTGGTGGGCCCTGATTCAGTCCCTGGTGCATTGACCAAGGTAGCAACCATTCAGCAGAGCAAAGGGGAATGCGAGTTAAGTCTGTTTTGAGGAACCCTCCCAATAACGTTGCTTTAAACTTTAAATGAATCGTGCGATGGAGGCGGTTATTAAAACTGTCAATTCTATTTGAGCTCGAGGTCTCAACCACCAGCAGATCCGCCAGCTGTTGGAAGAATGTGACATTCATCGTGGTCTGCTGTATCACACTGAAGTTCGGTGGCTAAGTCCAGGAGCTGTGTTGATGCACTTTTTTTTTTAATTCCATGGTGAGATCCAACTTTTCATGGCTCACAGAGGGAAAGATGTCACTGAACTGCAGGACAATGAAGGGCTCCTGACCTTGCTTTCATGGTGGATATTACAGAGCGCCTGAACATGCTCAAGACACGAATGCAGGGGTACACCCAAGTAGTGACAGAATGTTAGGATGACATTCATGCCTTTGAAATTAAGCTTCTGTTTAATGCAACTTATTCCAAGGGGAACATGTTGAACTGCAGTACCACACTCTGTTGAAGGGCAAGCTTTCCAATATTAGTGTTCCCAAGTTTTATCAATATCTGGGATCAAATTATCTCAAACTGAAGTCCTTTGCATCAAGAATTCTTTCCATGGTTGGGAGCACACATGTGCGTGAATCATTATTTTCCATCGTAAATATCAACATATTTAAACAATGTTCTCAACTGACTTACTCCTGAACTCGATACTCAAGATAGCCTCAGCCCAGTGGTTTGCTCCAAATGTTGATGCACTGGTTCATGCTATGCCAGGGATCGGGGAGCAGCAGTCCCTAAAATCAAAAATCAATGCCAGTAACGACCAACATGGTTGATCTTGATCTCTTTCTATTTTAACAACTTTTGCTGAATGTGGCCTGTGCCAAGCGGCAGGCCATCGGAGCAGGCCCCGCCACATGAAATGAATTTGACACCCTTGCTTGAAACTAATTACAGCCATAACTCTGCACCACGCTTCTGTCTGGGAATCTTAATTGCTTTGCTGCAAAGTTTTCTTTCTTTCCCGGGAGAGCTGTATCCTGGCTATATACTGGCACCTCCTCATTATGTTTCTGAAAGCTCCTGTCTCGCTTTCTCTTGCCTCATGCTTTAACCTTGCCAGTGCCCTTCTTGGAAGCTTTTCAGAGATTAGCATTCACTAAGCTGGGCTCTTCCTTCATGCATCAGGCCTCTCGTGCCCTCTTATCAGACAGCGGGGAGAGGTGCTCACGCTCTGCTAACCCCACGTGCTGCCAAGCAGCGTGCATCTGCTGTTTGTCTGATAACTCGCTTGCTAGAGCCGAAGTGAGGAGCCTGTCCTTTGCTGCTCCCCCCGATGTATGCAGCGGCTTGGCACCGTCATATTTGCAGTTTCCCCGGCAGGTCGTTAACATGTATTCAGTGATCTCACCCCACGTGGCTGCTCAGGGCAATTCCTGGTGGCAATTCATAGTCACTCACAGTGACAACGAATAGTCATTGGGCCAAGGGAGCAGTGGGAGAATGATTCTATAGCTTGGTGATCAGGGCATCCGCCGAGGCTGTGAGAGACGCAAGTCCCTGCTCCAGTGACTACTCAATTATTTATAAAAAGTGAAACAGCTTCAGCAGGAAAGATTGAAGGAGACCCAGAGGTGAGATACTCTCCTGGAACATGGGAAACGCACATGCCAACCTTTCCTCTACGTGAGGGAGGGGATGGAACTGAACGTGGGTCTGCTACAGCTCAGCTGAATGCATTAACCACGGAGGTAAAGCCTACCCCTGCCTAGCGGCTCCCTTATAAAAAACCAAAAAGTCTGAAACTAGTCAAATTTGTGACTAATTCCAGGTTGACCGAAAGTGCATTTTTCAGCCGTGTCTGAAAAACTTCTCCCATGTTGACCCTGACTGTGCACCCGCCTGGGGGAGAAAGGCCTGTCCCTCCAGTCTCTTTGAGGCTACCGGCATCACCGAACCGTGTGCTCCTCCCTCTCCGGCCCAGATGGACAGGAACCGGGAAAGCAGGGAAAGGGTGTGGCCAGACCCTTGGCTCCACCTCCCTAGGATGCCAGCCAATGGCACAGCAGGGGAAGTAATGCTTTGCGCCATTGTAAGAGATGCCACAGCTCCATGGAGCAAGGGGCAGCAGGGGGTAGATGAGGCCTCTGATGAACTGTCATTCAGTCCCTGCTCTGCTCCACGGGCAGCGCAGCCTGTCACGCCGGCCTCGTGGCACGGGGACGAGGCAGCCCTTCACTCCTAGTGCCTCGCACTTGAAACCCCGAGTCTAGTGTGAGTCAGCTGCTGCAGGCCAAGCTCTGGCTGGCTACGTTTCACTTGCCGGAAGTGCTGACAGGCTAATGATGTGTTTCTAAACTTATTAACTAAGTTACTCATGGCGCTTTCTGTTTTCCTAGCGCCCCAGCCAGAGCCCGAGAATATTTATCTTGGCTTTGAATCCCCCTCTCTACCTTCCCCTCGCACGCTGCGTGCACAAACGGCAGGAGGGGTGCACTATTAGACACCTAAGCAGGCCGTCGGGGTAGAAGGTCTCAGGCTACATGGCTACAAGGTCTCAGGCGCTCCCTTGAACTTAGAGGGTACGTCTACACTGCAATGAAAAACTCGCCGGCTGACTCTGGCTCGTGGGGTTCGGGCTAAGGGGCTGTTTAATCCCGTCTTGCAGGGTCCTAGAGCCCGGGCTCCAGCCTGAAGCCCAAACATCTACACCACAGTTAAACAGTCCCTTAGCCCGAGCCCCAGGACCGCGATTCGGCTGGCATGGCTGGTTTTTTCCCTGCAGCGTAGACATACCCAGAGTCTCATTGGCCAAAGCCGCCGTGGTCCTGGCTGCACCCGTGACAGGCAGTATTAAGAACCTGACTCTGCCCTAGGCTGCAGTTTGGATAGACGAGGCGTCAGCCTCAGGGTCCGCCCAAGGGCCTGGTGTTGACACTTGGCCCCCATCAAGCTCCACACCCATCCCCGCTGTCGTGCCCCACAGGGATGGGCTTGCTGCAGAGGCCGCGTGCTCGGCCCCTCCAGAGCGGAGAGCACCCCACACACATCACACAACCCCTGCCGCAGCACTGAGGGGGCTCAAGGGAGAGCCCGGTCCAAGCACCTTCCTCCAGAAGAGAGGCAGAGCAGCGAGAAGAAATACCAGTGAGTCACAACAGCTGTGACCCCCTCAGGCATCTACAACCAAAACACCCTTGTTTCAGTGGATGGCTGGGGATTGTGGGAGAGACTGGATCACCGTGGGGAGTAGGAGAGGGAATGGAATGAATGGAGAGGGCCAAATTCATCCTCGGTGTCACCGTACTGAACTGGCTGCAGTTACACTGGGGGGGGGGGGGGGGGGACTGAGATTGTGCAAGCTCCCAGTTCCCATTAAAATGGACGAGATTTGGGCATCCAAGTCCCATCAGTGGCTTTGCAAGCTCCACCAGGACGGGACAGACTGATCCACTGTCCTCCAGGAAGGGGCCCAAGGGGTACCTGAGACAGCTCCAACAGCTGGGGAGAACGGGTCTCTCCTGCCTGAGTGGGGCTGTGCTCAAAGGGACAGGAACATGGAGCCCCATCCCCTAAGGGGCAAGAAGAGAAGGGGAGGAGATGTGGTGGATGGAAAGTGAGGAAGATGAAGGGGGCAGCGGGGCAGGGCAGAACACAGGATCAGGCCCCAAGGCGTTGTACAGCAAATGGCTGAGCGTTATGGCACAATTTGTTCTCAAGTTAGAGAGGCCGCATCCCTGCCTCCCCCGGGGGCAGAGTCCTTACCCAGCCTTGCAAGCAAGCTGCACCCCTTTCACACCCCACCCCCTCCCTGCACCCACACAGGCCAGGGGCAGTCCGGCCCCAACAGCTCATGTGCCGGAAGAAACAAGTGCTAGATCCACAACTGGGCCCGATTCTCATTCACACTAGAGCTACTCTCCACGGTCAGAGCAGTGTGAATGAGACCCAGGGCCTGCTTAGTTATATTATCTCCGGTCCCTGCTCTGCCTGCTTCAGAGCCGTGACCTGAAGCTAGGTCTCTCCCGTTCCAGGTGAGTGCCTAGACTGGGATCTTTCGCTTGCTGGTTTTTCATTAAAAATTTCCAAAGGTTTTGGGTTGGTCCTGACACGGAACAGAGCCTCTGACATTTTTCATGAAACCCAATTCTTGTTTGCTGGCCAGCCCGAGTGCTAGGCACTGTATTTGCACATCGTGAAAGATGCTCCTTGCCCCAAAGAGCTTAAGAGTTTAAATAGACAAAAGAGACAAAGGCTGTGAGAGGCAAAGTGATGTGCCCAAGGTCACGGTGAGGACTAGAACACAACTCTTCCAAGTCTCAATCCAGAGCCCTAACTATTGGCCAACATGACACTGTCCCTCTTATATGTCCTACAGCCCCATCTGAACCCGACAGGACCCAACACCACGTGTTAGGTTTGAGTCGAATCAGAACACAACCCAACCCTCTCAGGCTTGGTTTGGGTCAGTTCTCCTCCTCCTACCCCGGGATGGGTGTGGGAGCTTCACCCCCCGTTCCTGCCAGCTGCTGACACGTCGCTGCGCTACACGTGAAGCAGAGTTAGTGTGTAGAGGCGGCACAGCGCCTCTCACTGCCCAGCACAAACACAGCATGGCAGGGGACTGCATGCACCATTGCCTGAGGCAATGCAGACTCAGGTTCAGGTCAGAAAACAATTCAACTTACGCAGTTTGGTTTCGGCACGGTTCAGGCGTCAATATCAGGCCCAGACAGCCCTCCGGCCTGGACGTTATGGGAAGTGATGTCAGGTAGCTTGAACGCAGCTTCCATCCTGGATAAACAGGGAAAACTTCACCACGCCCTGTGAAATGCTGAGTTCTTCTGCGGATGCTTTAGTCACCAAGCAGGATGGAAACTGGTTTATTTCACGCTGTAACTCTCACACATGAGGTCATTTTACTTCCCCTGCAAGACGGTGGCCAAAATCCGGCAGCTCAGAAAAGCCAATTTAATTATAAAAATTATTCCAAGTATTATTCATGGTTAATAGCTGGCACGAAATACTCACCACGTGAACTTGCCGATCACTGTCCTGCACAATAGGGGTGATTTCTTCTCAGTATGTGTGTGTATAAAACCTTCTTGGACTCCATCGATGTATGAAAATTTTAAACCGACAGGCACTAATTGTAACATAGCACTTGAGTAAATTTTAAGCACCGTGGAGCCCTCAAAAATGTACAATCATAAAACATCAGGGTTGGAAGGGACCTCAGGAGGTCATCTAGTCCAACTCCCTGCTCAAAGCAGGACCAATCCCCAGACCGATTTTTGCCCCAGATCCCTAAATGGCCCCTTCAAGGATTGAACTCACACCTCTGGGTTTAGCAGGCCCATGCTCAAACCACTGAGCTATCCCTCCCCCATCGCTTGTGTTGCATTGGCATAACTGAAGCTGACAGGGGAACATACACGTCTTCCATTCCATTAGCACTGGAAAGAATGGCTAACTCCGTGTTTATGACGGGGCTCAGAATATTGCAGATTATGGATTGCTTCCTTGATAATAAATCTAATGTCATGAAACAGTGTATATTAGATATTTTACTTTGTGGTCCTGGCTAGTGCAAATTGTCACTGCTCTATTGATTTGTCCCAGATGAAGATATGGCCCCTAGTCTGTAAGAGAGTCATACCTAAGACTAGATACGTTGGACCTGTTCTCTTCCTACATTGGTGTATCACAGATTATCAGGGTTGGAAGGGACCTCAGAAGGTCATCTAGTCCAACCCCCTGCTCAGAGCAGGACCAATCCCCAGACAGATTTTTGCCCCAGATCCCTAAATGGCCCCCTCAAGGATTGAGCTCACAACCCTGGGTTTAGCAGGGCAATGCTCAAACCACTGAGCTATCCCTCCCCCCCTAATACGTATGTCAGGAGTGACTCCATTGTCTCCAATGCTGGTATAAAACCCATGCACATGAGAGGTGAATCAGACCCATGACATACATAAAGACTAACAGACTTATTTGGGCATAAGCTTTTGTGGGTAAAAAACCCCCTTCTCCAGCTACATGGATGCATCTGATGTTTATGCCCAAATAAATCTGTTAGTTTTGAAGGTGCCACCGGACTCCTTGTTGTATTTGTGGATACAGACTAACATGGCTACCCCCGATACTTGATGACATACATACAGCGGCTAGGTACAACAGCAGGAGCATACGTCAATGTTTCTGGTCTCTAAACAAGTTTTATACTAGACCCCTCTACTAGCTTCCGTGGAGTTACTCCTGATTGACACCAGAGTGAGTGAGATCAGAATCAAGACCCGAGTACACCTGGGGAGGAATAGCATACCTAGGACACAATATCATCAGTTGAGTCTGAATGTTCTTGCTAGAGAAACATCTTCCTGCTCCAACACTCCAGCTCCAATGATCCCATACTAGAATGGGTTTGTTCATCTCTGTCTAGCACCTGTTCATGTCCCAGGAGAGTAAACTTTTCCAGAGAGGGACTGTCCTATCACCAAGCACTGGCCATCATCACCTGACTTGACAGGTGGAACTGGAAGTATTAGTACATAAGCTAAATTATTACTTAATTAGCATCACATAGCTTTGGTGGGATAAATCTCATGACTGGAATAGGGATAGAGAGGGTCATAACTTCTTCAGGAAGGAGGGGGGAGGAAAGGAAGGAGGTAGTGTGTTATATGTGAAGAATATATACACTTGTTCTAAGGTGCAGAAGGAGGTGAGAGGCAGACCAGCTGAAAGTCTTTGGATGAAGATAAAGATGAAGGTTAAGGACTATTTAGAAAAGCTGGACATGCACAAGTCCATGGGGCCGGATGCGCTGCATCCAAGGATGCTGAGGGAGTTGGCTGATGTGATTGCAGAGCCATTGGCCATTATCTCTGAAAACTCATGGAGATCAGGGGAGGTCCCAGACGATTGGAAAAAGGCAAATATAGTGCCCATCTTTAAAAAAGGGAAGAAAGAGAACCCAGGGAACTACAGACCGGTCAGCTTCACCTCAGTCCCTGGAAAAAATCATGGAGCAGGTCCTCAAGGAAACCATTTTGAAGCACCTGGAGGAGAGGAAGGTGATCAGGAACAGTCAACATGGATTCACCAAGGTCATGTCATGCCTGACCAACCTGATTGCCTTCTGTGATGAGATAACTGGCTCTGTGGATATGGGGAAAGCGGTGGACGTGATATATCTTGACTTTAGCAAAGCTTTTGATACGGTCTCCCAAAGTATTCTTGCCAGCTAGTTAAAAAAGTATGGGCTGGATGAATGGACTATAAGGTGGATAGAAAGCTGGCTAGATTGTCGGGCTCACAGGTAGTGATCAATGGTTCAATGTCTATTTGGCAGCCAGTATCAAGCGGAGTGCCAGTCCTGGGGCCAGTTTTGTTCAACATTTTCATTAATGAACTGGATGATGGGATGGACTGCACCCTCAGCAAGTTCGCAGATGACACTAAGCTGGGGAGAGAGGTAGATATGCTGGAGGGTAGGGATAGGGTCCAGAGTGACCTAGACAAATTGGAGGATTGGGCCAAAAGAAATCTGATGAGGTTCAACAAGGACAAGTGCAGAGTCCTGCACTTAGGAAGGAAGAATCCCATGCACCACTACAGGCTGGGGACCGACTGGCTAAGCAGCAGTTCTGCAGAAAAGGACCTGGGGATTACAGTGGACGAGAAGCTGGATATGAGTCAGCAGTGTGCCCTTGTTGCCAAGGCTAACAGCACATTGGGTGGCATTAGTAGGAGCATCGCCAGCAGATCGAGGGAAGTGATTATTCCCCTCTATTCGGCATTGATGAGGCGACATCTGGAATATTGAGTCCAGTTTTCAGCCCCCCACTACAGAAGGGATGTGGACAAATTGGAGAGAGTCCAGCGGAGGGCAACAAAAATGATTAGGGTGCTGGGACAGATGACTTATGAGGAGAGGCTGAGGGAACTGGGATTGTTTAGTCTGCAGAAGAGAAGAACGAGGAGGGATTTGATAGCAGCCTTCAACTACCTGAAGGGGGGTTCCAAAGAGGATGGAGCTCGGCTGTTCTCAGTGGTGGCAGATGACAGAACAAGGAGCAATGGTCTCAAGTTGCAATGGGGGAGGTTTAGGTCGGATATTAGGAAACACTATTTCACTAGGAGGGTGGTGAAGCACTGGAATGGGTTCCCTAGGGAGGTGGTGGAATCTCCATCCTTAGAGGTTTTTAAGGCCCATCTTGACAAAGCCCTGGCTGGGATGATTTAGTTCGTGTTGGTCCTGCTTTGAGCAGGGGGTTGGACTAGATACCTCCTGAGGTCCCTTCCAATCCTAATCTTCTATGATTCTATGACCGCCATTTTAAACTTGATTCTGACTCAGAGGGAGGAATTGGTTGCAAATCTGAAGGTTGAAGGCACGTTGGAGGAACATGACCGCGAAGTGACATTTCAAGATTCTACAGAAAGGAAGGAGCGAGAGCAGCAGAATAAGGACAACGGAGTTCAAAAACGCAGACTCTGACAAACTCAGAGAATTGGTAGGTAAGGTCCAATGGGAAGAAAATCTAAGGGAAAAATGAGTTCAGGAGAGCTGGCAGTTTCTCAAAGAGACACTATGAAAGGCACAACAGGAAACTATCCCAATGAGAAGGAAATATGAGAAGAAGAAGAAGTCACCAATATTGCTCCATTAAGGGTCAGTGGTATCTGTACATAGGTAACTGGATTCTTATAAAAAGATATCCCAGATCCTCCTGCTCTAGAAGGGTGGGTCTCTCCACTGCAGTTAAAGCAGAATGTACATGAAGCTATATAGGGGCTGTGGCAGTTTGGGCATTCTGGTCCCATCCATTAGAGTTCCCTCGCCGTGGGTTGTGACCAAAGGGTACCAGGAGGGTCACGGGACATGCATGCTGTGCTGTGAGAAGCAGCTGTGTACCCCGCCCACCACTGCCATGTTATGCGGGGAAAGGCACTGGGGCAATGGCTGGCTGGAGGGAGGCTTGCCATCACGGCCATGCCAACCCCATAGGCAGGAGGGGAGCCCACCCAAACCGAGCCCGAGAGAGTCGGGTTGTTGTCTGACCCAACCCAAGCCCCACACTTGTTGCCTGGTCCCACGGGGTTGAGGTCAAATTGCAGGGCTCTTAGATCCCAGGGGGTCATGTTAACAGAGGTGAGCCCAAAGGAGGTCACGGCCTAGCGTAGTTTGGGAATCATGGCACTAGAGAGCAGAGGTGAGCATTCTATGCCAGCCAGCTCCTTAAACACAGGGCGTTTCTAGCTGAAAAAATCCAGGCCCTTTTGTTTTTAACCATGGTTGGCTTTGCTTTTGAGGCAGTACAATATAGCCGCAACAGTTTGGGCCACTTCCCTTCTCCTTGTCATGACTCTCCGAGCTGTGATGTCAGGAGAAGGATTGATCTTCAGCCTAACTCATTCAGAGATGTTGGGTTGGGTTTTTCAGCTGAGCCAGGAGCAAAGCTTTTAATTTTTCCCAGGCCAGGAAAAGCAAGTTCAGGCTGATAAATCTCTGTCAGCAAAAGACATTAGCTGAATAAATGAAGTCACCAAAACATAAAAAGCTGCCGTTTCTAGTGAAATTGTTCAACAACCCCCGCCCCCCATGAAGTATTTTTAATGCATTAAATGTCTCCCATACATTTGCACAACAGTTGTCCTGTTAGACGATCTGATCATCTGAACCTACCTAAAATTAAAAGCTTATTCCTGCATAATGAGGACTAAACAGCTGCTTGACATCTGCTTTTTCTTTTGACACTTTCCAGTCCGATATGGCGACCCCCAGACCACAGACTGAACCTCCAGCCTAGAAAGCTTAAGACGCTATAGCTTGAGGCAGTATTTCCTAATGGATAGAGCCTTGAACTGGGACAAGGGAGACCGCGTTGTATTCCTGGCCTGCTAGGTGACCTTAGGCAAGTCACTTTGCTTCTCTGTGCCTCAGTTTCCCCATCTGTATAATGGGGATAAGGATGTAACATGCTGGATAAGAACTAGGGATTATTATAACTGAGCGAGAGACCCAGGCAAAACAGTTGGGGGCTAGAACAGACTCACATCCTCTGTGGATGAGGCAGAGGGAAGATGTATCAAACACACTCGCTCATCCCCAATTCAGGAAATGTGCAGTGGCTGTAACTGGGTGTGCCCCTAAGGCATCCTGCGAGGGCAAAAAGCAGAACTAACACCATTACAGCCTCAACCACTAACATCCCGAAGTGACCTGCACCCAATGTGAGCTCCAGCTCGTGCTGGTTCAGCTCACCCCCTGGTAGGCACTGATGTCACTACCTTGAGGTGCCGTTCTGTCATGCGGGCAGGGCCTTAACCAGGAAGCTCTGGCAGCTCACGCCAAAGGCTGTTGTTAAACACCTCTGTTAAAGAGCCTCTCTTTCCAGGTTTTATCTGATCTGGGTCAATGAGGCAAAGACTCAAGATTTTAGCACAAGTCTCATGATTTTGGGTGTTTTTTTCTTAAAGCCCCAGCTCCTGGAGTCATGGGAATCAGTAAGAATCTCAGCCTTTATCTTTTTATTTTAAAAAAAAGGGTTCTAGCCCTTGTGAATGCAGAGAAACATTTGGAAACTCGACCCTGAAGGGTCCAAAACCAAAAGACTAATAAAAAAGGACCCAAATTTGGTTTTATTTTTTTATAATCTCCTGGTTTTTAAGCAACTCTCATGACTTCCTAGTGGGTCCTGACTCCCCATTTTTGGATGCTTGGGGTTGGCAATATGGCTCCGGTATTTACAGACCTCCAAGTACCATCGCATCTGCTAGCTTCTCCTCACGGTGTACAGCAAAAGCAAATGGGTTTGACTGCTGCATCCCGCTGTGAGAATCCTTGTAATCCCTTGCCACAGAGAACTGACTGTAGGGAAGCTCTGGTGAAAAAAATCATGCTCCGTCTTAATCTCGGGTTCCAAGTGATGGCCGTGATCCTGCTCCATTTGAAATCAATGGTGCCCCCTTGCCCCACCCTCCCGGATCTCGGTGGGACTGGACTCCACCAGCCTGATTCTCCCTTGCCTTGCATCACGGGCAGTCAGTCTCTCCGCCGCAAAGCGGGCGTATGATGCCCCCATTCTGATTTGTTGGTGTTTCACACCGGGCTTGCACTGGTGCAAGTGACTTCACGAGGCACAGGACAGCAGAGAATCAGGTCCTAACAAGAGGGAAAATGCTGAGAAGCGAAGGAAATCAACAGTGCTCTGCCCGGAGGCCCCAGCCGGCCAGATCTACTGCCTGCCAGCTCCTAAGGAGGTGGTTGGAGAATCAGTAGCGGCTCCAGGCTGCAGAGCTGAAGGAGGCGAACCAAGCAGGGAAGGAAATGGAATAAAACAAACTAAACAGCTGCAATTGTCTGAATAAGGCAATAAAGAAGTCGTGCTGGAGCATGAAAATGCCACTTCCTAGGCGTTACACTCTCTGGGTCAAATTCCTCCACTGCAGTGAGTGGAGATATAGAAGGATGAATTAGGCCCTGTTGTAAAGGGGTGCTGGGCCTTCCATAGCTAAAGGAGAGACTGGCTGTTGTGGTTTTCAACCACTGCCTATCAGGGCCGCCTGGGGGAGGGGGGCAAGTGGGGCAATTTGCCCCAGGCCCCGGGCCCCACACGAGAATATAGTATTCTATGGTATTGCAACTTTTTTTTATGGAAGGGACCCCTGAAATTGCTTTGCCCCAGGCCCCCTGAATCCTCTGGGTGGCCCTGCTGCCTATTCCAATTTCACCCAACCAAAACAGCTCCCCCTAATTTCTGCAGGCTACATCTCATCCTAGGGTAGATTTGTCTCAAACAAGGAACTTCCAAGATTTGCGGCTTTACCAAGATCCCTTTTCTAGCTCATCCTGTCTCCGGAAGAGCTTCAAACCTCACGCCCTCAAGAATTCCTGAGAGGGATCAAAGCTTCCCCTGGGTTTTGCAGGAATTAGGGAGATGTTTAAAGGTGTTCACGTGAGCGTTCAAACACACCGACATCAACGTATATTCCATAAATCAAACCGTCCTTTCCAAGGGGCTGAGTCTGCTTGCATGCAGCCCCAACCCAGTGCAATATCGCATTATAAATACTCCCCCACCATGTACCAGTCAGGAGGCAGCACACAGCAATTCGTTCAAGGTCACAGAGGCAGATCTTCTGATTCCCCGGCCTTTGTTTTTGCCCCAAGACCATTACCCACAGCAGCATTTAAACATTCACCTGCTTATCGGAAGGGTCCCTCTTTGGAGGTTCCTTCATCAGGATTTACAGCCTGTGTAGTCAACGTGAGGACCAAATGATTTTTTGGGGGGCCCAACTGGATACCACCAAAAGTGGGGGGAGGGGTCTGATCTTCAGAAAGCGCTGAGCCTCTGGAAACGTGGGCCCTGTAAAGTGCCAAAATTGGGCAACTAAAATCACTAGTCACTGCTGAAAACCAGGGCCTTGGTTCCTACAAGGAGATACTGGTAAATCTTCCACGAACTCCTTCCTTACAGAGGTCTTCAGATGCAATAGGCTTGGGGGCCACTGGGAGGGACAGATGATCAGGGAATCATCTCCCAACCAGAGATCGAAGAGTCGGCCTTTGAATTCTACCTTGCTCCATGGGCTCCAACATTGCTGTGGAAATGCAGCTCCGGTAACGGCTCAGTGAACCACTTGGGATACACTAGAACCCTTCCCTCCCCCGTTTTCCCCTCCGTCACGCCTTCTGGAGGCTCCAGAATGTTTCTCCCCACCATCGATTTTCACTCTCATTCTCCGCCTGCGCTCTGCAGCTCCGGCCGATCCCCAAATCCCCTCATGCCTTCACTGTATTCCAGGAAGCACCAGGCGTGAAGGGAGAGAGAGAGAGATTCCCAGCCCAGTTCTGCACGCGTCTGAGGCATCCAAATGGATGGAGAAAGCCCAAGGGCTGGGCCCAATCCTGCAGCGGGAGAGGGACCACACGAGAAAGTGCTGCAGAATCAGGACCAACCATAGATGCAGAGGGCAGGGGAAGCAAGGTGCTGCTATCGCCCCGCTCCCCAATGCAAGGGGGCATGTTAGAGCTGCAGGAGCCTTGGAGAGACATCTCCTCCCTCTGTAGAGCTACCTAATTCAGCGCTTGGTCTTGGGTCTGTGCACTGGGACAGCATCTCTAAGGTACATAGGAGCTGGAGCCCCATGTTCCTAAGATCTTCATGATTTGCTAACGGGGGAGAAACGGGGGGAAAATATGGCCGCTTGCAGAAAGGTGTCAGGGGCCGATCTACAGCCAGGCCTCAGTGTGTGTCAGCAAGGAAGGGTCTGGTGGACCCCGACCTTAAGGCAGGGCATTACCAGCAGGTTTGCAGATGTACGGCAAGAAATCCTGCTCTGCTGAGCTCAGCTGGACGGACGGACGGCAGCCACCGGGGATCCCAGACTCACAGCAATCTGTCTTCAAAACTTCAACCACCAAGTAAAGGAAAGGGGCCCACTGCTGGAGCTCGGACCAGGGGAAAAGCTTTAGGGGCAAACTTTTTATACTATAAGCTCTTGGGGGCAAGGTCTGCCAGGTACAGTGTGTTTGTCAGCACCTCCCACAAGGGGGCCCTGTCTTGATCTAGGTGCTCCCACAGTGCTAATACCACCAACCCTGTTCTCCCGCTGCCATTAGCTAAGTCAAACCAAACCCTGGAGAGGAGGAGGACAATGGTGATTTGTACAGTGGCAGCATCTAGGTACCCCAGTGATGGACGGGGCACCCAGTGGGCTCGGTGCTGGACAGACACAGAACAAAAAGACAGTCTCTGCGCCGAAGAGATCTCTGCGACCTGGGAACCGGAAGGCCTGTGTTGTCGCTCAGAGGCTTCTCAATGAGGCCTTGTTGCTGCTTCTTTTGGAAGGCCAGGGTAATCGCAACCCCCTGGCACCTGTTTGCAACACCCCTGGGGGTCGTCGTGACCCCATGGCTGAGAACCCAAGAGGCAGACCGTGGATCTAGTATTCTCATCAGGACGTCAAACAAGAGGGAACCGATTGTTCTGTCTGGTTCCTAGGTAAGATTTTCTTCTCTGGGGAGAAAGACCAAGCCTCACATGACAGATGCTAGTCATGTCGCATAACGCACTCCCAGAAAGTGCTCAGATACTCGAGCAATTAGGAAGATTATAAGCGGCTCCATGGAATAGAATAGTCTAGAAGGGAATATTTTCCAAAGAAATTCCCACCTCCCCCAAATACTCCCCTTGTCTAGGATTCACACGTCGGGAAAACCTCTGGCGCCCCTGCCCAAACGAGAGGCAAAAGGCAAACCATTCTGCGAGATTACTGCCCTCTAATTCCAGCCAATAAAGTGTTTTGTGAACAGCTTAAGAAGCCCATATGCCAAAGATCTGCTAAAGCTCCCGTCACCTTCTTGATCCCTACATTCCATCCATTTGCTGAACAGGTATCGCTTCCTCCCAGATGGACTTTATCCAATTAGTTCTTCTGTTAAAGACGGGCTGGTTGGTGCACACATCAGCTGTTCACTCCCCCCCCCCCCAGCTGTACTTTAATCATTGCTCGAGCAATGTAAAGCTGCAGGCTACTGAAAATACTTGGCAGGGCAGGGCCGTTCCATCTGCAATTTGTACAACGTAAGAACGGAGATGGGTCTGTAGATAGGAGGGGGCAGATAAAGAGCTTTTACTGCCTGGTGGAAAACTCGGACAAACATTCTATTTAGGGAGTCTTTGGCTCTTCTCTCCTGCTGCTTTCTGTCCTCCCCTTCCTCCTGAAGATAACTGCATGATAAATGGGACCTTGCCGCTCAAGAGTTCCATCTGCTCCTTTTGCTGATTCCCAGCCTGAGGTCAGAATCTTATGTTCTGGGGCCGAGAGAGGGAAGGGAACAGAGCTTTCCCCAGCTAGCATGGCAGTCCAGTGACCACAGGTTAACGCAATAGGATCTGATGTCTACCCAAAAGAAGCCAAAGCTCTTTTGACGCCATGAGCTACTGACCCTGCCATCCTCACCCAGGTGACTCAATGGGCAGGATTCTCCTCTGACCCCACTTTTACACTGGAGTAACTCCACCATCTCCAATGGGGGTGTTGCAAGACGCACACTGACAGGAGAGGAGAATCGGGCCCTGCATTCTGGTCTCAGTTGGACTGGTGTAAATTGGCATAAATCCAGCATCACTCTATTGAAATCTGCCGAGCTACTCCAGAGCTTACACAGGCCGGGCAGTTGTACCTTTTAGAGATGTGGGCTAGAACTTGCTCAAGGGGGAAGGATAGCTCAGTGGTTTGAGCATTGGCCTGCTAAACCCAGGATTGTGAGTTCAATCCTTGAGGGGGCCAGTTAGGGATCTGGGGCAAAAATCTGTCTGGACGTTGAACTAGATGACCTCCTGAGGTCCCTTCCAACCCTGATAGTCTACGCAGACAGACTAGACCAGCAGTTCTCAATCTTTTGGGGCTCAGGACCCAATTGTAAATGGTTAAGGCCGGTCACAATCCAGTAAATAGTTCGGGGTGGAGGCCCTGGGTGGTTCAGTCGGGTCCTGCCCAGCACTTATTTCACAGTGGCGGCGCCTGCAGCTCCTGTCCTGGGGCTGGCTGGGCTTGGTTCTCCACTCCGGGTGTTGCAACCTCTGGGGTTGCAGCACCGCTCAGGTTTGCACCCCCCACCCTCCCCCAAGTGGACCACATTTGTGTGAGTAGAGTTGTGACCAGGCTCATGGGGTGGCAGTGCCACTCACTCAGATTTGGCCAACCTGGACTCCCGTTGTCATGACAGCCAGGCCAAACCTGAGCAGCGCTGGGACCCCAGAGGTTACAATGCCTGGAGCAAGGAGGTGAGCCCAGCCAGCCCTGTGGGACAAGAGCTGCCACGCGACTCTTCGAAACATTCTGGCAACCCAATTTTGGGTCCCGACCCCCATGTTGAGAAAACCTGGGACTAGGCTGTGGCAGAGCCAGGAACTAAACTCGGACTGTGGAGTCCCACACTGGTTCAATCCTTGAGGGGGGCATTTAGGGATCTGGGGCAAAAATCTGTCTGGGGATTGGTCCTGCTTTGAGCAGGGGATTGGACTAGATGACCTCCTGAGGTCCCTTCCAACCCTGACCTCCTGAGGTCCCACACTGGTGCCTTAACCTCAAAATTAGATTCTCCCTCCCTGTGCACACCTGCAGCAAATTCCTTCACCCATCCACTTAGTCATTCACCCTTCTGCCTGCTTTGCACTCATGCTTCGGTTACCTCGGTCCCGACAGGGAAATTCACATGGATTCCCTTGCTCCACTTGTTTGGAAGGAGAACCCAGGCTTGGAAGGCATGTGTCAGTAATAAGCTGAGTCACTAGGAGCATTCTCGACAATGGGAAACGAGGGGCTGGGGTTTAGCCAGGGCTCACGTGTCACATTCCTCCGTGGATGGAAACCGGGGCATCTCTGCTACAGAGCAGCCTATTTTGGGAACAAAACAAAACAATCATAACGGCTGATACGCTGGATGAGGGAGCTGACGACATTTACAAGGTGCCAGCGTGACGGGTCCAGAAACTGGTGGGTTGCTGCAGCCAGATGCCGCTCCCAGGCCACCAGTGTCACTGCAGTGCAGAAACCAGCTCTCTCCCAAGGCAGTAGAGAGGCTGCGGTGGATTTTGCTCCTGGGGCAGGCGTGGGGGAATGCGTGTTGCGCTACAGAACGCTCCCTATCAGCAGGGTTGCGGCGATAACAATCCCAGGACCTGCTCTGGCCGCCCACACAGATAGTGGCTCAATTTAGTTTATCCTTGAAACCAACCAAGAAAGGCAACGCACAGGGGGATGGAGAGAGGGATGGCTCTGGTTGGCTAGGGCTCCGGGCAGCACACTGGATTTGTGTCATTGACCATCGCTCCCCCTGGTGGCTGGTTCAACAGACTCACAGTCAGAGCTAGGAGAGGGGAAGAATCAGAATTTCCCTCCTGTGGAAAATGCTGCTATTTCCGAATTTGGTTTTGCCCCAAATTGGAATGAAAAAGTGGAATTGTTGAAATCTTTCAGAAAGTTCTGGGAAAGTTTCTATTCAAAGCACTTGGCGATAACATCCCCTGTATCCAAATGTTTAATCTGTGTCCCCCTGAGTGCTTCATGCCAGGTATAACTCCAGTGCCCCTTGCCCCCATTCTCTGCTGCGGGCAGCTCCCCAGCTGGGCCGAATCTCCCATGGTCTCATGGACTTCAGAGATGCACTACCTTGATTCAACCAGAAGAGAGACATCATGGGGGCCATAGTCCATCTGATGGCATATTCCTGATCAGATCCACTCACACTTAAAGGCATCACTCCTGTAGGGGCTTATGCTTTTGGTGCTGAAAGTCCAGGGTTCAATCCCTGCTGATGACTACAGAGTCTATGTACACAGCCCAGAAAACCTGGATCTCATTTCTGGTCTTGCTTGCTGGATTGGGAGTCCAAGAAGGGCTGGAGCATCTCGCATCACTCAATAGTGACCCCTCTGGCCAAGTAGGGAATCGGCATTGATGTGTGAAATGGGGCTTTTGTGAGAGTGAGCATGAAGCAGCAAAAAGGACATGGAGGAGGCCTGGATGAAAGAGAAGCCCTCTCAGGGTCCATATGACCTTTCCACTGGCAGGATAAAACCTAACGGGAACTCCCTTTGCGAGTTCTGTAAAGCTAGAGAGCCCCATTTAGGGAAGATCCCAGGGGGAATTCCAAAGAATCCTGCTTGCCACCTGTAACGATGCTGCCCTTGGTGGAAAACTACGGTGAGTACCAATTCAGGACAAATTGCTTAGAGCAGGGCAGTTACAGCCCCAAGGGTGTGGTACCTTTGCACACCAAGGCAAACCAAACCAGCCAAACAGAGAAGACTTTGGTTTTACCCCACTGGCTAACCATAAGTCATACGAGCAATTTCCTTAGACACTCCAGTTTCCCAGTATCACCACCAGTGCCACTCATTATGGGGACAAATGGTTATGAAAACTAATATCCCAGTAAAATAAAAAGGTCTCCCGATCCCAAAGGGCCAAGCCCCAGACCCAGGTCAATATACAAATAAGATCTTACCCACAAATGACGCTGTTGCCAATCCTTTAGGATCTAAAAATCTAAAGGTTTATTCATAAAAGGAAAAAGATAGAGATGAGAGCTAAAATTGGTTAAATGGAATCAATTACATACAGTAATGGCAAAGTTCTTGGTTCAGGCTTGTAGCCGTAATAGAATAAACTGCAGGTTCAAATGAAGTCTCTGGAGTACATCCACAGGTGGGATGGGTCATCCAGTCCTTTGTTCAGAGCTTCAGTTTGTAGCAAAGTCCCTCCAGAGGTAAGAAGCAGGATTGAAGACAAGATGGAAGAGTTTTCAGGGCCTTTTATATCCTCTGCCCATGGAAGAACACCACTTTGTTCTTACTGTGGAAAATCACAGCAAGATGGAGTTTGGAGTCACATGGGCAAGTCAAATGTCCATGCATGACTCAGTTCTTTACAGGCCGACACCATTGTTTACCTGTTAGTTTGAATATTCCCAGGAAAGCTCAGATGTGGATTGGTGTCTCCCAAAGTCCCTTGTCAGTTAAGCGTTTCTTGATTGGGCACTTACTGAGAATAGTCCCTTCTCAAGAAGCTGACCAAATGCTTCACTCTGGCTACTTGAAATCAAATACATTTGAGATACAAGTACATAGCCCATATTCATAATTCAAATACAAAAGTGATACACACATACAGATAGCAGAATCATAACCAGCAAATCATAACCTCTTTATAGACACATCACACGACAACCTTTGTACAAGATTTGCTGCAAATATAGAACAGTGGTTGCAACAATGATCTATACGGTCCTAGTTTAGGTTACTAACATTACACCACCCCACAGGCATCTGGTACTTCCCTGCTTCTGGCATTAGGCGGCACTAGCAACGCAGGGGCAGGGGAAGGGGAAGGAAACATCTGGTAATGAAGGAGACTCAGTGGCGTGTATGTTTCTGACTCCAGGGATGGTGACTTTGAAGAGATGAGAAACACCCAAGGGAAGGAATTTTAACTGGATTTCTTTAGTGTCTGGGAAAAAGGGGTCCAGAGATATGGGAACAATCTAGCAAACAGCTGGAGACTGGGGCAGAGATTCATCCTGGATCATTCGGAAAAGAGGAAATGGCACCAGAGGCCAAGGCGGTTAAGTAGGGATATAAGGAGCAGCATAAGCAGTCAGCAGAAGGCTTTTAGAACTATAAACACTCTGCCGTGGAGGAGCTGTGTATTTAAAATAAGCAAAGGCAAATTAAAAAGGGGAACCAGAGGAGTGAGACAGCGAGAGGGAGTGGGACTGAACAGAGACTGGCAAACCATTTCAGGTGAAAAAGATCTTCAAATGCATTTGCAAGAGATTAACGGGAAAAGGACTGAAAACGGCCTGTGGGGCCTATGAGAGAGAACACAGGAAATGAGTGAAGATCTCCAGAGCCATCTGAAAGAAGGGCCCCACGTGTTGGCATGGATGAGGAGCAGACAGCACTGCACAGTTCTTAACTGCTTCCCTGCTGGGTGGGTGAACCAAGGAGCCATAAACCAGCAGAAGCTGCCACCGGTTGCTGCCAGAGAGCAGACGAGGAGGATGCGGCTGAAGATGGCTTGGTGTCTGGTCTTCACTCGGACCTGCTGCTGGGTTCCTTTCCAGTGGCGTTTGCTCAGCTGGAACACAGAGCAGTCACCGGGAGCCAGTCAGCACCAAGCCTAACCGAAAGCCGTTCCTGCACTGCTGCCAGACATGCTTGAACTGGGGGCAATATTCCCCCAGGCCTTGCTAAAGGAGAGGTCTCCTCACCCTGCCTAATACAAGCGACAGCCCTCCAGACAAGGGGATCTACAACACTTGCCCTGCAGCTAATGGGCAGCTGTGTCCTCACATGATCCTTGTTAGCACAGAAGGCCCAGAGCTTTCAAATATTAAATGGTATCTTTGTTTGCATTACAGTAGCACCTAGAGGCTAAGATCCTGGCCCTGTTGAGCTAGACGCATCGTAAAAGACAGTACCTTCCCCCAAAGTACTGATGATCTAAGCAGACACAAGGTGGGAGAAGGAACTGAAGCACACAGGCCAGGTCTTCACTGCACAGTTAACTCAGGTGATTGGCTGAGCATCACCACTGCAAAGCCTTACCCATGTCCCCATGTCCTTACTCTTCCTGCATCTGCCCATGTGTGTCTGGGGGCATAGCCCATGGTTCTTTATGCTGAGCTAGTCTAGGATCCTTCCACAGTCACTTGCAGGAGAACTTGTCTGTTCTCCGGGTTGGGGGAAGGCATTGGAGGACTATCAGAACTCCAGTGAGCCTGCAACCTCACTGCGTAATGGAGAGGATCTAGCCAAAGTTAAACAGGAGCCCGGCCTTAAACCTTGTACAAACCTGGCTGTGATGGGGTGTTCACCCCACACCAGCTCCTGAAAGAGTTAATGTGGCTAGGAGGGCCAATTAACTGCCTACACCTGGAGGAGCCAGGGAGCAATGAGGACTAATTAAAGGATGAAACTCTTCTGGGCAGGAACAGGCAGGCCTTGTATAAAGCCAGGTAACTGAGGGCAGAAGTGGGCTGCAGGGAGGAGGTTTGCAGTCACTCACCCTGAGGGTAGGGAGCGAAGGGAGCTAGGCCTAGAGAGGACATACCTGAAGGAAGGTGGAAAAGGAGCCTGACAGAGGCACGGTAGGAAGCAGTCCAGGGAAATAGCAGCAAGGTGTGGGACAGTACAGACCCTACGCTGGTTGTAGGGTCCCTGGGCTGGAACCTGGTGGGTTCCCCTCCCAGCCACTGGAGAAGTGCCACCATTGAGGAGCAACAAATTGGAAGATTGTCTGGGACAATTGGTACAGAGAGACTTTGGTACACACCCCAGAGGGGGAAAACTACAGTGACCTGGCCGAAGGACCAAGCCAGGAAGATGGTGCAGTTCTGAGAGTGAGCACCTGAAGAAAGAGATGTCAAACTGGCAGAGCTAATCCCCAGCTGTGGCCACCAGGAGGCGCTCCAAGGGTGAGTCGGGCACCCCGTGACTCTGGGTCAGAGGTTTATTTGTGTGGATGGTGGGGAGAATTGGGCTAAAACCCAGGTAAGAACCTGGGTTAACTATGCAGTGAAGACATACCCATAACAATGGGATGGAATGACTTGCCCAGAATCCACGGATTCACCCGGTACTGCGCTGGATGCAGAGAATCTGCTCTCATCAGATTTCTTTTTCAGCTCATTTTGCAAACCCGGGTGCTCTAGATGGTCTGGTGAGACGTCCAGACTTCAGGATATTTATCCAAAGCCAAACTTCAAACTCCTCTACTGTCTCGCGTTCCTAAAAGCTCACCTCTGCATGGGTTGCATTACTAGGCAGCGATCGATGTGTTCAGAAACTATTATTCAAACTCCCTGAAAGAAATACAAACAAGAACACCCAGCTCCTTAAAACCCAGGAGGCCCCGGCAGCTCTGAGCGCTGCTGGGAAGCATGGGAAAGTTTAGCCCATGCCAAGACACTAATCAGACCTACATAAACTGTTGAGTCAGGAAAACTCAAGTGATTCGCAAGAGGCCAAAAGCTTAATGCCTTCACAAGCATTCCCCTTCCACCCGCTCAACAGGTTTAATGACTGCACCAGCCGCAAGCCGCTGGGAACGTTGTGCTCCACTCAGGTCATTCCATTGCAGTCTGGCTCCCGGGGGACAAGGTCCATTCAATTAGATAGCCCTGGAAGCTTGCTGCAGCTCTTGATGTTGGGCCTGTATCGATCAGCCCCTGGCTCGTGGTTTTCTATCTCCATTTATCAGGCCTCCGCATTCCCTTAATCCCGTCCCAGCCCTCCCCAAGCAGCAGGCTGGAGAGGCTGATAAAAGGAAATCACACAAATCCATTAATGCGGCTTCTGTGCTCGGAATTACAAACCCTGCCCTTGTTAACTATCTCGCCTGGCGAGAGCCTGGAGATACCAAAGGCCAAGAATGGGGATGCTTGCTAGCAACTTGCTATGTGAAAAGAGGGTGTAATGTAGCAGTTAAACTACATCTTGGGAGTCAGGACCCCTGGTTTCTGTTCCCAGGCATGCCACTGACTTGCCACATGACCTTGGACAGCTCAATTAGGCCAACATTTTCAAAGCCAGAGGCTTGAAGGTCAACACCTAAATGTCATGGTTTCCAAGGGTGCTAAGCACTTTCAGTTCCCACTGAAGTCCCTGGGAGCTGTGGGTGCTTAGTACCTTGGAAAATCAGGCCACTTTTATTTAGATGCCGGTGTCAAATTTAGGGGTGCTCTTTGGGGATTAACACTGTGCCCGGATCTGTTACTTGCATGGTGTGACTGTAGCATAAACGCCGGTGGATATTTCAGTCTGTCCGGGTAGCAGAGCCTGGGAAAAGAGAGGAGGCCTTTCTAATCGTTGTCTAACACCTTACCCTTAAGGGTCATTAAGGGACAATGCTAAAGTGAGCAGCATTAATGGCCCTAGCCCACTCTCAAGGGGAGCAGCCAAATGAGTTTGAACAAGAGAGAACCAGATTGAGGGCGTGTCTTTCTACATAGGGAAATTGCCCCGAATAGCTATTACAAGATAAGCTATTCCACTTTAGCTCTGCTGCAATAACTGTCCATGCGGACACTGTTCTGGAATAAAAGTCACCTTATTCCAGAATCTTTACTCCACAAGAATAGCTTATTCTGCTGTCGCGGTGCTGGTCAATTTTCCCATGTAGACAAGGAGGATGAGCGCTGGCTTAGAGAATGTAAGTGGCTTCTGATCTGGCCCAGTAATTTAACCAAAAGGCCTGTCTAATTTAGATTATCATAGAAGATTGGGATTGGAAGAGACCTCAGGAGGTCATCTAGTCCAACCCCCAACTTCAATGCAGGACCAACCCCAACTAAATCATCCCAGCCAGGGCTTTGTCAAGATGGGCCTTAAAAACCTCTAAGGATGGAGATTCCACCACCTCCCTAGGGAACCCATTCCAGTGCTTCACCACCCTCCTAGTGAAATAGTGTTTCCTAATATCCAACCTAGACCTCCCCCACTGCAACTTGAGACCACTGCTCCTTGTTCTGTCATCTGCCACCACTGAGAACAGCTGAGCTCCATCCTCTTTGGAACCTCCTTTCAGGTAGTTGAAGGCTGCTATCAAATCCCCCCTCACTCTTCTCTTCTGCAGACTAAATTAGCCCAATTCCCTCAGCCTCTCCTCGTAAGTCACGTGCCCCCGCTCCCTAATCATTTTCGTTGCCCTCCGCTGGACTCTCTCCAATTTGTCCACATCCCTTCTGTAGTGGGGGGCCCAAAACTGGACGCAATACTCCAGATGTGACCTCACCAGTGCCAAATACAGGGGAATAATCACTTCCCTCGATCTGCTGGCAATGCTCCTACTAATGCAGCCCAATATGCTGTTGGCCTTCTTGGTAACAAGGGCACACTGCTGACTCCTATCCAGCTTCTCGTCCACTGTAATCCCCAGGTCCTTTTCTGCAGAACTGCCGCTTAGCCAGTCGGTCCCCAGCCTGTAGCAGTGCATGGGATTCTTCCTTCCTAAGTGCAGGACTCTGCACTTGTCCTTGTTGAACCTCATCAGATTTCTTTTGGCCCAATTGTCCAATTTATCTAGGCCACTCTGGACCCTATTCCTACCCTCCAGGGTATCTACTTCTCCCCCCAGCTTAGTGTCATCTGCGAACTTGCTGAGGGTGCAATCCATCCCATTATCCAGATCATTAAAGATGATGTTGAACAAAACCGGCCCCAGGACAGACCCCTGGGGCACTCTGCTTGATACCGACTGCCAACTAGACATCAAGCCGTTGATCACTACCCGTTGAGCCCGACGATCTAGCCAGCTTTCTATCCACCTTATAGTCCATTCATCCAATCCATACTTCTTTAACTTGCTGGAAAAAATACTGTGGGAGACCATATCAAAAGCTTTCCTAAAGTAAAGGTATATCACTGAGTACTTCAGCTTTTTCCACATCTATCACTAGGTTGCCTCCCCCATTCACTAAGGGTCCCACACTCTCCCTGACAGTCTTCTTGTTGTTAACATACCTGTAGAAACCCTTCTTGTTATCCTTCACATCCCTTGCTAGCTGCAACTCCAATTGTGCTTTGGCCTTCCTGATTACACCCCTGCACGCTTGAGCAATATTTTTATACTCCTCCCCAGTTATCTGTCCAAGTTTCATCTTCTTATAAGGTTCCTTTTTGGTGTTTAAGCTCACTGAAGATTTCTTTGTTAAGCCAAGCTGGTTGCCTGCCATATTTGCTATTCTTTCTGCACATCGGGATGGTTTGTTCCTGCACCCTCAATAAGGCCTCCTTAAAATACAGCCAGCTCTCCTGGACTCCTTTCCCCCTCATATTAGCCTCCCAGGAGATCCTGCCCATCAATTCCCGGAAGGAGTCAAAGTCTGCTTTTCTGCAGTCCAGGGTCCGTATTCTGCTGCTCTCCTTTCTTCCTTTTGTCAGGATCCTGAACTCGACCATCTCATGGTCACTGCTGCCCAGGTTGCCACCCACTTCTACTTCCCCTCCCAATTCTTCCCTGTTTGTGAGCAGCAGGTCAAGAGGAGCATGGCCCCTAGTTGGTTCCTCCAGCACTTTCCCCAGGAAGTTGTCCCCAACACTCTCCAAAAACTTCCTGGGTTGTCTGTGCACTGGTGTATTGCTCTCCCAGCAGATGTCAGGGTGATTGAAGTCCCCCATGAGAACCAGGGCCTATGATCTGGAAACTTCTGTTAGTTGTCCGAAGAAAGCCTCGTCTACTTCCTCCCTCCAGGTCTGATGGTTTATAGCAGACGCCCACCACGACATCACCCTTGTTGCTCTTGTCTCTAAACTTAATCCAGAGACTCTCAACAGGCTTTTCTCCAGTTTCATACTAGAGCGCTGAGCAATCATACTGCTCTCTTGCAGTGTATGCAACTCCGCCACCTTTTCTCCTCTGCCTGTTCTTCCTGAACAGTTTATACCCATCCATGACCGTGCTCCAGTCATGCGAGTTACCCCAGCAACTCTGTTATTCCAATCACATCATAGTTCCTTGACTGTGCCAGGACTTCCAGTTCTTCTTGCTTGTTTCCCAGGCTTCTTGCGTTCATGTACAGGCACCTCAGATAACTAACCAATTGCCCTACTTTCTCAGTAGTGAAGCATAAGAGCAGAGGAGGTTAGCCAGGTGTACTCTGTCCGTTTAAAATCCTTTTTCTCTAATGCTTTCCTCTAACCACTGCATACAAACACTTTGTTTTGAGAAGGCTGTTGTTGGTCACTATATCACTGGTCACAGGTTCCCAAAGGGAAGTCACACGGGTGCCCAGACTGCAGTCGGACATAGAACGTGATAAATGGTCTGACTGCATGGGGCACTGTACCCAGGTCCTGGTCTGAGAGTGGAAGAAACCAGAGATTCCACCCCGAGACGGGTAAGGGCAAGAGGCTAAAGTGCAAGACCTGTGCTGGTTGCACTCAGAGCCCAGAAAGGAGGCAGAAGTGCACCAGGAGGGAGGGATAGCTGAGTGGTTTGAGCATTGGCCTGTTAAATCCAGGGTTGTGAGCTCAATCCTTGAGAGGGCCATTTAGGGATCTGGGGCAAAAATCTGTCAGGGACGGTACTTGGTCCTGCTGTGAAGGCCCTTTCAAGGTCCCTCCCAGCTCTATGAGAGAGGTCTATCTTGAAATTAAGTCCCATGACCATCTGTAGAAGAGTGACCTTGGCTGGATGTGGCATTGCTGGGTCTTCCCTCTTGGTCACCTCGTCCTGTTGGCTATCAGGCCCTGTGATGGTCTGGTTCCAGTGATTCAACCTCCAGCTAACTCATAGACAGTCTCACCCTTCCCAATGTATCATGTCTCAAATAAAGTGTCCAGAACAATAGTGGTCATCAATACCATGTCTGGCTCCTCTTCAGTGCCAGCTTTCCCTCAACGAACATCAAATAAAACCAAACCATTTAAGCCACGTTGCCTGGAGCTTCAGCTTGCAGACCCTCGGGGCCCTCCCCAGCATTCTGTTCCTCTTCTGGAAGAGCCAGCATAGGGATACTCCATTCCTACGGCTTCCCTATGGTTCCATTCCCAGGGAGAGGGAACTCTGGACCCCTTTCTCCTAGGTCTGGCCCACATGAGTCTCCTTAGCTGGGTCTGTATAAGGAAAGAAGATGGAACAAAGTGGGCTAAGGTATACGCTCCATCACACAGTGACAATGCCTGACAATATGTATTTTGATGGTGAACTTAAGCACCCAGGCTTGAAAATGATGGGATCCCCTTCTCTCTGCCTCACTTTACCCATCTGTATTATTGTTGTGTGGGCTATAGTAGTGCCGTGAGGCTCCCACCAAGACCAAGGCCACACTGCACTAGGTGCTGTACAAACACATAGTAAGAAACAGTCACGGCGTCAAAGAGCCTGCAATCTAAATAGACAATATGGAAGGGGAAACAGAGGCATGTAGAGAGGAAGGGACTTGCCCAAGGTCACACATAAGATCAGTGGCAGAGACAGGAACAGCATCCAAGTTACTTGTTTCCCAGGCCAGCACCCTACCTATTGGACTGCCCAGGTAGCCTCTGTAAAGCCAGGAGCACAAGGGTTCTGTGATCCTGGAAGGACATGGACTTCACTAATTTCTGGGGAGACACTTGTGCTTGTGATTTTTGGGGAGTAGGAAACTCTAGAAGTCTCGGCATCTAACTTGTGAGCCAGTTCTGGAGCCAACATTAATGAAAGGGGCTTTTAATCCTCATCCTTCCTGGACGGCAGGAAGGAACTTCCACTGACAAGAAATTCGGTCTCCCTGTCAACTCCCTTGTGAGCAGTTCTGAGGGATTGTTAGGAAAGAGACGTAATTATGTTTGATGGATTGGTGCTGGGGACTATTATTTATCCCTGGGCTGAAGACAGAACATTACATATATTTCACAGAAGAGTTCAACCTGCTGTTGCACGTGACATACCGGATTCTGCCCTCACACTGCTTTTACACCTCATTACTTCATTTACACTGCCTTCAGTGGGGAGTTACTCCTGAACTGCACCAGAGTAAATAAGATCAGAGTCAAGCCCCTTACGTTCAGCTTCATGTTATCTAGCTCTTAAGTTTTGCATTTGCCCACCCCGATTAACCTCTGTCTCTATGTACTCTGGCTGTGAACACGTTATCCAGCCATCCACCAGCAGGTGACAGAAAGCAACGCCGTCTAAGCCTGGATAGAGCTGGACACACACAGATGGACAGAACTAATGTCAAACAGAGCTCAGTTTATATATGGAGAGACTAGAACAATTCAAAGTGGATATGGTGCAGGTACAAATGTGGAAAATCCTTTCTTGTCAACAGAATTAGTCAATCTTCCACCGAACCGGAATGACTAGGAAAAGTCTGTTTATCATTTCCTACACTTCAAATTACACCACACATCTCCCCCTGAGCACCCAGCCCTATCTCTGAAGAAAGGAACACAAGGGCATGGCGGAGCAGGAAAGGGAAATTGCCATGCTTTTAAATAATTAAAATAATAATTTGTATTACATTAGTGCCTATAGGCTCAAACAGAGATTGAGGCCCCCCCTGTGCTAGGTGGAAACACACAGGAACATATATTAATAGACAATCCCTGCTCTGAAACATTAACAATTTAAACAGACAAGACAGAGGGACAGTGGAAATGGAAGCACAGAGAGACAAAGTGACTAGCAGGTCAGCAGCATCCACACGTATCAGGGCACGTCCCTTCGTAATCCGCCGTCATCCACAGGGCCGGTGCAAGGAAATTTCGCGCCCTAGGCGAAACTTCCACCTTGCGCCCCACCCCCCCAGCCCTGCGGCAGCTCCCAGCCCCCCCTTGCCCTGAGCCCCCCCCCCCCCCCCCGCGGCAGCTCCTCCCCCACCCTGAGGCACCACCCCGTGGCAGCTCCCCCCCGCCCTGGGGAGCCGTGTGGCAGCTCCCCACCCCAGTTCACCTCTGCTCCGCCTCCTCCCTGAGCACGCCACCCCCACTCTAATTCTCCTCCCCTCCCAGGCTTGCAGTGCCAAACAGTTGATTGGCGCCGCAAGCCTGGGAGGCGGGAGAAGTGGAGCGGCCGCTGTGCTGGGAGAGGGAGTCTGAGCCGCACGTGTCAGCGCGCCGCCGGCAGCCCAGCCCAGGAACGCTGTAAAAAAAAAAAATTGGGGGCACCACTTTTTGGCGCCCCCAAATCTTGCCGCCCTAGGCAACCGCCTAGTTTGCCTTAATGGTAGCACCAGCCCTGGTCATCCCCCTTCTCAGGGAAAATGGGATGAAGCCACGACAGGCAAGATAAAGGAAGGAGGCATCCGCAACCCATGCTGGCAATCCCTCCTCAGCACCCCGCTGAGTGACAGCAGTCGATGGAGCAGGGCCTTGTGGGAAAAAGGCGAGCGACAGGGCCGGAAAGCCGCCCGCTGCCCTTCAGCCCATGCTGTGAAATTAAGCGATTGGTGAAGGTGAGGCCTTGGCCTGATTCCATGGTTGCCGAGGGCAGACAGGCTGCAGGTGAGGAGCTGCTCTTACGGTGCCTTGTCAAGGCACCTGACCCGCTGCCCCGGCCCTTACGACTCCACTACGCTCATGGCTCCAGCCTGTGGCAACAACCAACCCACTGCTCACTGAGCCCTGTAACCGGGCTCCTCCTCCAGCTCGGCATCTCGCGGGATCAGGCCTTTCTCGGATCCCAGGGCTGTTTAGAGCGCTGCAACACATGAATACCGACGATTTGCAGAGAGGCAGGAGCCGAGGGGAGATGGACTCCCTGGAGCCGGAGTTTAGAAAACACTGCCCAGTGCAACGCGCCCCTCGAACGGTTCTCATTTTAGGGAGAGACGGCTGAGATTTTCAAAGGCGCCTAGGGAGTGCGGATGCCATTTTAACGGGGAATAGTGCATCTAACGCCCCTCCGGTTGCTTTGAAAAGTTCAGCCTGCATTGGAGACAAAAAAGGGTCCAACGTGTACAACTTTTAAACCTTCGTGTTTTTTAAGCCAATCTCATGGTTTGGGGAGCTGGAGTTTTGAGTTTTGAACACTGGGGGTTGGTCAGACTGCGTTATTGGCAAAGCACAGCATGAACAGACTCGGTTGGTTCACGTCTATGCCCCTTTTTCTCCGTGTAGCACTTAAGCAGGCCTGCTTAATTTAAAACACGTGCGTATTCTCTGGGACTTGCTCTGAGGCTCAAAATTAAGCACATGCTTAACTGCTGTGCTGAACTGGGGCCTCCCATTGGCCGAACACTACACAAAAGCAATAGTGAACGGCACCCTGTCCAAGAAGGGAGTGGGGGCAGAGGGAGGGAAACAAGTGGCGAAAGGATCCTCTGCTCAGCACAGCCGAGGGGACAGTCCTGAAAAAGTTCTCGCGCCTCGGCTCCTGTTCAGATTCAAAGTCCCCAGCCAAAGCCCTTTTGCTTGCTGCTCGACTTCTACAACCCGCAGCTTGCCAAGGCCTAATTGGAAAAAGCGAACGACTGTTTCCAGCGCTGCCAATTCCTCACCCTCCAGCAGCAAGAGCAAAGCTGCCAGCGGCTTTAAGAGGAGAACAAAAAGCCAGAAAGGATCACTCGCCCCACATAAACACACTGGGATCCTAAAGCTACCATATGATATTTATTAGGACTGCTCAACCAAGGCAGTTTCATTGCTCTCTTAGGGGCTGGGTAGGAGGTCAGGTGACATTCTGTTGCCTCAGTAAAACTAAAGTTCACTGCAAAACACTGGCTTCTCATTATTATTATTTTTGCATTTGCATATAATTGGGTTTGCATTATATGGAATACAGCCCCCCATCCAGCAACGGAATTAACTTCGTATGCGCTTAATTTTAAGCATGTGATTAAGTTCCATTGAAGTCAATGAGGCATGTGCTTAAGTGCTTTGCTGAATCGGGCCCTTTTCAAGAAATCATTTCAAATGCTACGATAAAGCTGTGACCGCCTCGGATTTCGCAGGTGTTCCTAACCCCATGACACAGTGGGGCAGAGAAATGAGACCCACTGGCTACAAAGCCACTCAAGATAAAGGAGAATCTCCGTTAGCAAAAAGGGCCCATGACACACAGCAGCGCAGTTCACAATACATGCTGACAGCAGGTCTACACAGCTGCCTGTGCTGCCCACTTAGGGTGACCAGATGTCCCGATTTCATAGGGACAGTCCTGATTTTTGGGTCTTTTTCTTATATAGGCTCCTATGACCCCCCCCCACCGCCTGTCCCGATTTTTCACATTTGCTGTCTGGCCATCCTATGCCCACTGCTATTTTTTGTGTACTAGCTCAAACAGAGCTAGCGCCTGTATGGCGACCTCCCCCCTGCAACGTAAACATGGCCTGAGTTTGATTTTGTTTTTAAAGGCCTGTGGCTAACCTATTGTACTATTTTGTCCTATGGAACAGAGATAGGATGAGAGGTTGTCCCTACATTTGGGATGCGAGATGACAAGCCAGAGGCAAAACTGGGGGTGGTTTTGATTTTTGCAAAACCTCGACGGTTGCCACAGGAATGAACCCGATTGTAGCGTGTGTAGCTCAGGGTTCAGAGAACTTTGGGTCTAGGCTGCTGCATCTTTCAGTCGAATATGGAGACAGAAAATCAACTGGGATTCCATTTACTTGCCTCTCCCACAACGTCGGAGATGAGGGGGTTCCATAAAGGGTCTGGGTTTGTCTCACCTCTAGGATTTTTTTTCCCAACCCAACTAAAATTTGAGATTTTTTTTCATTATTATTAGTTTTGTAAACAGAGACGAAGTTGGTCTTTAGTCTGGATTTAATATTTTAACGAGTTCCTCTTCTTTATGGTGTGTAATAGGAGAGATGGAGCTGGAGGGGGAGATGCGGCTTGCAGGATATCAAAACAATCTGATAGTCTGGACCCGATTCTCCGAGTTACACACGGAAGTGGTGGGAACAGGCTCATGCTGGCAATGCAAAACCCACCCTCCATATTGGATGCCCTTAGGAGGAAAGGTTGTACATGGGAACGCCAAGGTCCAACAAGCTATCAGCTCTGTTAAACTAGAAACAGGGGGAGTATCAGGGGGGAAAAATGTGCTTTTGGAGTGTGCTGCAATTTCTCCTCTCTGCAGCTGGCTGGTGTGGAGGTGAGGGAAGGAGACGGTCACGGCCTCGTTTTCTCCCCATTCTTTCTGGAGAAATCACTAGCCCTGAGTGGGTGAGGGGATTGCAAGGGCTGCTGTTGTGGCCAGAGAACATCCAGAATGGATGGACCAAAAAAAGAACACATCTGGAGCGCTCCGAAGTGTGGGTTTGGGTTCCCCATCACTGGAAATGCCACGTATCTGTCTGGGGGCCATTCCACCCCATCTCTTTTAATAAGCTAAACCAAACCACGGGCAATTCTATAAATCAAATGATGTTCTTTGGCTCCAAGTCACACCAGCCATAGGACAAACTACACTGTGACGGTACAGCCGCCCTGCTGCAGTGCCATAGGCTGTGCTGTTGTAGCAGCTGTAGTGTAGATGTGATGCCCAACTTATAGGATTGTATATAGGCAGAATAAATGACATCTTTGTCTATGACATGCCGAACACTTAAAGCACTAGGCAATGCCATTTGTCTGAACATTGTAGCACGTACGCTAAAGACCAAAACAGAAGTTTCGATTTCACTGCTATAGGCTGTATGGATGCCCCCTAGTGGTTCACACCGATTCTGTTTTTCAGCTAAAGTCTGAATGTAGGTTGAACTTCGGGTGACACATCTGACTATTGCTTGCAGTGATGTTGTAGTCGTGTTGGTCCCAGGATCTTACCAGGTG
The DNA here is from genome assembly GCF_011386835.1 of Chrysemys picta bellii. NCBI lineage: Eukaryota > Metazoa > Chordata > Testudines > Emydidae > Chrysemys > Chrysemys picta. The sequence continues at coordinate 7,824,538 of NC_088815.1, read as the reverse complement.
GGTGAAGTAATATATTTTATTGGACCAACGTCTGTTGAGGGAGCGAGACTAGCTTTCGAGCTTACACAGACCTGAAGAAGAGCTCCGTATACGTTCGAAAGCTTGTCTCTTTCACCTACAGAAATTGGTCCAATAAAAAAAGATTACCTCACCCATCTTGTCTCGCTAACATCTGACTGTTGCAGGGGAGTCGGTGGAAGGTGTATTTTCATTAATAAACGTGTCTTGTTTAACTTGGCCATTGAACTGGCTGAGCTCTTTCTAACTTGGTTCCCGTTGCGTAGATCACTCTGCCTGTGTCTGACCTTTCCCTTTTCTGACTTGGTCTTTCAAGGCAAATGAAGAGGGGGGGGGGGAACACTCCCCTACCCACTTCAAATGGCTTTAGTGCTGATGAATGATGTTGAGTTGATAATCCTGGAGAGTCAAGCCCCATGTTTATCCACAGAACCAAGACAGCATGGGTAGCAGTACAGGAAGCTTCATACTCGCATGCTCCATCCACCAGCCCCAGGACCCCAGTGTGACCAGGGTAGCAGTAGGGGTGAGTGGGGAGCTAACTCTCAGGGGCCAATTAAATTCTGCACATCCCTGTTGAGACTGCCAGCAAGAAGGGCAATGGATGGAGACCCACTGACTCGTTTTCCATATGCATCTAAGCAGCCATTGATTAATTTCAAGCACTACCAACATGGGCTTGAGTTGAACTGGCCACGTGGAGGCTCCTTATTCCATTCTCAAAGACCGTAAACCAGAGTCCCTCAGGAAAGTCACTTTAGATTCAGTTTCCTGTGCTGCCCAGGAAGGGATTAGACATGGAGGTCTGTGACCTCAGCCAACCACAGACAGAGTCAAAAGTGGATTGCTCTGACTTTGGGCTTAGTGCTCCATAATAACACCGGTGAAATTACTTCATTAGTCCCTAGGGCCCCATTTCCTTCCTTCCTTTCCTCAGCCAAAGTGAAGCTGAAAATAGAGGCTTGCATTTCTTGTATTTCTCTCCAAAATGTATTAAGATCCAATCAATCAAAACCTCTTCTCCTGGCAGCCAGTCCTGAGCATGTGACCTACCCCCCTCAGAGAAGGAAAGAACTTTTCTGCTACACCAAGAATTCCACCCCAAATACGATTCTGATGGAACATTGAGGGAGGAGTCCCATTAAGTCCTCAGAAGTCAAGAAAGACCAGGGATAAAGCTGCAGGGGCAACCTTAACTCCTCCCCTGTGTGCATGTACAACTGTCTTGAATACATGACTAAGGCTACAATTTGGTCATGGAGGTTGTGGAATCTGACTTCTGCAGGCCTCCGTGACTTCAGCCCACAGCAGCTGGGAGTTGCAGGATACCCCCCACCGCCCATCCCCCGCAGCTCCCCAGCCTAGGGCAGGAATCCGCCAGAGCTCCCCAGTCCCTGGGCGGTGGGGGATCCCCTGGAGCTACCCAGCCGCTGTGGGCGGGGATCACGCCCAGACACTGGGCAGGAGAGGGGGCACAGCTGCCAGCCACAGCAGGGCAGGACGCTGGACCTTCCTCCTTCTCCATTTTGTCATGGAGATTTTTTGTCAGACTCAGGGACAGGTCACGGCGTCCGTGAATTTGTGTTTATTCCCGTGGCCTGTCCATGACTTTTACTAAAACGTCCATGACAAAAATCGCAGCCTTAACATGATCGGATGCCAATTCTCAAATGCAACCAGGAGAGTCCTAGACTGTACCTAGGGTGACCAGATGTCCTGATTTTATAGGGACAGTCCTGATTTTTGGGTCTGGTCACCCCAACTGTACCGGGCGTCAAATCCACCAACGCCTACATATGGGAGGCTCAAGTTCCTTCTTGGAGTAGCTAATTCTGGAACCCACAAGGAGAGAGGTGATTCTTGATTTAGTCCTAATTGGAGCACAGAATCTGGTTCCAGACGTACCTATAGCTGAAACGCACAGTCACAGTGACCATAATGTACCGTATATACTCGTTCATTAGCCTGTTCGTTTATAAGCCGACCCCCCAAAATGGATAGGTAAAAATTGCAAAAACTGTATGACCCTTTCATAAGTCGACCCTATATTTCAGGGGTTGGAAAACTTTGGCTGGCGGGTCAGGACGTTTTGTTTACTTGGAGCCAGAGGTGAAAGTAAGCCGGTCCGGTATGGCGTACCGGCAAGAGCTAGTTCACCGTGCCGGACCGCTCTGGGCTCCCAATCCCCGCCGCGGATTGGGAGCCCAGAGCCCTTTAAATCCCGCCTGCAGCTCCGGCGGCCGGGCTGGGGCCGGGATTTAAAGGGCTCGGAGCTCCCCGCAGCGACAGGAGCTCCAGGCCCTTTAAAACCCGGCCCCAGCCGGGCTCAGGCAGGGATTCAAAAGGCCCAGAGCTCCGTGGCGGCCGGAGCCCCGGGCCCTTTAATTTGCCCCTGAGCCCCAGGGGCTCCTAGCCACCTCTGCAACTGGGAGCCCCGGGCTGATTTAAAGGCCCTGGGGCTCCCAACCACAGCCAGTGCCCCAGGGCCTTTAAATCTTGAGAGGCCCGCCTCTTCCGGATGAGGCCCCGCCCCCTCAGGACTCCGGCAGCACCGGTAAATCCTGTAAGTTACTTTCACTCCTGCTTGGAGCATCTGCAGGCATGGAGCCCCTCAGCTCCCTGTGGCCACGATTCACTGTTCCCAGCCAATGGGAGCTGCGGGAAATGGTGCCAGGACGGATGAGAACAGCAAACCGCGGCCACAGGGAGCTGAGGGGCTCCATGCCTGCAGACGCCCCAGGTAAACAAAACGACAATGTATTAGATATTCAATTCAATGATTCCATAGAGCAGGGGTCGGCAACCTTTCAGAAGGGGTGTGCCAAGTCTTCATATATTCGTGGTAATTTAAGGTTTCGCGTGCCAGTCGTACATTTTACATTTACAGGGGCCAGTGGATGGAACCCCAGACTGGCAGCAGGCTGGGCAGACCGGCGGCTGAGACCCCAGGCCGGCAGCGGGCTGAGAGCTCAGCCGCTGCCAGTCTGGGGTTCCGTCCACCGGCCCCTGCCAGCTGGGGTCTCGGCTACCGGCCCCACTCAGCCCGCTGCCGGCCCGGGCTTGCTTCCATCCATCCAGGCCAGCTGCGGGCTGAGCGGGGCCGGCGGCGGGGACCCCAGGCTGGCAGCAGCGTGCCACAGTAAATCAGCTCACGTGCCACAGATTGCCAACCCCTGCCATAGAGTTTTAAATCATCAAATTTTGGTGTAGACCTGTTTATAAGCCAACCCCCGCTCTTTGATGTGTCACTTTTTTACCAAAAATATTCAGCTTATGAATGAGTATATACGGTAATTAAATTGAATGTCCTTGTAGGGGGGGATAATTCCAAAACACCCACCAGGGTTACATTTAATTTTAAAAAGGGGACCTACACAAAAATGATGACGCTTATTAGATGGAAATTAAAAGGACCTGTAGCCAGGGTTAAAAGTCTGCAAGCAGCATGGGGACTCTTTAAAAACCACCGTAAGAGAGGCTCAGAGTAAATCAACACCCTAAATCAGAAAAGACACGAAGATGACCAAAAGAATGCCACCATGGCTAAACAGCAGAGTAATGGAAGTTGTTAGAATCAAAAAGACACCCTTTAACATTTGGAAGTCAAACCCTAATGAGGATAAGAAGAAGTTTACACAAACTCTGGCAGGTTAAGTGTAAAACTATAATACAGCAGGCCAAGAGGGAATTTGAGAAGCAACTTGCAAAAGATGCAAAAACTAACAGTAAAAATTGTTGAAGTATAGCCAAAGTGGGAAGGCTGCCAATGAGGCCACTAGATGACATAGAAGTTAAAGGAGCACTCAAGGAAGACAAAGCCATTGCAGAGAAACTAAATGAATTCTTTGCATCGGTGCTCATTGCAAAGGATGGGGGAAGATGCCCAAAAACGATCCCTGTGGTGTGGGTAACAAATCTGAAACGCTGTCCGACACGGATGTGTCAATAGAAGATGTTTTAGAACAAATTGATAAATTAAACAGTAGTAAGTAATCAGGACCAGATGAGATTCACCCAAGAGTTTGGAGGAAGTCAAATATGAAATTGCAAAACCACGGTATATAAGCTATCACTGAAATCAGCTTCTGTACCAGGTGACTGGAGGTTGACTAACAGAACACTGATTTTTTTTAAAAAGGGGCTCCAGAGGCGATCACAGACCAGTGAACCTAACTTCAGTACCAGGCAAATTGGTAGAAAGTATAGTAAAGAGCAGGATTATCAGACACAAACATGTCTGGTTAGGGAAGTGTCAACCCAGCTTTTGTAAAGGGAAGGCATGTCTCACCAATCTATTTGAATTCTTTGAGGGTGTCAACAAGCGTGTGGATAAGGGTGATCCAGTTGATATTGGATTTCCAGAAAGCCTTTGATGAGATCCTTAATCAAAGGCTCTTAAGGAAACTAAGTAGTCATGGAATAACAGGGAAGCTCCTCTCATGGATCAGTAACTGGTTAAAAGATATGAAGAAAACGTAGGAATAAGTGATCACTTTTCACAATGGAGAGGGTTAGACAGTGGGGTCCCCTAAAGATCTGCACTGGGACTTATGCTGTTCAACATATTCATTAATGATTTGGAACAGGGAGTGAACAGTGAAGTAGCAAAGTCTGCAGATGATACAAAATTATTCAAGATAGAGAAGTCCAAAACTGACTGCAAAGACTTACTGGGGGAATCTCGCAAAACTGGGTGACTGGGCAACAAAATGGCAGATGAAATCCAACACTGATAAGTGCAAGTAATGCAAATTGGAAAACACAATCCCGACTATACCTATATAATGATGGATTCTAAATTAGCTGTTACTACTCAAGAAAGAGAGCTTGGAGTCACCATGGATAGTTCCATGAAAACGTCAGCTCCATGCACAACAGTGGTTAAAAAGGCTAAAAGAATGTTAGGAACTAGTAGGAAAAGGATAAAAGATAAGACAGAAAATATAACACCACCATCATAGAAATATAGGGCTGGATGGGACCTCAAGAAGTCATCAAGTCCAGTCCTATGTGCTAAGGCAGGACAAAATAAAATAAACCTAAACCATCCCTGACTGCTGTTTGCCCATGTTTTTGAAAGCCTCCAATGATGGGGACTCCACAACCTCCCTTGGAAACCTATTCCAGAGCTTCACTACCCTCATAGTTAAGGTACCCTTTCCTGATATCCAACTTAAATCGCCCTGGCTGCAGATTAAACCCATTACTTCTTGTCCTGCCTTCAGTGGACATGGAGAACAGCTGATCACCGTCCTCTTTATAACAGCCCGTAACATATTTGAAAACTGTTATCAGGTCCCCCTCCTCAATCTTCATTTCTCAAGAATGAACATACCCAGTTTTTTCAACCTTTCATCATGTCAGGTTTTCAAAACCTTTTATCATTTTTCTTGCTCTCGTCTGGACTCTCTCCAATTTGTTCTACATCTGTCCTACAGCATGGCGTGCAGAACTGGACCCAGTACTCCAGCTGAGGCTTCACCAGGAAAATTACCACCTGTGTTTTACACACAACACTTCTGTGAATACACCCCAGAATGATATTACTCGTTTTTTTGCAGCAGTATCACATTGTTGACTCATATTCTATTTGTAATCCACAATAACTCCCAGATCCTTTTCAGCAGTATGACCACCTAGCCAGTTTTCCCCCCATTTTATAGTTGTACATTTGATTTTTCCTTCCTTACGAGAAATACTTTGCACTTATCTTTATTGAATTTCATCTTGTTGAATGCAGATCAATTCTCCAATTTGGGGGACAGGATTAGAATCCAAAAGAAACTTGACAAAGTGCTTGCAACCCCTCCCAGATAAGAGTCATGTGCAAATGTTATAAGCATACTCTCCACTTCATTACCCAAATCATTAACAAAAATACTGAATAGTACCGGACCCAAGACTGACCCCTGTGGGGTCCCACTAGATCCACCCACCTAGTTGGACAGCGAACCATTGATAACTACTCTTTGAGTGGCGTCTTTCAACCAGTTGTGCACCCACCTGTGGGTGGGAGCCAGAATCTCCTGCCAAGTGATTAGACCCCAAGGCAGCAGTTACACCCCCAATGGATCTGGAGGTTTGCAGGCACCGGCTCTACCTAGCTGGCCCTCCCACTTCACCGCGTTCCAACCCAGGTCCCTGGGAGGCTGGTTCAGCTTCACTCACTCAGCGGTGCTTTGCATCAGCCTCAGGTCAGCTTCCTTAGGTCAATTCCTACTTCATTCTGCATCCCAGCTGGCTGCCGGCCATCCCTGGGTAGCACTGCATTCCAGGCTTCCAAGCCTGGTCCCAGGCTCCAGGAGCTGTGACTCCTCCATCCCCAGGCTTAGTGGAGAAATCAAGTCACATCCTGGCCTGGAGCTCCCAGAGCACATCCTTCTCTCTGGCCTGCCAACCCCTAACTGAGCCGTCCGCTGGCCTTTTAAACCCCACCTCCAACCTGAGCATGCTCAGCATGGGCGGAGGGGCGGGGCCTCCTGAGCCCAGAGTTGCTTCTTAACCCCCACCTGTCCAGTGAGGGGTTTATACACCCCGTCACATCACATAATAATAATTTCATCGAGACCGCATTTCCCTAGCTTGCTTATGAGGATGTTATGTGAGACTGTGTTAGAAGCCTTACTAAAATCTAGATATGTCGCATCTACTGCCTCCTCCCATCCACTAGGCCAATAAACCTTGTCAAAGAAGGAAATTAGGTTGGTTTGTCATGATTTGTTCTTGACAAATCCATGCTAACTATTCCTCATAACCATATTATCTTCTAGGTGCTTGTTTAATAATTTGTTCCAGTATCTTTCCAGATATCGAAGTTAGGCTGACTGGTCTATAACTTCCCGGGTCCTCTTTATTCCCTTTTTTAAAGACAGGTGCTCTGTTTGGCCTTCTCCAGTCCTCTGGGACCTCACCCATCCTCCAGGAGTTCACAAAGATCATTGCTAACAGTTCTGAAATTGCATCAACTAGTTCCCTTAAGTGTTTTAGGATGAATTTCATCTGGTCCTGCCAACTTGAATACATCTAATTTACCTAAATATTCTTTAATCTGTTCTTTCCCTGTTTTGGTTTACATTTCTTCCCCCTTGTTGTTAATATGAACTGTGTTGAATATCTGGTCACCATTAATCTTTTTAGTGAAGAGTCAAGCAAAATAGGCATTAAGCACCTCAGCTGTCTTGATGTCATCCGTTATTAGCTCTCCTCCCCCCCTTAAGTAGAGGACCTACACTTTACTTCATCTTTCTCTTGCTCCTAATGTATTTAAAGAACCTCCTCTTAATGCCTTTTATGTCCCTTGCTTGGTGTAACTCAGTTTGTGCCTTTGCCTTCCTGATTTTGCCCCTACATCTTTTGCTATTCTTTTATACTCCTCCTTAGCAATTTGTCCATGTTTCCACTTTTTGTAGGATTCCTTTTTAATTTTCAGGTCATTAAAGAGTTCCTGATGGAGCCATATTGACCTCTACCTATTCTTCCTCTCTTTCCTTTGCACTGGGATAGTTTGCAGTTACGCCTTTAATATTGTCTCCCTGAGAAACTGCCAGCTCTCCTGAACTCCTATTCCCCTTAGATTTTCTTCCCGTGAGACCTTACCTGCCAGTTCTTGGAGTTTGTTAAAGTCTGCGTTTTTGAAGTCCACTTTCCTTATTCTGCTGCTCTCATGCCTTCCTTTCCCTAGGATCGTGAAATCTATCATTTTATCATCTATTTCACCGAAATTGCCTTCCACCTTTAGCGTCACTACCAATTCCTCCCTATTGCTCAGAATCAAATCTAAAATTGCTCTCCCCCTGGTTACTTTCTCCACTTTTTGAAACAAAAATTTGTTCCTAATACATTCCAAGTACTTACTGGAAATTCTGTGTTTTCCATACAGACGCTCCCCGAGTTATGTAAACCTGACGTACGCAAATCCAAGCTTAGAGAAAAAGTTCCGTAAGTTAGAAATAGGAGGTTTTTTTGTTTTTTGGAGGTTTTTTTGCATAATGGTTGGAGATACATTTCCGACTTACGCAAAATTCAAGTTACATAAGGCCTTCCGGAAAGGAACGCTTGCGTAAGTCGGGGAGCGTCTGTATTACTTATCCAACAGAAGTCTAGGTAGTTAAAGTCCCACATTACTACTAGGTCTTATATTTTGGGTATTTATGAGAGACTAAAAAGATTAGGGCTGTTCACCTTAGAAAAGAGGTGACTAAGGGGGGATATGACAGAGGTCTGTAAAATAAGGAACAGCATGAAAAAAGTGACTAGAGAAGTATTATTTACCCTTTTACACAACATAAAAACCAGAGGTCACTCCATGAAATTAATGGGCAGCAGGTTTAATACAAACAAGAGGAAGTATTTTTTCACACAATGCACAACTAACCTGTGGAACTCATTGCTGTGGGATGTTGTGAAGGCCAAAAGTATAACTGGGTTAAAAAAAGAACTAGATAAGTTCATGGACGATAAGTCCACGAACGGCTATTAGCCAAGATGGTCAGGGATGCAACCCCATGCTCGGGGCAATACTAAACCTTTGCCTGCCAGAAGCCAGGAGTGGAAGACTGGGCTGGAAAACTCCAAACCTGCCCTGTTCTGTACATTCTCCCTGTAACTCTGGTACTAGCCATTGCCAGAGACAGAATACTGGGGTAGATGGACTTCTGGTCTGACCCAGTACAGCAGCTCTTATGTTCTTATGCCTCCTCTCTAGCCATGTTCTGGTGCCTGCACCGGCACAGGGATGAATTTGTAGTTTGGGGCCTGATTTCCAGCACTCACTGAAGTCAATGGGCAGCATGTGATTTCAGTAGTTCAGTAGCAGGTCCAACCCTTTTTCTCGGGACTCAGTGCTCAGGGGAGAAATAGAGAACATTGATCATTTTTATTTTGCATCCTGAACTGACATCAGCAGGCCAAAAACAATGTTAGAAATGACTCTTTAGCTGGTCTGAGAAGAGTCTCAGTGCCTTCTTGCCCTGTTGAGTGGGCAGGTGTATAATGTATTAGGCCCAGATTCTCAAAGGTATTTAGATGCCTAACTCCCATTGATTTCAGTACCTAAATACCTTCGAGGATCTGAGCCTTAGTCTTTAGGATTTCTGGCAGCACCACAGAACTGTAACCAATGTATGTGATGGCTCAAACCTCCATGAGAAGATGATCCAGATTCCCAGGGCCTGGGGGTATTATCTTGTGACCTCTCAATGTATCCTATTACCTAAGCACTTTGGGAGCCATCTCTAGGAGGAAAGCACTAAGCCATACAGGTCATTGAAGGGAGCGTGCGGAGAGCAGACGACCTCTTCCCATTGGCCATCAGGGACAGAAATACGAAACCTTCCCGGCTTGGTGCTTGGACTGAAATGGAAAATGTTTCTAAATGGTAATATGGAAAAATCTGTTAGCAGATCAACGGGCGGTGAAATCCTGCCCATGGGAACTCTCAAGAGTTGGATTTACTTTTCCGCTCAACGTGGGATAGTTCATACCCTCAGTTTAGATAAATGATTAGCAACTGGACTATGGCTTGCATTTGCCACCTTAAAGAGAACGATCGATGTAGCATAAGCAAATTTAGATGTATAGAAATCTGGGAAATGACCTTAAAAAGCAAAGCGTCTTTTAGGGCAGGGTTAGCGAGGAGCTCCATAATACAGTCTGAAGCTGCAGTTGTCTTTAAGGATAGAGGAGAAGGAGTCTTGCAGCTCCAGCAGAACACTGAGTCTATTCCCCACTCTGCCATTTACTGACTGTATGAAATGGGGCAAGTTACTCCACCTCTCCTGATCTAAATGGGGATAAATAATACTGCCTCGCTCCACAAGAGTGCTAGGAAGCATCAAGGGCTTTGAGATCCTTAGCTGGTAAGTTGTAGAGAAGAGGGAAATGTCATTATTATTATTTAATAAGGAGGAGCAGCCTGTGGAGAGAACATTGCACCCAGGGACCTCCCCAGGGTCCCCTTCCTCTTCCTCAGGGAACCCTGCCTGAGCATCCCTTCTGAATTAAACAGGAGGTTGACTGCGTTTTGCTCCACTTTTTGGAAAACAGGCAACTATTTAACTCCTTGCCAGCCATCAATACAGCCACCCATCCTCCACCTCCTACTTGGACCAGTGGTTTTAATCAACAATCAAATTATCTTTGCGGTGTTGTTGTAGCTATGTTAGATATTAGAGAGACAAGACGGGCGAGGTAATATCTTTTATTGGACCAACTTCCGCTGGTGAAAGAGCATAGGCGCCGACTCCGTGGGTGCTCCAGGACTGGAGCACCCACGGGGAAAAAATGGTGGGTGCTGAGCACCCACCAGCAGCCCCCCTATCAAAACCTCCCCCTCCCCGCAGCGCCTCCGGCCCACCAGCGGCCCCACAGGTCAGCACCTCTCCCCCTCTCTCTCTGCGCCTCCTGCCTGACGTAATCAGCTGTTTTGCGGCTTGCAGGAGGCTCTGGGGCAGTGGGAGGAGGAGCAAGAATGCGGTGCACTTTGGGGGAGGGGGCGGAATGGGGCAGGAAGAGGCGGGGCAGGGGTGGAAAGAGGCGGGTGGGGTGGGGCCTTGGGGGAAGGAGTGGAGTGGGGGCAGGGCCTGGGGCAGAGCCAGGGGTCGAGCACCCCCTGGCACATTGGAAAGTCGGCGCCTGTGTGAAAGAGAACAGCTTTCAAGGTACTCAGAGCTCTTGTTAGACTACAATGAATTTCAGGGATGGAGATGAGATTCTGAGTTTAAAGAGTTAAGCCTCAACCAATTTATTCTCAGCCCTCAAAGGCAGCAGTCACCCCTGTCTGGGTAAATACCAGGGGTGCCGACATACTCATGATGAAGACAACCCCACTGTGTGCTTTCCACAGGACCACAGCTCTTCCAGGACACCAACCTTTTCAGAGTTTTCACAAACCCACACTGTAGCCTCTTGAATGGACACATCCAACCACTGAGCCCCCAAAACCCACACAGAGCAGGTTAGCCCCATCAACTCCTCACCTCTACCTTCCTGGGACAAGATGTCAGCAGGTGCTAGGATGCTGCACAGAGAGGCAGGGCTGCCTTGCTCAGTTTGCCAAACCCAGGCATCCAAAGTCACGAGTCAGGCCCCCCAAAATCAAGAGATTGCCTTAAAAATCATGATCCCCCCCCCCCCTTTCTGGTTTTTGAGTCCTTAGGCATTATGTTTTCAAGCTCTTCCCCCACAACCATAAGGGCTAGACAATTATTTTTTTTTTAAATGGAATGAAAGCAGAGTCTCCCAGGAGCACATGACTCCGGGGACTGGGGCCTTAAGAGAAACCCCAAATATCACCAGCCTCGTGGCAGAGTCACACCAGCTGGCGGCACCGTGGGGTCTGTCGGCTCCAGTACAGATGAACTGAGTGCCCTGCCTGCCAGTGCCTGGAGAACCCAGTGGCCCAGCCAAATGACGGAGCCAGCCCCGCATGGCCAGGGTGCAGCCCCAAACAGCTGCATAAAGGCAAACCCCAGCAGGGAGTCTGGGCAATACCCAGGGTGGGTGCTGCAAGGCAGCAGCTGGGGCAATGTCCCAGGGTCACCCTCCGTCCCACTGGCTGCTGGGCAGGCCCTTTGCCCCAGGCTCGCCCCTTGCTCCAAGCCCTTAGCTTGGTCTGGGGCTGCTGCAGCCTCTGCCCCATGCCTGTGCCTGGAACTCTGAGCCACCAGACCAGGCCATTCTTGCTATCCAGGCCACATGGTATGACCTGGGTCTCCCCCCCCCCTCCCATCCTAGACTACATGGTACGGTCCTTCTCCCGTGTTACCTTCCTCTCAAGCCAGCCCCGGCCTCGGCCCTCACGTGCGCGTGACCCAGGCGGGCGCGCGCGCTCTAGGAGCTCAGTGCTCGCGCCCGCCGTCGTGGGTGGAGCCAGCGAGCGAGCCGGGGCCTGGCGCGCGGCATGGAGGCGGCGGGAGCCGGCGTGGCGCCCATCAGAGCCCAGTGAGTACGGGCCGCCCCCGCCCCTCACTCGGCCAGGCCCGGGCCGGGCTCGCCTCAGCCCCCCCCCCCCCCCGACCTCCCCAGGGGTCCCCTTCCCCCCGGGCTCGCCTCAGCCCCCCCCCCCCCGACCTCCCCAGGGTCCCCTTCCCCCGGGCTCGCCTCAGCCCCCCCCCCCCCGACCTCCCCAGGGTCCCCTTCCCCCGGGCTCGCCTCAGCCCCCCCCCCCGACCTCCCCAGGGTCCCCTTCCCCCGCCCCCTCAGTGAACCCGCCGCCCCCTCCCCAGGGTCCCCTTCCCCCGCCCCCTCGGGGAACCTCCCCTCCCCCTTCCCCCCCAGACCTCCCCAGGGCCCCTTCCGCCGCCCCCTCGGGGAGCCCCCCTCCCCTTTCCCCCACCCCCTCGGGGAACCTCCCCTCCCCAGCATCCCCTTCCCCCGGGCTCGCCTCAGCCCCCCCCCCCCCGACCTCCCCAGGGTCCCCTTCCCCGGGCTCGCCTCAGCCCCCCCCCCCCGACCTCCCCAGGGTCCCCTCCCCTCGGGGAGCCCCCCTCCCCTTCCTCCCCAGGGCCCCTTCCCCCGTCCCCTCGGGGAGCCCCCGCCCCTTTTCCCCACCCCCTCGGGAACCCCCCCAGACCTCCCCAGGGGCCCCCTTCCCCCTCCCCTGGGACCTCCCTAGGGTCCCCTTCCCCTGCCCCCTCAGGGAGCCCCCCTCCCCTTCCCCTGCCTCCTCAGGGAACCCCCCCCCCCCGAGACACCCGCCATTCCCAGCCCCCCTCCTGCTTCCCCCGAAGCCCCCCTCCCTCTTTCCCAGCACCCCTTTCCTGTGCTACCCCAGCATCCTCCCCTCCCCCCCTCCCTTCATGCAATCTGGTTCTGGCCTTTGGGTGCCTGATGTGTGGTCGACGGAGCCCTTCGGGCCGCAGAAGTTGGGTGGCTTTGGGCTGGGTGCTCTGGTTTCCCGGGCTGGGGTGACTCGCTTGGAAGGCCGCATCGCTCACCTCTCTTGAAAGAAAATCAGTTATTTGGTTACTTGGTACTTAAAAGAAAAGAATCAGCAACAGAGGACCTGCTGCGTTGTTAAAATACCACAGTGTCTTTCCCCAGGCTGCTCCCATGACAGATGGCCCCTGGAGTCCCCATCCCTCCACTCATCCTACATGACTTTGTGGGTTGAGGTAGTTAAAGCAGCTGGCCGTTCAGCACCCAGCAAATATCAACAGGTGCCTTTGGCAGAGACAGTATCAGTTTGCAGGAAGGCTCATAAGAGGCCTTGCAAACTACGGAGAGAGCACAAATATGGGAGAACTGGAAAACGTTACTGGCCTTGTGATTGTTGCCCTGGATGAGTTAAGTTACTGTCCTCAGCTTACCAGTCAGTTAGTGAAACCTGTGTGAGAGACCACAGCAAGCTTTGTGAAGTTACATGTTTAAAAGTCAGTACCTAATTAAAAGTGGCTAAATTTTCAGAGGTCATGAGCGCCCACAATTATCATTGAAGTCAGCAAGAGCTGAAGGTGCTTGGCACTTCTGAAAATCACACCACTTTTATTTAGGTGCCTAAAGATGGATTTTGGGTCCACCCTTCTGTTTTAGGAAACCATCCTAAAGTATCCTCAAATGTTTGGTTTATAATTCTGCCCCACCTCCATTAAGCAATCAGTCTCTTGTCAGTCTTGTGAATAAATTTTTGTATGAACAGTGTAGCCGAGAGGCCTCAGTCAAAGATTGGGGTCCTGTGGTGCTATAACGCTGTACGGACAGTCTCTGCCCCAGTAAGCTCATAATCAAGGGTTATGACAAAACATCATAAGTGGAAGAAATGGACAAACTGGAGGAGGAGGTATCGATAAAGTTGGCATAAGTGGTCACTTACGACAAGTTTCACTGTATTTTGCTGCTCTCTGTAGAAGATGCTAGTAATAAAGGCTGTCTGTTCTACTTACAAAGGTGCCTGTGGTGCTTCCTCAGTTTTTCAGTGGTTTCCAACCCCAAAGATCTACCATGGAGATGAGGAATACACTGTACATCTTTAATGCAGAGAGGCAGTATACATGCGACAGCCTACATCCCACTGCCTTAATCCAAGTGGTTTGGGAGCTGTTGTGTCCACAGATTCCATGTCCACACTGAACATGAGGCAAGCTATAAACCGCCCTATTTTTGCACAGTTGGGGATTCCCAGTGGATCTCTTTCCTTTGCCAGCTATCCCCCTATTCTGGTATAAGGGGAAGAATACAGTGGAAGGGGGACCTGAGCTCTGTTGTACCTGACCTTCTGCTGGATCACCTGGCATCCGCAGTGCAAGTTAGAGTAGGACCCCTCTAACTGCCCACTGTGTCTTGTCATAGCCTCAGTGTAGTGGAGAACTGGGGCCCTAACTTGGTTTTCAATAACCCTGTAAGTCCAATGTCTGTGGAGCAGACAAAAAGACTAGCTCAAGAATGATCCTACTTCACGTTTTGGGCTTTGTGGCATCCCTGTGGTCAGAAAAGTTAATGCTGGTTTTAATTTCCTTAGTGTAGAATATGCTTCTTTCGATCTGCCTGTTCTCTCATCAGTAAACTTTGCTGTCTAATGTAGCACATGTCAAATGATCAGTCAGAAGTTTAATGAGAGCACTCTTGCGCTGTAGGTATCTCACCTCGAAAGACCAGTTCCATGCTTATCTCAAAGCAAAAAGGGAATCCAGGAATCAGGAAAACAATCAAGATGATGTCCGGGAGGAAGATCCTAGTAGCAATGACCAGACAGAGCCTCCAGCAAAACAGATGAAGCTAGATGGTGGTGATCAAGTTAGGAAGCAAGGAAGCCAAGAGGAAGTTGTAAAAGAGGAGGAGAAGAAACCCCAGGAACAGAAGAGAGCCAGAGGCCAGAATAAGAGTCGGCCATGTATGAAGCCAAATCACTATGAAAAGGACAGGCTGTGCCAATCAGTAATCCAGGTAAGTGGCTGGCCTGCTCTGGTTGGCAACTTCAGGGTTCTTTAGATAAGAATATTTTTAGCTGTAAAACACCTAGCATGCATTTGGATTCCTAATAATATGTCATGAATGAGCCATCTACGTACCTATGGAATGGATGTTATTTATTCTCAGGAGGGGGTAATTCAGCTATTAAGCCTCAGAGAGCTTGCACTTTATTTAGGCCCTGTCTAGTCTGGTAGTTTTTGTGCTGGCACAACTCCTGCACCCCCCAGAGTAGATGTACTGCAAGAGGGTAATACGGAATATGCACTAGTGCAACATATCCCCATAAGTCACGGGTAAGTTGTATGAGTGCAAGCCCCATTTTGCACTGGTCCAGTGTGTCTACATTAGGAGCTTGCATTGGTGAAGTTGCATTGACGTTTTACACTGATGCTAGTTTCTTTAAACTAGACAAGCGATCAGGAATGGTCAGAGTGTGTGTAACTGAAGTCCATGGAACTCCTCCTGGAAACAAAGCTGACACACACAGTAAAAATGAGCCCATTTACACAGAAGGGTGGGGGATGGTTTTACATTGAAAGTGTGTTTTGTCGTTGAAGGAATGTGCAGAGAAGTGCTACTTTGGCTCCCAGTGCGCTTCCTGCATGATGTTGGGGAGTACATGGCTGCAAAGCCCTCAGACCTCGGGGATAGCTGCGTGCTCTTCAAGACCTTCGGAAAGTGCATTTATGGAGTCACATGCCGCTTTGCTAGGGCGCACCTGGGGGAGGACTACAGGAACATCATTAATGAGGACCTTGTAAAGCAGTGGGAAGGGAAACCACTGGTGAGAAACAGCCTCAGCAAAGAGCTCCAGCAGCGACTGCGCAAGAAAAAAGTTTGCTTTGACAAATCCAGTGAGTACCTTCGTCACTTGGGCAAGCCCAGCAGCACAGGCAATGCGGGAAACAAGGCAGCAGGCAACTCAATGGGGGAGAAAGGGATGACAAACTGCACAGCATCCAAAGGGAATGCCGAGGGCGTGGATGTCCTACCTCCTGGAGAGGAGGCACCAGAATGTCTTGCAGTGTCAGAGAAGGGAGAAGCTCCTGAATCAATGGTCCTGCAGAGTTCCTGCCTAGCGGATGCATCAAAGGATTCCACTCTCAAAACAATAGGCCCGGTGACCGATGAAGATGTTATAAAACTGCGGCTGTGTGAGAAAAAAAGAGTAAGTGCTAAAGCTGAGGATGGGATCTTATTCTGTGGGTGCGCGTGGTACTGGGCAACAATCGGGTAGTTTTAAAGCTGCATTTGAAAAGCCTCAGTCAGGGTGACTGGCAGTCTTGGCTGAGGTGAGGTACTGGTGAAGTATTCCTCGTGCACATGCCCTTAGTTCTTGGGTGGAGGAGAAGTCTTTCTGGTTCTGCATTTAAACAAGAAAAAGGTTTTTACTTGTGGGGTCGTACTGCAGTGGAGGTTGGTATCTCAGACCCCTAGTGAGGGGAGAGGCCTCCGTACACAGCTATCTAATGATGCTGTCTGCTGTGATTAGAGAACTCCTAGGGCTCCGGTCTGAGCCTTTAGTTTAAAATGTATTTCAGTGATTCTCTCTTTATAAACCGAGTAACCCCAATTATCCAGCCTGAAAGTCAGAAAATGGCTGCCACCCCCATGTGCTGCAGCGTGCATCATACATTGCTCTCCTGCTTATCCAAAATCCCTTTACCCGCTTCCCCCAAGTTTTGTTCTCAAACATGGTTAGACAGTTAATGATTTGGATCTTTGAAGGTTGTGATGTTGTCTTTTTGTAATAAATGCTTTTCAGGTCCGCTGTTCAGAAAAACATTTTTGTCTTGCTCATGTGAAACCCACCTAGCTGTAGGTGTTGCCAGCTCTGCCTGATCTGAACTCACCTGGCAAATGCCTCAGGATGTTTAAGAGGAAATGTACCCAGAAAGGCTGTCAGGCTAAGAAAAAATCATTGCTTTTCAGAAAAACTAGTTCCCTTCTCTCTTTCTCGTACCACCTGCTATTACTAAAATGTTGTTTTCCCCATTTCTGTAGCTCTTTCACTTCACTCAGCTGGGCAATGCAATAGATGAGTCAGTTTAATTTTCTAGTCCTCCTGCCCTAGCGCAGTGCTGCAGTGTGGGGGTTCAAATGCTGCAGAGGAATGCTTAATTTAAAAACATACTGTTTTCATGGAAACTAAAAGGAAATGTGATGAATTCTGTAAAAGCCAAACTCCCAGGGTGTGTATAACTGAAATTCCCCACTTGGCCTTCACTATTTTAGCTCTTCTAATATGCCTTTCCGGTCTTTGTTTTCCAGTTGGCTATCCAAGGCAAACTCTACCTGGCTCCCTTAACAACGGTAGGTCAAATAGTTCTAACAGAATTTGTTTTTTTCCCCCACTTGTGAAAATTTGCTGTAAACCCACTTTGATGGGACAAGTTCCTCACGTGAGTGGTGCAGGTCAAAACTTTTGCCAACTCTCCCCTGTTGCTCTGGGTTTCAGTGTGGTAACCTCCCTTTCCGGAGAATATGCAAGCGTTTTGGAGCGGATGTCACCTGTGGAGAAATGGCTGTGTGCACAAACTTGCTCCAAGGCCAGTCATCTGAATGGGCTCTCTTGAAGCGACACTACACAGAAGATCTCTTTGGAGTGCAGGTCCAGTATCGTCACTTCAGCCATGAGGGAATCCAGGAACAACTCATGTATTTCTTTCTTGGGGAAACATCGTCCACTGGGCATCTGCAGGGAGTAACTTTCCCTGTGGGTGAACTGCCCTTGTGTCTTTAAGCTGAGACTCGGGCATTTTTTTTGGAGAGTTCAGCTCATTTTGGCTGAATCTGTCCTGTTTTCCCTTTCAGCTGGAGGGAGCATTTCCAGACACTATGACCAGATGTGCAGAGCTTCTGAACCAGACCATTGAGATGGATTTTGTAGACATCAACGTTGGGTGCCCAATAGATCTGGTGTATAAGAAGGTAACATTTAACAAGATCCTCCATCCTTTCTCTGAGCAGGTGTCGTTCCTTTGGTTTTCCTCCCAATCCCTTGTCTGTTCACAACACAACAAATGTCGCCACTGCCTGTTCAGTCTAAGGACCGTTATTTCTACACACTGAGTAACCTTCTCTATTCCAAGGCTTGTTTCAATGACTTCATAGCAAATGTGTTCATCTTACAAATAATAAGATGGCTTTTCTAACTGTCAGCTCTGCAAACTCAGCCTGGGATCTGAAAGTCAAGCTTGGGTTTATTCTGAATCCTGCAGCATCTCAGCAACAAATCTTCTTCAACTGGAACCTAGGTCATAGAAAATAAGGCCAGAAGGGACCGTTAGATCAACTGCACAGGCCATGGAATTTCAACCAGTTACTCTTGTAGGGAGCCCAATAACTTGTGTTAACAATTAACACTAGTTAGTTCTGTTGCGGGTGTGCAAGCCAGGCCAGAATGCAGCTCATGCTCTGCAGGCCTAACACACTAGTGAGAGCTTATTTTGTCAATGACCTCAGCAGCCACAACCCTAAATTTTACACCAGGGGCAGATCGGTTGAAGAGAGAGGTGCAGTTTGCAGAGTGGCCTTTCTGATCATTGTCACAGTTTCAGGGTTAACTGCACCTTTGACACCCCTCCACCCCAGTCTTCCTCCAGGACTTCCACTTAAAGGTTTCAGGCTTCCTAGCTGTCACCTTTCTCATGTGGAGACCTGTGTCTCTTTTCCTCCAGATGAGTGTTTAGGCTTGCAGTCCCTCTGCACT
This sequence comes from Chrysemys picta bellii, assembly GCF_011386835.1. NCBI lineage: Eukaryota > Metazoa > Chordata > Testudines > Emydidae > Chrysemys > Chrysemys picta. The sequence continues at coordinate 7,805,901 of NC_088815.1, read as the reverse complement.
TCACTGGGATTTCCCCAGCAGGTCTGGCTGGGGTCCAGCACCTGTGATTAGCCTTTCTCCAGGTGTTTCCACAGTGTATACCAGTTATCAGCCAGTTGTCAAAGCAACCAACCTTTACAGAGCAAAATACATTTATTCTTAGGGCAAAAGCATTACAGAGAAAACACATAAAAAACAATAAGTCCCTATCCGCATCTTAAAAGGCTTACCAGAGGTCAGCCACCACAAGACTCTTGGGGCATGGCAAAGTGTTTCTAACCCTTCCACAAGGCTGGGGACCCCCTGTGGACAGAAGGTCCTGTCCATTTGCTGAATCAAAAAGAAAGCCCTGTGTCAGTTTAAACTCAGCCTTTTTAGACCAAAAGCCCTTTCTTTGTCTGTTGGTCTCTGGAAAATCCAGTTTGAGCCAGTATGTGTGAGCCGCTTGCAGGGATAGTCCAACCTTTCTGGGGTGGTTTTAATTTCGCCTTAATTATCCACCACTGTTTTTAGTTCCTGGAGGAACTGGTAATGCTCCCACCCCGAGCTACATACAATCCCCAGCCTACAAGAATACATAAACCATTCCTATACAATATTAGGGTGACCAGATCACAAGAGTGAAATATCAGGACACATTGGGTGAGCGGGACAGGGGCGGGAGAGGACGACAATGACAGACACAGGTGCACAGAGCCATGAGAGGGGGCCCTAGGAAGCTGCGAGAGGGGTTATACGGCCCCCTGCTGCAGCCTGCACCACCAGCCACAGGACAAGGACACCTATTGAGAATTTTGCATGTGAATTGATGTACCTAGTTCTGAGATTATAAAGCCAGAAGGGATCCGGTGATCACCTGGTCTCACCGCCTGTATAGCACAGACATAGAACTTTCCCAAAATAATTCCTAGAGGATAGCTTTTAGAAAAACACCATAACCCTTAGTATATTGTTAATTACTCTTACCATTGAAAAGGTATGCCTTATATCCAGTCTGAATTTGTCTAGCTGCAACTTCCAACTGTTGGCTCATGTCTACCTTTCTCTGCTAGACTGAAGTGCCCATTATTAACTATTTGTTCCCCATGTAGATACTTAGTCTATAACCAAGTCACTTCTTAACCTTCTTTTTGTTAAGCTAAATAGATTGAGGTCCTTGAGTCGATCACTATAAGGCATGTTTTATAATCCTTTAATCAGTCTTGTGACTCTTCTCAGAACACTCTCCAATTTATCAATATCCTTCTTAAATTGTGCACACCAGAACTGGACACAGTATTCCAGCAGTGGTTGCACCAGTGCCAAATACAGAGATAAAATAACCTCTCTACTCCTGCTTGAGATTCCGATATTTAGGCATCTGGTCACCCTATTTCTGTACGCATTTCCCCAGATTTTTTTTGTAAAAATCAAAACTGAACTGCCCCAGAAATTCTGGCATGTGGAATCATTGTGAAACTCGCATGGCTCCAACCCTGCCGATGAACCTTTAGATCCACTGCACAGACTTCTGCCACTTGAGCTAATGGAGTAAATGATGGCAGAGGCAGTAGGTTGACATCCTATATGTGATATATCAGCTCTATAGGGGGATGAGACACTTTTTGCCACTGGGTTTCACAGATATCTGCTGACCGAAGAGGAACTGTGAAACTCAGGAATCCTGGGTCTATTCCAGACTCCTGAATGGAGTGGTCTCTAGTAGTCAAAGACCCTTCTTCCCTGTCCCATCCAGTCTATGTCTATCCTATTGCTGTCTAACCCACCCCAGCTCCTCATCTGATTTCAACTGCCCCCCACTACCGCTCTGGATTCCTTGTCCCAGTTTCCTGGTCCTGTCTCACTCTCCTCTCTCCCCACCCCCATCCCTCAGATGGGATGTTCGTTCCAGACTGGCAAAATTATAAGGCTTCCCAACATTTCAACACTTCCCATTCTAAATTTTCGGTTGCTTAACTATAGGCTAGCTCTGCCTACAACAAAGCAAATTCAGAAGCTCTGATTAAAGGGATAAGTGTAGCAACCTCCATCATAGCTAGTCACCAAAGATTGAACCCGAGCCATCCAGACTTAGAAGCATGAGCTTCTACTACTTGAGTTCAAGATATAACTCCCTTAGCTGGTAGCTATACAGTTATCCTCTAAAAATCCACCAGAGGAGGGCACAAAACACAGGTTGTACAGTGAATTACAAAAGTGCCAAATATTCTTATTAGACCTGCAATACTTTTCACAATGAACATCAGCGGGGGATAAACTGGGAGTTTAAGAATATTTGGAAAACAATTTTAGAATAACATTCAGTGCTGTGGTTTAAAAGAAAAAAAAACTTGTTAAAACTCATAACTTAGCAGTATTCAGTGTTTGGAAAAAAAAAACTATGGGATACAAGTTAAGAATGTTGAAACAGGAAGATGTTATGCTTAGTTACCACTTGGGCAAGGCGGCGTGCTATGTAATGCTTGCAAGATTTCACTGTAATGTTTTACAATATATAGCAGTGCAATGCTGATTCCATTGATATTGTTGAGCAATTCATGCTGATTTTATTTATTTCAGCCCACATCTTAATAGTTTTGAATACTATAGATCACAATTTTCAGCTCGGTTGGTCTGAACATGCAGAGCTTTAAAACTGCTATGCTCTAAACTGTATATTAACTACAATTTTATAAACCTGCATGTCAGAGAACTGTGTGCCACTACTACTAAACAGTGGCACAAGGCTATTCAGTGTGAATCACAGAAATGTAGGACTGGAAGGGACATCAACAGGTCATCTAGTCAAACCCCTGCACTGAGGCAGGAGTGAGTAATAACACTAGACCATCTTTGACAGGTGTTTATCTAACCTCTTAAAAAACTCCAATGACTGCTATTCCATAACCTCTCTAGGTAACTTGTCCAGTGCTTAACTACCTTTACAGTTAGGAAGTTTTTCCTAATGTCTAACCTAAATCTCCCTTGCTACAATTTAAGCCCATTGCTTCTTTTTCCTGCATGTCCTGAGTGGGATGGGGGTGAGTCCAGGCAGTGGGATTGGGGAGAGGGAGGTCGAGGAAGTCGGTGGGTGTGTGGGGATGGACCAGGGGAAGCAGGGTGGAGGAACTGAGGGGGGACAGGACTGGGACTGGGGGAGTCAGGGGGGCTGAGGGGGATGGGACAGGACTGGGATGGAGGGAGCAGGGTAGGGGCTGAGGGGAGCATGAATGGGACAGGGTAGAGAGCTGTGTAGAGCGGGGCGGGGGAGATAATGGGGCTGGGCTGGGGAGGGTCGGGGGATTTGGGAGAGGGACAGGGTCTGGAGGAGATGAGACAGAGGGGAGCAGGACTGGAATGGGGGGGAAGTTGAGGGGGTGGGACAGCAGGGGGAGTGATGGAGTGGGATGACGGGAGAGGCTGAAGAGGAGATTTGGGGTGGGGCAGGGACTGAGGGCAGTGGGTTCGGGGTGGGAGGTACAGGGGGGACTACGGGTGAGGCTGAGGGAACAGGCTCAGGGTGGGGGCTGAGGGCAGTGGATTGAGTGGGGGCACGGAGGACACTGCAGGGGAGGCAGAGAGAACAGGGTCGGGGACTGAGGGCAGTGGATTGAGGGTGGGGGGCACAGGGGGGGACACTGTGGGGGAGGCTGAGGGAACAGGGTCAGGGTAGGGGCTCAGGGCAGTGGGTCTGAGGGGAGCCCTCCCCCAGAGGGACCTGCCAGGGGGCCAGGTGAGCCCAGCAGTGCTTACCTGGAGCGGCTCCCAGGAAGCAGCCAGCAGGCAGATCCCTCCCAGTCCCTCTGGCCCTTTCCTAGGGTCGGGTCGAGGGGAGGGGGGCGGGGGCGCTCTCTGCCCCGCGACCGCTGCCTGCTGCCGGAGTCTACAGGCCCCGCCCCGCTGCAGCACACAGCAGAGCGAGACCTCCTCGCTGCCTCTCTGTGGGCAGGGGCAGGGCTGTGCTCTGCAGGCTCCTGACGGCCGGGGGGTGGGCCCCGTGGGCTGGCTCCGCCGCGCCGGGAGCTCAGCTGCGCGCTGCCCCAGGGCCCAGGGAGGGAAGGTGAGTGGCGCCGGCGGCGCCTGCTTGCCGCTATTTCCCTCATATAGGGGGACCAGACATCCCGACCAATGTAAGGTCGGGACGCGGGTCAAGTCCCCTAAAATCTGGTCACCCTATACAGTATATTCCCCCAGAGCTACAGCATGCAGTTGCACGGTCAATCTTGACTGCACTTCAAGATGAAAAAGTGCAAATCTTCTCTAGTTTATACAAATGAAAAGCAGCGGTCTGGTTAATTTCAGCAAGGCTCTTGGGTTAGGTGAAAATACAAGGATCTCTGACTGTGCCTGTTTTATCCCATAGGGGGGTGGATGTGCCTTAATGAACCGTTCCAACAAGTTTGAACAGATAGTCAGAGGAATGAATTCGGTGAGTACCAGGCATCCTCTGGCCGAGAAGAACGAGCTTCCAAACAAAGCTCTTTTGTCTGGTTTAGCTTCACTCCTCCCTTTGTGCAGGTACTGGATGTTCCTCTGACAGTGAAGATAAGGACTGGTGTGCAAGAAAAAGTCAACCTGGCTCATAAAGTAATCCCCAACATCCGGAGGTGGGGAGCTTCCATGGTCACGGTATGGGCCCCTGCCTGTGTTTGATGTCAGGAATTTGGCCAGAGTCCATGATGCTTTGTCTGTCTGTCTATCATTTAAGTGCATCTAGTCCAATCATCCTTTTTGGTAGTGGCCTGTGCCTGATGCATCAGGATAGAGGCATGAACCCAGACATCTGTGCAAAGTTGTATTGTGAGGGGAGGAGATATTACAGTGAGGACACGTTATCATTAATACCACCTTGGTCTCTGTCCACATTGATAATCCCTCTGGCTTCTTGCTCTAGCTTGCAAGCACTGACAATGTTATGTTTGTTCATGATGTCTTTTTGAATTCTGCTAACCAGTTCCCCTACTGTTCACTGCAGCGCTGACCTCTGCCGAATGCTTAGCTTCTGTGCTATCAAAGCGTTTCACTCTTATCCATTTTGAACTTGTTGCCTTTCTTGTAGTATCTCAACCTAGCTGCTTTAGATTACTTGGTGAGGTACTAATTGTAACTTCTTTCTGTTAGCTTCATGGCCGATCTAGAGAACAGCGTTACACAAAGGTTGCAGACTGGGAGTACATAGCAGAGTGTGCTAAATTAGCCAGCCCAATGCCTCTGTTTGGTATGTTTCTCTCGGCTGATTTTATTTTTTTAACTTTTTAATGATTTGGTTATTTTAAAACCGTTTGTTTTTCTGAAATGTGATCTGTGTATGGTTAAAATATTACTGGTCCAATTAACATAAAATCTGTCTTCCCCCAAACTTGCATCTCCTTCAGTGAGATTGTCTTCATTATTTGTTTGAGGGAAAGTTGAGACCTGAGCACATTCAGTCTTGGCAGGGAAGAGTGAAGCAGAGAGAGAACTAATGACAAGTCCCTAAAGTGATGTCAGAGAGGTGATAGATCGGCTGTCACCAGTAGTGGTTGACCACTTAGCTTAAAATGCAGTTCTGGTCTGAAAAATTACCCAACAGTTCGACTGTAGTATAACTCCATTCAGGTCAATGAACTGACAGATGAATCTCCCCCACAGTCCCCTTGTGTATTCCAAGTCTCATCTACCATTAAACTCCTGTTAGTGTTGTGGAGCCATGAGGGCTTGGGCGGGGTGAGCTGTACTTCATTCCTGTTCATGAATCGTCAGTTGAATTATTGTCTAACACAGTTCTATCCTCATGCTTCTGAAACCCCAGGGCAAGATAATATGATTGCACAGGTGTAACAGAGCAGAATTTGAAAGTTTCTGACGATAGAACTTGACCTGTAAAATATTATATACACACACACACACAAAAATAGGTGTGTGCATGTCAGTCACCACCTCTCGGGTCTGAGAAACTCAACAAATTGCGCTGCAGCTGTGAAGGGCGTTCTTCTCCACCCCCTCACTCAAAGACTGTGCAGTGAGGGTCCGATAGGAGGTGAGTCAGTGATTTTGCATGGCTTGGGGTGCTGCTGGATTCACCGCGCCAGCCACAGGCTGTGTACTACACTTTTACTGCCCCATGCAGACCTTGCTGGACTGTGTTAACATGCTCTAGGTATCTAGAGCTAGTCCGCAGGATTCACGCGGGGCAGTCAAAGCGCAACACAGCCTGTGGCTTGGGCGGTGAATCCAGTGCCCCAAGCCCTACTAACAATCACTGCGGCTTGCCTCCTCTCAGACCCTCACTGCTCAGTCTGTGGAGGAAGAGAAGCCAGAGGGGCAGAAGGAGGCAATGGCAGAAAAGAGGGAACGTACCAGAGGAAGGAGAAGAATCATCCAGGAAGGAGGTTCAGGCCCAGCACTGCCAAGGTAATTAAGGGCCCTAGGAGGGCAGCTTTCCTAGGGTTGATCCTCCCCTTCTCCCTGTTTGAGGGTGGGGACTAGAGGGTCCTTGCCCTCCCCTTGGCCATAGACAGCGAGGCGAGGAGGAACTGTTCCTGGCTTCTCTGGGGGAGGGGAGAGGTCCTGTTTTCTGCAGGGAGATCAGAGAGGGGAGAGAGGTCCAAGAAACCTCCCTAATTTTTTTTTAATAAACGTTCTAAATGTTTCAAAGGAAGCTTGGCATCTCTGAATTATTGGGCAGTGACACAAAAGCAAAAAACCTGTCGTGACCCTCAGGTCCCAGGTTGAATTTTCAAGATTGGCAGTTAGAAAAAATCCTTTTGTAAAAAGAATAAATGTAATCTGTAGTACCTGTGAGAGAATAAACATGGAGCCCCCAATGCCATTTTACAGGGTCACTTTTCAGAGTATAAGGGCACTTTTGAGTTTCATCCTGTGCCATTTCATTTTGACCTGATCTTGTGCACCACTCTGACCTCCTGGGTTCTCTCCTCTCCAACACAGGAAATGGAGATATCTTGTCCTACGAAGATGCTAATCGAGCCATGCAGACTGGAGTTTCAGGAATTATGATTGCAAGGTAAGTGGCTGCCTTTCCTATTTACTTTTTTCAGAGTAGCAGCCGTGTTAGTCGGTATCCGCAAAAAGAACAGGAGGACTTGTGGCACCTTAGAGACTAACACATTTATTAGAGCATAAGCTTTCGTGGGCTACAGCCCACTTCTTCAGATGCATATAGAATGGAACATATATTGAGGAGATATATATACACACACACACACACACCCATGAACAGGTGGGAGTTGTCTTACCAACTCTGAGAGGCCAATTAAGTAAGAAAAAAAACTTTTGAAGTGATAATCAAGCTAGCCCAGTACAGACAGTTTGATAAGAAGGGTGAGAATACTTACAAGGGGAGATAGATTCAATGTTTGTAATGGCTCAGCCATTCCCAGTCCTTATTCAAGCCTAAGTTGATTGTATCTAGTTTGCATATCAATTCCAGCTTAGCAGTCTCTCGTTGGAGTCTGTTTTTGAAGTTTTTCTGTTGTAAAATAGCCACCCGCAGGTCTGTCATTGAATGGCCAGACAGGTTAAAGTGTTCTCCCACTGGTTTTTGAGTTACGATTCCTGATGTCAGATGTGTCCATTAATTCTTTTGTGTAAAGACTGTCCGGTTTGGCCAATGTACATGGCAGAGGGTCACTGCTGGCACATGATGGCATATATTACATGGGTAGATGTGCAGGTGAACGAGCCCCTGATGGTATGGCTGATGTGATTAGGTCCTATGATGATGTCACTTGAATAGATATGTGGACAGAGTTGGCATCAGGCTTTGTTACAAGGAAAGGTTCCTGGGTCAATGTTTTTGTTCAATGGTGTGTGGTTGCTGATGAGTATTTGCTTTAGGTTGGGGGGCTGTCTGTAAGTGAGGACAGGTCTGTCTCCCAAGATCTGTGAGAGTGAGGGATCATCTTTCAGGATAGGTTGTAGATCTTTGATGATGCACTGGAGAAGTTTTAGTTGGGGTCTGAAGGTGACAGCTAGTGGTGTTCTGTTATTTTCTTTGTTGGGCCTGTCTTGTAGGAGGTGACTTCTGGGTATTCATCTGGCTCTGTCAATCTGTTTTTTCACTCCAGCAGGTGGGTAGTGTAGTTTTAAGAATGCTTGATAGAGATCTTGTAGGTGCTTGTCTCTATCTGAGGGATTGGAGCAAATGCGGTTATATCTTAGAGCTTAGCTGTAGACAATGGATCGTGTGGTGTGTCCTGGATGGAAGCTGGAGGCATGAGGTTTAAAAAAAAACAAAAACACCACGACAACAAGGGTTTCCTCCTTGGCAAGGCTGTTCTTGGAGGCTTGTTACAGTGTATCTGGCATAAGAGGACTCCCATGGGAGTTGAAAGCTACAGCACTATTTGCTACTTCTGGTGTAGCCTTTAAAGGGGGCACCATCAGCTTACAGAGAGCTGTAAGCAGAAGTGCATGGTATTGCAAATGATTCGCAGTCAAACCAGGCTCTTGAGCACATGATTTGGGTGACACTCCTGTTTAATCTGTGGGATAGAAGCTGCTGCTCATAGGGTTGGCATAACTCTTAATCAGCTAGCAGGTTGAAAAAACGCAAGTCTCTTTAGATCCAAAGCTCCAGCCTTGATGATCTCCCTTTCTGATATTGCAATGCAGATTAAACTGGTTCTGACATTGGACAGCACAGCACAAGTGATTTGGAGGTCTGGGGACCATTTTGTCTAATCCCTGATCAATTTGGCCTGTCTCTTATCTGTTGGAGAATTGAATCTGTTCCCCCTTCAGAAGCTACTTCCAATTTCACTTCTCAGATCCCAGCCTTAGAGTAATCCTGCTGATTAACCTTATGTTTGCTCTGCCCTGACTCTCACTTTTATGGGCTCTTGTGGTTAAAGAATAGACCTGAGTAGGGAATAAAACCTTGATCTAGTTCTCTGGCATCTGCTTCCTGTGTGACATTAGCTCAGTCACAACCTCTCTGGGTGGAATTTTCTAAGGCTTAAGTAATTTAGAAACAGACTTCCTAATGCCTTTCATCCCTCAGGTGTTTAATATTTATTAGTCAATTTCCCACACCTCCTGTTATCCCTGAGGTTAAATAGATGCTGGTACATGATTACTCCATGTTCTGTCTTGGCTCTAGGCAAGCTCCTGGAGTATAAATAAATGGGACACATGGGGAAAAAAAACAATAGTTGGGGCTCAGTTATTCTCTCACTTGCCAGGGTGCATTGTCCAGGAAAGTCAATGGGAGTTGATCATATAAGAGTACAGAATTGAGCCCCAAAAGGTCAAAGTGAAAACCAGCAGATTCCCTGAAAAGGCTGGATTGTCTGGTTAGTGGTCAGATCCTCCTGCCAGAGCTGTGTTTGTAGGAGGCTTTAACTAGAAAATGAAATGCAGTCTTCCTGTGCCCACGGGGAGGTAACTCAGTAACACAAATGCTGTCTGGCTGGAGTCATCCCATGTCTCACATATACAAGTCTGTAGCTAAACTTCAGTCTTATAGCTGGAAAGCCCTGTCTTTGGTTACAACCATTTTCCTTTCTGATCCAATCTTGTCTGACCACAGAGGGGCATTGATCAAACCTTGGATTTTCACTGAAGTTAAAGAACAGCGACACTGGGACATCTCTTCCAATGAAAGATTTGATATTCTCAAAGACTTCACCAATTATGGCCTTGAACACTGGGGTTCGGATACCCAAGGGGTGGAGAAAACCAGGAAGTTCATGCTGGAATGGCTGTCATTTTTGTGCAGGTAACTTGGTTTCACAAACATCTTTGGTAGAAACCTTTCTTGTTGGGTCTCTGCCTCTACTGTAGAATAATAAAATTCAGTGACATTTAATATATGTATTTGCATTGTGAGGTATATTCCAGCTGGCTTATTGGAGTACCTACCTCAGAAAATCAATGAGCGGCCTCCTTACTACATGGGAAGAGACTATCTGGAGACCTTAATGGCAAGCCAAAACGTGGACGACTGGATTAAAATAAGGTAAATGGCTAACAGTTGTCATAAAATAGACAGTTGGTCATAGTGATTTCATCCTGCAACCTAATATTCAAATACCAGATGATGCACAATCATACTGGCATGGAAAGATCATGGGAACTTCATATTTTATCCTGCCTTCTCTCCCCACCTCCCAACTCAATATGAGAATTCTGTAGGGTTGGTTAGGATCGTGGTCTACTTCCCCAACACAGTAAGTGACAGTAAGAGACTGACTAGAATGGTGCAATACCTTCACTTCAGTAGGTTTTCAGTTAAGCCTTGTATTGCCATATTACTCTCTCCTTGTTTGTACGTGCCCACAGATGCCTATACTGAGAGAAGTCGTATCTGAGATGCTAATATAAACCTAGAGGATTTGACACTTAGTGTGCTTCCCACACCATGATTTGAAGGCTGTTACCAAGGAGGAAAATTAATGTGATTTTTTTTTTTCAAGTTTACTGACTGCACAGTACCCAGTATATTATTTATCTGTCTTGCAGTAGCGCGTAGGAATCCCAGTCATGTGCTAGGTGCTGTACAAAACAGAACAAAAAGACTGCCCCTGCCCCAAAGAGCTTCCAGTCTAGGTAATTCCACAGCTTGGGGAGTTGCTGGACTTTCCCCTCTCCAATCCACTGCAGGCTTTCAGAATTAGACTTCAGGAGCCTTTTTTTTTTCTTCTTGCATCCAAAAGTCTACAGACACTGCTTGAAAAGTGACTCTGCAGACTTTCAGCCCCATGGTTGAAATGGCATTGAGAGTGTAGCCAGCTGCTATGTCCCATCCCATGGAAACAGAAAAGAAGCAAAAATGGAACATGGCAGCAGCCTTGTCCTTTTTTTTGGGGGGGGGGGGGGGGGGGAGTAGCTAATCCTTGTCCATTTTGTTAGTATTGGAAACAGCTGCCTACAACCAAGTTACTAGAACGGTACATTTCAGCCAAGTTTTGTAAATGCCATTTTCCAAGCAGAGCCTTGCAACTTCAGTATCGAGTTAGCTCCTTTGTTCTATACTGCTCACTGGAAGTATGAAAACGTTTAAAACTTTATATTTTAAGTCTCTGTGCACTTTAATAAAATATATTTGTCACCTTCAAGGTAAAAAAAAGAAGGTAAGTACTAGCCTGCTTCCAGAAGTGTGGTTATAATGTATACAGTGTCTGCTCTGCATTCAGATAGCTTTATATTCATGCCGAAGGTCTATAGCTGTTGGTACATAGTTGCTCACTCTACTGGATTTCACTGCCTACATGTCTTGTCTTGTGGAAAATTATAATGATACTGCATTAATAAAACATTGGTTTCTTGGGAATTTTGGTTGTAAACATTTTATATACAAGACAACAAACCATAATATTCCTTAATGTGAACTTTTAGTACTTAGATATATTAGAGTTCTGTAGTATTGATGGGACAGATCCTCAACTCCATTGAAGTCAATGGGGCTACACAGATCTACACCAGCTATGTCATGATACACCAACTGAGGGATCTGGGTCGTTAACATATGAGCACCAACTGTGTCTCGAGCTCAGCGTAAGCAGAAGGAGAGGTGGGATGGGGAGTTTCAAGACACAAATTCAACTTTTTGAGAATAAGGCATCTGAAAGTCTGTGGGAGTTTGGCATCTAAATTGAAAATCGACCCCCTAGTTCCTACTGCAAAGAGAGCCTAGCCTACCACAGAGTGGATGTTGCATGACTGTGTGTTAGTTTGAGGTATTGTCAGAATCTGAATGTATTTGAATACAAATCTGTTTTGTTGCAGTGAGATGCTTTTGGGGCCTGTACCTACAAACTTTACCTTCCTGCCTAAACACAAGGCAAATTCTTACAGATAGGACTGACTGGAAGAGTCCTTAAACAGGCAAGGCAAGAGAAGGCAATAGAGCTGTATGTGGTGAGACACGGATTATCTGCCTCCGGCTGCTGGGAATTAAATAAAATTTTATGGTTTTTTAATGTCTAGTTAATGTTTGTCATTACACAAGCCGATAACTGGACAAGTGTCACAACTCAGCCTGTTCTGGCTGAGAGAGCTGCCCATCTTCCATCTAAGGATCTCTCTAGCTAGAATACTTCTGTAGTCCTCATTACCCATAGTTTCGGAGAACCTCACAATCTTAAATGTGTGTATGTGCTCAGCTCCCAGGAGGGTGGGTAGTGGGTTTTTTTTATTCCCATTTTAGAGGTGGGGGAACTGAGGCAGAGATGCCAAGTGGCTTGCCCAGGTTGTCACAGGAAGTCCATCGCAGAGCAGGGACCTGGATCTCTCAGGCCCACAGCTAGTGCCCTAACCACTGGACCATCATCTCTGTGTAACTTTTACATTTTCTCCAAAGCCTTCTCATGGCCTTTGGTGCAAAAAAATGAAGTGCTTGTTGGTCAGTGGCTTGCCTCAATTCACCACATGAGCTTTTTTTTTTTTCTTTTTTTTTTAACATGTGCACTTTGTACATCTCTTGGGTAGGTGCTTCTGTAGCAAGGGTTGATAAAGACCTTGAGGGTGTGAGCATTAGCATCAATGTAACCTTGCTTGGTCCAGCTGCAAGAGAGAGACTGACGGACAGACACACACACCTTCAACCATTTCACAAGTGCTTTCTTTTTACAGTAAGAATTTAAATTTCTTCAGCTCCTCTAGGTGTTCAGGGTAAGAGATTTTTTCCACATTGATAGTGGACACCTAGAGTTGCTGAGGCAATTTACATTTTTACTGAAAAAAAGCAATTGTGCAGTGGTTGAAGGGTTTGTTTTGTGTTTTGTCTGAGTGGCAGCTGGATTAATACAAACCATTAATAACCCTACATGGTCTCCCAGGAGAGCCTTCCCCTTAGTCTCTCCAGGTTTTATTCAGATGTATATTATTTTGACACATTCAATAAATACATTGCACAAACTCCCAGCCTGATACAAATAACTCTCCCAACTGCACTTGGTGTACAGCAGTAAAGATTCTGCGCTTGGGATTTGAACAGATCTGCCAAAGATGTATTGGCAAGAACAAAATGGAGCTCATTCTCTCATATGTCATTGGGTCTGCAGGTCTACCATGAGTAAAAGCCATAGAAATTGATTCTAGCCAGTCAGTTTGCCACATATGACCCTAAATACATATCTAGAGCAGATCTGTCAATTCAGAAGGTGCCACTTTTACCTACATCCCTTCCAAGTGAGGTAGGAGTCTCACATTGATGTTTATATACAAGGAGTCAGCAAACACTCTAGAATCAGTGTTGTGGTGCTGGCTCATGGTGATTGGATTATAGTGGGAAAGGAGGGTGCAGTTCCAGTCCCTCTCTCGTCCATACAAGCCATGTGCCATACTGATGCAGAAATGGCAACGAATAGGGCGACAAATGTGGATGCAGTTGTTCTTTCTCGCACATGGTGTTAACCCCTCTGGGTTCCTCTGCCTTTCCAGAGTTACTTCTAGAAGGGTGTTCACATGCCCCTTTTCCAAGTAGAACTACAGCTGGACAGATTCCCCTCAGTACATATTTAATCACTGTGTACAGAAAAGATATTTGGACCAGAGAATTTACATTTAAGAATGCCACTCTTCACTGCAGAGATGGGAATACCTAAAATGGACCTGTTATGGCTACTGAGTGAACAAGCAGCGTTGGGTTTTAATGACATTCCTGTGCCCTGTTAAGATAAAAAGTTGGGAGCCTAAATGCTTTTGAAAATCCAAGTCACTTAAATCCTATTAACTTTCAAGACCTGGCCTCCTCAGTGCTTTTGAAAAATCCCACCCCAAGACTCAACACCATAAAACAGTTGCACGATACCTTGGCTAGCTCCACACCTGTCAGTCACTTCTTACCTTGAGTAAGTCTGTGAATGAAACAGTGGACCTGATCTTTCCATTGTCTTTCATATGGCATGGCTTACACCTGTGCAAAGCTAGAGTAAAAATGCTCCCCATTCAGAAGTCTGGAGTTTTTCCCACTCACTTTGCACCGACAAATGACAACATATGCAAGCAAGTAGAGAATCAGGCCCATAGTATTCACATGCAGATGTTAAACAGGGGTGAGTCTGTTTCTCCAGAGGGGCTGAGCACTTGCAGCTCCAGTGACTTAAATTGGAGTTTGGGGTACTTAGCACTTTTGAAATTATGACCGTGTTCCCCTGTAGAGTTATCTAAATAAACCGTTTCCCTGTTCTCTAGGGTCTTCCAGCAGCTCATGAACGGGCATATTTTCATAACCTTTTCAGGCAAGGAAATGAAACGTAAATCATTGTCCATGGTGAGTAGATTGTAGTCAGTCATGGGAGGGGAAAAACACAATACGCTTCGAGCATTTCACAGGCACATCATAAATCTTGCATAAAAACAACTCCGGCAAGAAAAGGCGATGAGGCAGCATGAAAAGTTAATGACCTGAATCAAAGGTGTGAGATTTAATAGGGGGTTTCCCTTTCCCCCTTTTTAATAATTTCCTCGTGTTTAATATTAAAAGTCAATTTCTCAACTGCCTCGAAGGCAATGCGTTCATAAAAATGCTGCTGAAACTGCACCTGTGCAGATATTGTATAATACAGCAGAACTGCTAAGCAATGCTGGTGCTTGTACGGCAGGGGAGAGAAGCTATAGTAGACTCGGTTTTGCACGGTTTTGTTAAGATGCAGCCAGCTTGGATAGGTCACCGCTCCATTCGTGCATCTGCAAGGGCTCTTAGAGATGACCGTTTTTACACAGGGGGCTCCTAGGTTAAACTGTTGAGCCAGGTGGAGGTATTTTCTGTGGGCTAGGCCCTTGAGCTTTTAACCATGAAATGCCTTGGTAAATTGATATAAGGGTATCTCGGCCTATGGAGAGGAGCTTTTTGTCTTTTAGAAATCAGAAGAAAGAGTGCAATGGTAAAAACTTACCGAAGCAGAAGTCTCTTCAGATACAGAAATAACACTTGTAAATGTAAGTCTGCAGGTTAGGTGCTTAACTTTCATTGACATCAATAGGCGCGAGGTGACTAACGTAGTTGGGTGCTTTTTAAAATCCCACTATGTATCTTTCTGCACCTTTAGGTGCCTGAATACCTTTTTAAATCTACCCTAAGTCCCTTTAAATACAACTCCAACAGCAGGGGACCATGCACAAGGATGATGATCAACATAAAAGGCTCTGACCTTTGCAAGACTCTCACTCCTCAAAGCGCATGGACTCTGGTAGGGCTGCATGCGCCTTTCTGGTCCACAGAAGCCAATGCAGAATAAAGGGTTGTATAAATGTGCTGACTGGCATGACGACTAGAGGCCAAAGATTTCTATCCACAGAACTAATCCAGTTCTCCACACTGACGTGACACGGAGCTGGTAACTGCTATATAAGGCCACAAGGGGCCACCAAATCATCTAGTTTGACCTCCTATATATCTCAGGCCACCTCCGCCATCCAGCACCTACACACTAAACCCAGTGACCAAAGTATGACAGCCCACGGGAGCCTAGACATGTGCCACAGGCAGAGAATAGGCCTAAGTCCCCCTGCAATAGCAGGGAAATGAGCATTCATGCCTCAGAAAGAATGGTTCTCCTGAAAGACATTTGATTCCAAGTAGATTCATATGGAACAACTGTATTCACCTTGGCCCAGTTTCATGGGCGACGGAGAGTCCAAACTCCCTCCTCTCGCCCCAGCGCTCTGCTCCTTTGCTGTCGTACAACAAGGCAAGTCCCAGACAGGAACGTGGGTGGGGTGGGACATAGATGCGGGATTTCTGTAGTAATATTTACAGGATGCAAACGCTGCGATTGGGTTGTTGCTAAAAGACAGTGGACTGAGCCCCCGCAGAACTGGGGTCAAGTTACTTCCTCTCTGGGCCTTGGATTCCCCATCTGCAATATGGGGATAATCAGTCCACTGCCTATGGGTGCCTCTGATTGGGGGTCCCCTGATTGGGGACCCCTTAAGGTGTGTGCAGTCAGGCACTCAAGATCAGTGGCCATTTGTGACAGTCCTGCTGTCAGAGCCCGACTGGACCCAGTCGTGAGTCTCAGATCCAACTCACTTCCAACACTACAAAAGCACCGAGCCTGCAAATCCTTATGCGTGCAGACCCATTGTGTGCGAGTTCAAAGGATTCCATGGATGAGTAGGTGTTTGCTGGATCAGCCCTTCAAGAAACATAATGAGATGATCTCACTTATCCCAGCGTCTGTTTCCCTGGGCTTGTCCAGTAGAGAAAGTTCTTCCTGACTCACTGCTGGCTACTAAGATATTTGTAGGCCTGCAAGAGCTTTCTCCGGCAGAACCAGCCTTCTGAGTCTGCCTCCTTAAGTGAAACTTCAGGGGCTCCCCTGGAAGAGTGGGGTCTGCATCTTCAGAGGGACCCCCGCCTTTAGAGTGGGAAGTGGAATCAATCTGCATCCCCCTCCCACGCTACCCTAACATGCCTTAGGCCTGGGGTAGAGGCTAGGCAAACTTGTTTTACCTACTAACCCAGGGGTAGGCAACCTATGGCACGTGTGCCAAAGGCGGCACGCGAGCTGATTTTCAGTGGCACTCACACTGCCCAGGACCTGGCCGCTGGTCCGGGGGGGGGGCTCTGCATTTTAACTTAATTTTAAATGAAGCTTCTTAAACATTTTAAAAACCTTACCCCTCTACAATGCGACCCGATATAACAGGAATTCGGATATAACGTGGTAAAGCCGCGCTCTAGGGTGGCGGGCTGCGCTCTCCAGCGGATCAAAGCAAGTTCGATATAACGCAGTTTCACCTATAACGCAGTAAGATTTTTTGGCTCCCGAGGACAGCGTTCTATCGGGGTAGAGGTGTATTTACATTACATACAACAAGTTTAGTTATATATTATAGACATAGAAAGAGACCTTCTAAAAACATTAAAATGTATTACTGGCATGGAAAACCTTAAATTAGAGTGAATAAATGAAGACTCGGCACACCACTTCTGAAAGGTTGCCAACCCCTGTACTAACCAATGTAGGTTCCAGACTTGAACTCAGAGTCACGTGTTCGTGGTTCGCATTTCAGTCAGGTGAGGAAGGGAGCAGAGAGAAGGGGAGAGGAGAGTTTTGAATGAAAATATAGACACACATGGGGCTTGATGGTCTGTTGCCCTGCACCTTACGTAAGTAAAACACTAGCAAATCAGCCGGGCAGTGTTTCATGCCAACTTTGCACTGACTGAACAAGGTGCAGGGCAATGGGGAAATCGGGCCCACCGTTTATAGTATATACAGGGGCATCTGCTTGTGCTAAACTAGTTTGGTCTGGAGGCCTCTTCCATCCCTATTACACAGCAGGGGGTAGTTTGAAATCCCCTACAGACACCAAGTATCGCTCAAGAGTTCACAGCTCCTGAAACTGTGTGAAGTTCACACAGAGATCTGGAGATCCTGGGGAAACCCTCAACTCTGTTCCTTCCTTTAAAAACAAAACAAAAAAAAACCCCACACAACAAAAACACAATTCTCATGCAAGCTGAGGTTTGCATCCAACCACAACACCTTTTGTTCCCCTTCTTTCCAGACATCATTACAGCCACTCCCCTCCCATGCTCAGAGTACAGGAGAAATTGCTCCTCTCCTAGTTGGGCATCCTTTAACTTGGCCTTTCTCCTCCCTTAGAAGCACGCTCCATCTGGTAGCAATTTGCTCTTCACGTTGCAGGTGTTTCCATTTGACACATCCCTTGACCGTGTCTGTGAATCACTCGGGTGGATAGGAACCGGTAAGGCATTTCAGCACTACCTGCATTTGAAATGGTTTACGCTGCAAATGAGCTTTCCAGCCACATAGAGGGAATTAGAGAGCTCCTTCAAGTTCAACAGTTGTATGTTGGCCCTACCTGAACCAATACTAGGGGATGCCTAGGTCTCTCGATATCATTGAGTCCATGGACACAGCAGGACCATGTCAATGGCTGTCTGAAGTTATAGGAACATAAGGTATGTCCGAAGAGTGTTCTGAGAGCTTCACCCCAGTCCTTCACTGGGCATCCTGAGGAGATGAAGGGGTTAATGCAGCTACTCAGAGGAGGAAAGGGACTGCCTTAGTATCTTGGTTAGCAGCTTCTGTGCCATGGAAAAGCATATTTGCTGGCAGCTGAACTGCGCACACATGTAGCAGGGAACTGGATAGATCCATCTTTAGGAGATACGGACTCAGACATGGCCCCGGTTAGCGGTTACCACTTGATGGTCTATGTGAAATGTATTGCTGGATCTCAATCTGGCTCCCATCACTAATGGCATCAGTTGGCTTCCCTGCTGGCAGGAAAACAGCTTTGGAAGCTCCCAGCATAGACTCTTGAACAGAACCAGAAGCTGGAAAGTAGCCCAGGTTCACAGGAAGCAGGAAAGGTGTGTGGGAGAGAGCAGGACCTGATGGGGTCAGGTAGCTCCAGACTGCTGGGAGGTGTAAATTGGGTTGGGGGGGGTGTTATTTCTAAAATGAAAAAGGTGGCAAAAAGAAACCAGTCTGTCCCTGATGCCGTATCTCCTGCAGTGGGCGAATATGCTAACCGGGTGACTTGAAAAATAATTAATGAACTAATTCTAGGTTTTTTTAGATTGCAGTTCTCAAGTTTAGAATCAGGCTAAGGCACGGCACGCATGTTTTATCAGTACATTAAATGAGGGCACGTCTCCATTCCAGTGCTACATCCGCACAGCTGCACCGCTGGAACACATCTGGTGACGACGAGCTGTGCTGACAGGAGAGCGCTCTCCCATTGGCATAAATACTGCACCGCGGCAAGAAACGGAAGTTATGTCGTCAGGAGAGCGTCTGTGTCGGTGTGGACAGCATGAAACTTGCGTCGCTTGGGAGGGGGCTTTTTCACACACAGCCCCCCCAAGCGAGGTAAGTTAGATCGACTTAAGCAGTAGTGTAGACCTGCCCTAAGTGTACGTATACAGGCAAGCAGCACAGTCTAGTGGTTAGACCAGGGGAGTAAGTGCAAGGGTTCATGGGTTCTGTGCCCAACGCCCACTAATTCACTGTCAGGCCTGAACCACCAGCTGCCTAGGTTTCTTAGTACAATAGGAATCACATTTACCTGCCTTGAGATCAATGGTGGAAAGCAGTTCTACAAATGCAAAGTCCACCATAGCTTGTGGCTGGCAAAACGTCGTCCATAAAGTTCTACCATGTGGTTTATGGGCACCATCGCCCTTAATATGGCGCAGCAGCTTGCAGGGAAAGTGAGCTTGCTACCTGACTGGCCTGGTTCTGATCTCACACTGGTCTGAATGCCACGGACTTCTCTGGAGTTATTCCTGCTTTGCACTAGTGCAAACAGACAGAGAACCAGGACCATATGTAGATCCCAGCATGCAATGTGGCCAGTCTTCTTCAAGGTGGAAGAAGCTTTGTACCGGAGGAGAGTTGACATTCAGTGCAGCTCCTTAGGCTCTTAGCAAGTCACCAATGCAGCCTTTGATGGGGTGAAATTTGTGCTCCCTCCCCGGCACGACAAACCCGTAGCATTGTGGATCGCAGAACGAGAATTCTCTGACACAGCCACCATGGAAATCCTTGTGCGTGCCTCAGATCAGCAGGAAAATAGTTTTCCCCTTGCCACATTATCTTAGGGTGACCAGACAGCAAGTGTGAAAAATCGGGACAGGGGGTGGGGGGGTAATAGGAGCCTATATAAGAAAAAGACCCAAAAATTGGGACTATCCCTATAAAATCGGGACATCTGGTCACCCTACATTATCTCCATGTCACCCAGCGACGAGGTCCAGGAAAACTACCTGCAGATGTGTGCCTGCTCTCGAGCCAGTTGGGGAAGTTACACCATGAGAATTCACCTTCCTGAAGCAAGCCAGTAACATCAGCAGCAAGTAGAGACCGACGGGGGGAGCCTGACAGCACGGAGGGATGCACGGCAAGAACTGCTCTCAGAGGGAAGAATGGTTTGCACACGTTCAGGTTAACGATACAATCACAAGGGTCCAGAGGGACAGAGAAACAATACAGGGAGGAAAGGATCCTATTAGAGACTTGGTGGTTGGTTGCATTAAAATACTGTCACGGCGGAGACCATGTTACGGATACTTGGATAGGCACACACTTGCGTCCGTGTGCGTGGTGCAGCTAAATGAAGTTTATGGACTGGAACCAGGCAATGTGTCAAAATCCAGTTCCAACTGAGTAGGGCAGGGGATGCTTAACAAGGGTTCTTAGAATCCCTACCCCACCAGAATCCCTACCCAGTGGTTGGGGCAGCCCTCGAAGTGTCGCATTGTCTGCGCTCGCCCCCTGTGCCTGTGGACCCGATTCTCCGCTGCACCGCACCGGGCACAGACATTTACCCCAGTGCAAAGTGGGGTGCGAATGGCTACCAGATCAGAACGGCAGCCTCTCACCACCACTTTGCACTGGTGTAACCTATTGCATAAGGCCCAGGGCAACGGAGAAGCAGGCTCTGGGTGTCTAGTCCTTGATGATTGACAATATTGTGCGAAACGGGTCATTTTAAAAAGGAAATAATCCAGGTTATATTCTAGGAAGCTTGCGAGAGGGTGTTAATATTGACAGCCAACCACAGCACCGTGAGGCTGGACCAAATTCATGACCACTTTAGGGCTCCATTAGGCCATATATAGGCTGACCAGACAGCAAATGTGAAAAATCAGGAGGGGGGTGGGGGGGTGGGGGTAATAGGAGCCTGTATAAGAAAAAGACCCAAAAATCAGGACTGTCCCTATAAAAATCAGGACTTCTGGTCACCCTAGCCATATACTGTGGCAATTGCATGTAACTGCCATCCTCCTATTCCCAAAAAGCACAGGCCTCGGTCAACTGAACTGAAGGGGACTCTCTGCTAGCTCTTAGTGCAGGGAACTATGGCACACAGCCGAGCAGTTGGAGTGCATCCAGGACAGTGGCTTTGTACACGTATACACACACACACACACACACACACACACACACACACCCCTTGCAAAGAATGCTAGTTCTCTTTCTTGTCCTTACCCAGTAAACCCTCCAGCAATATAAACGGGCAGGATTTTAACCCTTTGAACCCCCGTCTCCTCCACTAATGCTGACAAAATTCGATTCCTCCAACCCACCAGAAAGTTGGGACTTCAAGCTTCCCGTGACACTTACAGAAATATCATCAAACTCACATATGTCACTGCAAGCCAATTGCTCCAAATTAGTTATTCACAGGCACCAGAGCAGTAAAACCCTAATCTCGTCACATGACACTTACGCCCGCGGCAGCATAGGAAACCATCCCAGCCTAATGTAATGCCAAGCCGTACTAAGCAACAGCTATTTGTTTAAACTCCTCAAATTGGATGGTTTTAAAAGGCCAGTGCCAAGGGCACACGTCTGAAAGCCTTGGACTCAGTCAGGTGTAGTCAGGTCATTGCTGGAAGGAAGCAGACAAGACTCTTTACCAGGTGGAAAACAGTGATTTGGCTGAAGGTGGTTTGTTCAAATGAGCCATCCTGGAGAGCAAGTGGAGGGGCTCAAAGAGATTCAAAAGTATCCTGTCTTCTGACAGAGGCCAATGCCAGGTGCTTCAGCGGGAATGAACAAAACAGCACAATCTATCAAGTCGTCCATCCCGTCACCCACTCCCAGTTTCTGGCAGTCAGAGGTTTAGGGCAGGGGTCGGCAACCTTTCAGAAGTGGTGTGCCGAGTCTTCATTTATTCTCTCTAATGTAAGGTGTCGCGTGCCAGTCATACATTTTAACGCTTTTAGAAGGTCTCTTTCTTAAACTATTGTTGTCGGTAAAGTAAAGAAGGTTTTTAAAATGTTTAAGAAGCTTCATTTAACATTAAATTAAAATGCAGAGCCCCCCGGACCGGTGGCCAGGACCCAGGCAGTGTGAGTGCCACTGAAAATCAGCTCACGTGCCGTCTTTGGCACCTGTGCCATAGGTTGCCTACCCCTGGCTTAGGGACATTCAGAGCATGGGGTTACGTCCCTGACCATCTTAGCTAATCGCCATTGGTGGACCCATCCTCCATGAACTGATCTAATTCTTTTTTGAACCCAGCTATACTTTTGGCCTCCACAACATCCCCTGGCAATGAGTTCCACAGGTTGACTGTGTGTTGTGTGAAGAAATAATTTCTTTTCTTTGTTTTAAAACTGCTGCCTATTAATATCTTTGGGTGATCACTAGTTCTTGTGTTATGTGAAGGAGTAAATAACACTTCCCTATTCAGTTTCTCCACAACACTCATGATTCTATAGACCTCAGTCATATCCCCCTTTAGTTGTCTCTTTTCCAGTCTTTTTTAATCTCTCCTCATACGGAAGCTGTTCCATCCCCCTAATCATTTTTGTTGCCCTTCTCTGTACCTTTTCCAATTTTAGTTGTAATACCTGCTGCTAAACCTCCCTTCCCAAATTGGCCCAGAATCCCCCCCCCCCCCCCCCCCCACACACACACACACACTTACTTTCTGGGCTTCACTCCAGAAAGTGGGGGGGGATTCTGGGCCAATTTGGGAAGGGAGGTTTAGCAGAAGGATCCAAACCACCCATATGACTAGGGACACTTCTTGGCACAATGGACTGGTCCCCCAGTAGAACATGTCAAAACTATAATGAGACTCATCAATTAAGGTGGGCTGTTATAGATAATTAATTGATGAGTCTCGTTATAGTTGGTATGGCAACACCCATTTTTTCATGTGCTCTCTGTATATATCTTCCTACTTTATTTTCCACTCCATGCGTCCAATGAAGTGGGTTTTAGCCCACGAAAGCTTATGCCCAAATACATTTGTTAGTCTCTAAGGTGCCACAAGGACTCCTTGTTCTTTTTGGTACTCGGAGTAAGTGCTGCAACTTTCTTGAGGATACAGGGTGTTTTTCATACAAAGAACACGAATCTCTGCTTTAAATGCAAAATTCAACTCCGCTGTAACTACAGAGCCATGGCTGGCATCTCCCGAATAGTAATCTCCATGGGAGAGGATAATATTGGTAGTCCAATGTGTTGTAAATATAGTGTTATTTTCAGAGTAGGATGAAACTGCAGATAGGATTTTAACTAATTATTTTGCAGAATTGTCCAGTCTCATTTCATCTGATTCCACGTCCCCTGATCTTTTGTTCTGAGGGGGGAAATTTGCAGAAATAGTTGATTTGGAAACAAACAGGTGAAATCACTAATTTCACTTTTTGTTCATTTCTTTTTTGCAGTGAAATTGAGGTCACTCAAAGGTTTCATTTTTGTTTGGAAATTTCACACACACAAAATCATGAAAAACCACAAATTTAGAATTAATAATGAAATGCAAAAAAGATCCATTTGTAGCACTTCCCCATCTCTGGGCCTCAATTTCTCCATCTGTAAAATGGGATAATGATTCTGACCCTCCTTTATAAAACACTTTGAGATCTCGATAAAAAAGCACACTAAGAACCACGTATGACAATAACAATTAATACCAGCTGCCTGAACTATAAAGCCAATGTGTATTCAAGGAATTATTTTAATATCCCTCTTACATATTTAAAAACATTTGTAAAGAAGGCAAATAGGAGCTGTAAATCTATCCTTAACACCCGAATTTGCAAAATCCCTTGCAGTGTTTAAGTCGGTTAGCAAGATGAATTTATGTGAGGTGACCAGGTGTAGCTGATGGATACATTTATGTGGTCTGCAAACCTTGGGAAAAAATATTACTTGTGAGAATATGTGTTTTTTTTATTTCTATCCCTTAAGTTTTGAATCCCTGATTTTGCTAGAGCTCTTCTTGCTAGGGAAGGCTGGGCAGATCTGACGGACGCTCATCTCCCCCATTTCACGCCTTTGTTTTTAGCTAATATCACTCTCCAGGTAGAGGCTTTGATTTTTCAAACCACTTATCAGGATCGGAGATGTCCTTGGACTTGCCCACATTGGGTGCCAGAGAAATGAAACTCCAACCATTATTCTCTGAATATAGCACTGCCATGCACTGCCCCCTTTATCAAAGCACTCTGAACTATACACATCATCCCCAATCATCGGGCTCTCATTCCCCCTCCCAGCCTACCAACCGTATCAGACTTGTCCACTATATCTAAAACCACTTTCCACTTAGAGTAGGGATGTGTTTTCTTTGCGGAGTCTGAAGAGTACAGGGTATGTTCCCCAAAATAACATCACTTACTTTGTAAGTACTGAGTGGATTTTCTGAGTTCATCCATTAATTGTCAGGTAATTAAATTTTTTTAAAAGTTGCATTTTGTCAGAGCTTTTTGTCCCTGGTCATTTCCCTGGGCATTTTCTATCTGCCCAAAAGTTAGCAGAGAGGTGAATCTTGAGTAGAGCTGGTGCAATTGTGTAGTTGGGTGGTTTATTTTTAATTCTTTAGGATGAACGGTTGTTTTTTCTGCTGTTATTCTTCAGCAACCAAAGTTTCTCCTTAAGCAGAGACTGGCACATAACATCTGCTGTAGAGAAACTCGCCTTATTTTGTAATGGCCGCCATCAGCCATTGCTCTCAGTGGAGGGAGACCAGAAGTTGCCCTAAATTAAGGTGATCGCTCTCTCTCCCATTGCAGTAGTGGGAGTGAAGCCAAGCTGCCCTCAGCGAAGAGGACAGACCTCTCTGCTGTGTGGTGGCAGGCTATCTGATGCACCTAAGACTAGCTGGCTAAAGTAGGAGTAGACATTTAAGAACATTTGCAGCAGAGTTCATATGATCAGGGGGTAGCCATGTTAGTCTGTATCCACAAAAACAACAAGGAATCCAATGGCACCTTAAAGACTAACAGATTTATTTGGGCATAAGCTGTTAGTCTTTAAGGTGCCACCGGACTCCTTAGAGTTCATAAGAGTGATTATCTGTGGAAAATACACAGGAAGCCGGAACTGCTGCTGGAAGGTCTTGTGTGGTGTGTGAGACATCACCATAAAAACTCCCTAAAGACATCAAGGTAATAATATTACATCCTCCTCCTATGCCAAAGTCTCCTCTCACCCTGGCCAGTCAGGTCACCATCTCCAAGCCTTGCAAGGCTCTTCCCCTCCCCTTCCCCTCTGCAGTCGTTCAGTTCCATCTGTAGAATAAGCAGAGCCCTTGTGATGTCACAGGCCTATGGGATGTTGGTGTGAGCCAGGTCTCCCAGAGGGCCTGGGATGTGGGGAAGCTCCCAGCTCAACACAGCAGAGCCACCTGCTTGCTGGACCTCAGGCAGAGCAACGCTAAGCACTTGGGGGGGCTGATTCTCCGTCCACTCACACCAGGACAACGCCCTGGACTTCAGTGGGTGCAGCGGAGTAAGTGAACAGAGAACCACAGTCCTGGTATTCAGTGTCAGGGCCACTGATCTCACTGCCCACTTCGCCGAGTAGCCTCAACCAGGAAGAAAGCTCTTGCCTTGGGCAAAGCAAAGGAGCTAAGATGGCAGCTACGGAGCATTCATTCATAAGCGGTTTAAGCCCATTTTGGCCTCTGCTCCCTCCCAGGGGCAGGGGCGATCTACATGGGTTACTATCCCACCCCTGGAGATGAGCTCTCGGCGAGCGTGGAGGATCGTTAGCACCCACCGACCCCTTTGGTGTCCTGCACTTCCTGGGAACTTGTGCACTTGGGGAACTTTCCATGGGAAAATGCAAGCTTGTGCCAGACACAGCTGAGAGAGAAGCTAGAGAGAGTGCATGTGGGAGTGCACATGCAGATGAGCCTGGGAGAGAAGACGGAGCGGAGATTTACCTGATGAACTAGCTGAGGTGTTGAAGGATTAAAGGAAGAAGCAACACACTCGTTTTATGCTGCGCTGCAAGAGATGGCGCTTTGCATGCGCCACATTAAAGAGGAGGCACCAGTTCTCATCTTGCAAGAGCTCCATGTCCTATAGGTCACACTTTAACCAACCCTTGCTGAAACATCTCATGGCAACACCACCCATTCTCCCCAGACAAGGCAATCCCAGGATCAAACTTTTACTGCCGGATTTAAAAAAAAATAAAAAATTCCTACCATAAAACTCAGGTAGGTTACTCCAAAGGTAATGACTATCTCAGCACTTTTAGGGGACTTAGAACCTCAGTTGTTACCTGGAATTCTTTCCCGAGTAACCATCAAAACAGAACTTCTCAGCCGTGGCAACACTGGAGTCAATTCTCCTAGATACATCCAAAGAGCAGTCGTGTAACCTGATTGTCCTTCAGACTGACACAGCAATTATGCAGCAACCAGAACCGTTCTACCAGCCACATGATGCCTATGGTCCCAGACCCTTAGATCAATCGGAGAGCCAGTCAAACCGGCCACTCCAAACATTTGTCCTTCCAAACAACCCTGCATCAGTAGGTAAGAGAACTAATTCTCTGTTCTGCTAGTCTATTCCTCTTTTAAATTTCCCCCCTCAGATTTATCAGTCCTGGGTATTCTCTTCAGGAAATATACTGCTGGATTCTCTCCTTTTCGTTCTCTTCCAATTTTCTTTAATCTTTTGAAGTTAATCATTTTACACCCTGCCAAAATACTCATCAAATAAAGCGTCATTTCAAAATGGGGCCGTGTGACTTTTCTGTGTTACTATTTCAGGACCATCCAACCTGTACCATCCCCCAAGTCAAGAGAAAGACGTTTTCACTGGACCCCCTGCAGGTATGTTTAGGACACATAAGATTTACAGACATAAGAATTAAGACTGGAATTTTCATAAGACCTGGGCACTGTCCAGGGGTGCGCTACTCACCACCGGAGCACCTCCTTGTGGCCATAGAGGAGGATTAGCTCTGCCCATCTGATGCCTCTTCCTGCAGATGCTCACTCTGACTTTCTCTCGGGACTCGACTGCTCCCTCTTTGTGGCTTGGTTCTCCCTTTCTGCGGGTGCATGCCAATGTCTCTCTGTCCAGGCAGTCTTCCAGTTCACTGCCTCAATGGTGCCACTTCCCCACTGGCTGGTAGGGGAACCCAGGCCTGCCCTCTTCTCTGGGTTCCAGCCTGGGGACCCTACACCCAGCCGCTAAGGTCTGTACAGTCCCACACCTTGCTGCGGTTTCCTACTTCCTATGTTGCCTCTATCCGTCTCTTTCTCCACCCTCCTCCAGGCATGTCCTTCCCTACAAGCCTAGCTCCCTTCTCTCCCTAGTCTCAGGGAGAGTGACTGCAAACCTCCTCCCTGCAGCCCCATTCTGCCTCCAGCTGTCTGACTTTATACAAGCCCTGGCTGTTCCGCTCAGGTGAGCTTCAGCTTTCAATTAGTCCTCCTGGCTCCTCCTCCAGGTGCAGCCTCGGCAGTTAATTGGCCCATTTAGCCACCTTAACCCCTTCAGGGGCTGGTGTGGACATCCCATGACAGGCCCCTAACGCCCTTTGCAAATCTCATCTGTAAAAGATAACAAAGGGTGCTAGGCAGACAGCTGCCTGGTGTCCGGGGAGAAGATCTGCTTTCCCTTCCACTCTCTTGTTGGTTGCTCATCCTTATACTCCCTCCCTGGTGTGTAAACTCCCCTCATTTTGCACATGCACACACACCATCTGAATGGTAAATCAGTGCAAGCTACTCTGTGGCTTAGTCAACATGGAAAAGTTAGGTTGCAATAGCTTTGGGGGAGGGATAGCTCAGTGGTTTAGAATTGGCCTGCTAAATCCAAGGTTGTGAGTTCAATCCTTCAGGGGGCCATTTAGGGAACTGGGGTAAAAATCTGTCTGGGGATTGGTCCTGCTTTGAGCAGGGAGTTGGACTGGATGACCTCCTGAGGTCCCTTCCAACCCTGAGATTCTATGATTCTATATCAGTCAGAGGTGTGAAAAAATATATCCCTAACAAACGTCGCAGTGCCGACCTAACCCCCAGTGGAGATGCAGCTACTTCGATGGAGGAACGCTACCATCATTCAGGGTGGGGGTGTTCCTACACCCATGGAAAAACCCCTTCCAGCAGTGTAGGCTGTGTCTACACTACGGGGTTGGGCCGGCACAGATACGGCAACCTAGCTATGCTCATGTCATCTTCGTAGCCTAGACACACCCTGTGATGTCAACGGCACCTGCATTGTGATCAGTTTACACTAAACATGTCACTTACACTGTTCACTTGGGCCCAGAGATTCCCTGGGAGCTGCACCCTCTGACTCCACACTGCGTTTGCCCCAAATCCCAGATTGGTGCAAGTGACGCTATTTTTCCACTGGCACCGGTTTCGGACCAGATGTGTACCCAGTGTGTAACCTACGCTCCTACCTGGGCCACAGCAGAGCCTTGATCCTTTGTGCCGGACCCTTAGCTGGTGTACACGACTCAGCCCCATTGAAATCAAGGGAACTACCCCACCAATTGACACCAGCTGAGGATCTTGCCTTTGGCGGGTCTTGGCTGGGGGTGAGTCACGCGCTCCCGGAGGATTTATTTACTCGTCGGCTCCGGGGTCCCCACGAATGATGTTTTTATCTCCGTTGCCCAGGTTTCCAGATGGCACCCTGTGGGTGCTTTTTCGATCCCCGGATATATCGCATAGAATGGGCAATGACCAATTTCGTGCAACCGTCAGTTTATAAACTCACGGGTGGATCAAGTTCACCAAACGCTTACCTTCTGGACACCCACAGATACCTCAAGAGTCCTGTCCAGACAGTCTCCTACCCAGCTTACCACCCGATCCCGAGCAACTCCCAATACATCATGCCTTATTTCAATCAGGAGGGCCCCGCCAATGGGACAGAACAAGGTAATTTGGTCCCTGACCCACTCCACGACTCCCAGTTTCTTGAGATGCCTCAGCCGCAGGAAGATGGTCAGAACAATGACAACAAACTGCCGCAACTCCTCGTATCGCTGCCTGGACTTAGCCAGAATGAGCAAAGCCTCCAGATAAGCACCTACTGCCACCTTAAGGATAGGCCAAGTCCCCACAACCCAGACTTTCAAGGGTTTGATAGTTTCCAGGTGGAAGGGGAAGAACTCAAAGAAAATCACATGAGCCAGAACCTCCTAGTGAATACACAGATCCCAGACATTTGCATCGAAGATCAAAACCCTCTTTCCAGTCCCAGTGTTGCAAACGCACAGGTGATGGCGGAGGCAGCGTCATGTCCCCTGCAGGGCAGCCTCGTCGCTGAAGACAGCGAGGGGCTGGACACAGAGGAGCCCTTCGATCTGCCTGAGAAGGTTTTGTTGGAAGATGCAATGAAGCTGTTTGATTGCTCTCCAGCTAACTCGGACTCGGAGGTTTCCAGAGATAACCTGAGCCGCACCCTAACGTCCAGCGAGAGCGAAAGCAAAGATTGCTGCTTCCCGTGTGATGACTCGTCCAGCGACATACGGTCCCTCAATCTGCCTGATGAGCTGCTGTCTTTTGACTATAGCGTTCCCGAGATCCTAAATACAGTGGCCAGCATGGATTATTTCTATGACCTCAAAACTTTCACTGAGGACCCCAAGTGGGATTTGGAGCGGGTACTGCAGCCTCCCCAGGACAGCGGGTCACTCCAGGACCCCAGGCAAGAGCCCCAAGGAAAAGAGAAGCACAGCAGTGCATCAATAAAGAAAGGAAAGCAGACAGACAGCAAAAATACGCCTGCCTCTGCCCAGGAGAGCAGCACGTCGGACAGGCAGGAATGCCTGGTGACAGGCATCTGACTAGCCCATTCGGAGCAGCTGTACGGAAGCAAAACTGGGCTGGAGCAGGGCTGGGTGATTGCAGTTAATGACTGAGCCTAATGAACCATCCTACTATTATTCTATTAAAAGCGATCTATCCGGAAACCCACTCTGTGCCCGCATTTAAGAGAAGGTTCTCAGGGTGTCCCACGTGCTGCAATAGAGGGGAAGGAGATGAAAACGGGCCAGGTGTCTGCAAGGGTGATGAAACCCTGCAGATTGATTCCAAGATCAGTCATTCATCATTCCCAGATATTACAGTTGGTCAATGTGTTACAGGGCTCTTAGAATATATATCTAGCTGTGCACGACTAATTCAGACTGTTACCATAACTGCCTTTCGGGGGTGCATTGGGGGCTGATTCCCAGAGGTGCAGAAAGTCCCTGGGGAAATTAATTGGTTTTCCTTCTTCGAAGAAAGCCGGTTTCAACAAAAACCGGCATTAGTCAGTGCAAAGGGGGGGGGGGATTTATTATTAAGAGCCTGCAAAGTGGGTGTGTCAAGTACAGCTCAGGATGGTCAGAGTAGACACCCCCATTGGACACCCTCCCTTGGACCATCCAAGGTGCTGGGCAGTGGAAAAGGAGGCCCTCAATGAAAGCACGGAACCCCGCAGTCCTGCCCCGCCCGGAACACATGGCAGTGAATTGCCAGCGGTGGGGGTCTAACCCGAGCTAGCGTGGGAGTGTGGATCCAGCAAATGGAGCACTAGGCATGGTCTCAGAGTGCATGATGATTGGCAGGGGCGGTTCTAGCTTTTTTGCCACCCCAAGCACGGCAGGCAGGCTGCCTTCGGCGGCATGCCTGCGGGAGGTCCGCCGGTCCCGCGGCTTCGGCGTACCCGCCGCCGAATTGCCGTCGAAGCCGCGGGACCGGCGGACCTCCCCCAGGCACGCCGCCGAAGGCTGCCTGACTGCTACCCTCAGGGACCAGCAGGGCACCCCCCATGGCTTGCCCACCCCAGGCACGCGCTTGGAGCGCTGGTGCCTGGAGCTGCCACTGATGATTGGACTCTGTAACTATTACAGGGCTCCCTTCGAATGAAGTTTAGAGGAGCCGGGTAGGGACAACTCAGGGTGTAAAAATTAGCTCCCAGCAGCTCCTCTCTGCCCACCCCTAGGATCTCCTCCTCTGTGACTCCCCTTTACCCACGTGCCCCACAGTTGGGATGTAACTGGTCACATCATGGGCCCTGGGCACACAACGAGGCCCCGGATCCTTGGTGCTGGGCCAGGCGGCAACGCCTGGTGTGTGCCGTGGGGAGGGGATATCCCTTCTTCCCCTCTGGGCCCAGCAGAGGTAGTTGAGAAGATGGAGGCAAAGGGAAGAGGAGGAAGAGGAAGTAGTGCTGCTGCTACTGCCTAGGATGACCAGATGTCCCGATTTTATAGGGACAGTCCCGATATTTGGGACTTTTTCTTATATAGGTGCCAATTACCCACCACCCCCACCCTTGTCCCGATTTTTCACACTTGCTATCTGGTCACCCTACTACTGCCCGGAGGCTGGGGAGAGGCTGCAGGTGCCTCTGCCTGATCTTGCATCCTGCTTCTTGCTAGCTGGTTCTGGGGTGCAACCGATGGTGCATTTAATGCGCGAACGCTGTGATGGCCTGGTGCATCCATCACCCCACTGCAGAGCCTGGCAGGGGTGGTTCAGCTTCTCTCTGCTGCAGTGTTGGAGCCAATGAGGATCATTGTCCTTGGTGACTTCGCTGTCCATGCACATAAGGACTCGTGGGGGTTAGTTCAGTATCTCAGGGCTGCCAGGACAACCGGGGGGCGGACCCAGCCATTTTCTGGCTCTCACCTAGAGCAGGCCACAAGCTAGCCCTCAGAGAGCAGGTGGAGGTTACATCCTCGTCATGGGCAGACTGGTCCTTCACTCGGTGAGAGCCTGTTTCCATGGGCCATCTGAGATTAAAGGAACCAGTCCACTTCCAAGGGGTTCACTGGCACCTTCCTTTGAAGCATCTGGAACTAGCCCCTGTTGGAGACAGGATAGTGGACTAGATGGACCACAAGCCTGTCGGTCCTTCCTTCCTAGAGTACTGCTTCATGCAGACACGCTGCTACATCGCCGCTCAGAAGGCAACGGAGACTCCCAATTGGTTTCTAGGTGGGATTGATTGATAGCGGCAGTTTTGATCCGTAAAGCCCTGAACAGTTTGGGACATTCCTGCTCCTAATGTCTCCAGGCTACACCATCACCGTTGCAATTTGCTGGGGGCCCAGAAGCCAACAGCCCGCTAGCTTAAGCCGGTGGCAGGGGGCATCTTCCATCTAGGGAGCCTAGATACAGGTACTCACTACTCCTCCTTTATTCCAACCCAGAATGGATGAGCTCCGGAGCAAACACAAGACTTATCTAGTGCCCCAGCTTTTCCTCAAAGGGGCGAGTTAAGCAATAAGGATTGGTTGGATGGAGGAGCCAATTAAGTTGTGGAAGTTCAGTGAACTGGGTGATTTATATTTCAAAAGACAGGGTCAGTGGGCAAGTGTTTATGTGAAGATTATTTATATACCCATATGTACCTTATACAGCTTTGCTTTACGAGCACCTAGGACCCTGGAGAGGTGCTTTATAATGCAAGAAAAAACTGTATAATACAATAAAATCACTTGTTTTCAAACCTGTTCCCAAAATTGCATTTCAGATGCCTCTGCTTCTTTACCCCTCTCCAGCTCTGCTACAACTGTCCCTTAAATAGGTACCGTTGTATGATATGCATCAAATCCAATTACTGTCACGTTCATGGTAGGGCTGCTCACAACATTAATTCACACACCATTTTGAAAGTGGGACGTTGTTTCCAAGTTGTGGGCTTTGAAACTGATGCAGTTCTGTTCTCTCCCCCCACCCCCCACGTACCTTTTTATTATTTACCAGGTTTTTGATGAAATAATTATTGAATTTTTTTGTTTAATAGCAATTGCATGTATCATGCACCCTGGCTTCTGCACTCACAGGGTGGGTTTGTAAACACCTTCATTCAGTGCAGTTGTATGGGGTCCAACAGAGGATCCATTTTACTAATATTTGTCTCATTTGGACTGTAAACTCTGTAAGGCAAGAACGGTCTCTCACTATGTTTGAGCAGCCCGGGGCCTCGCTGAGTCAGGAGGTGACACTATCATTCATAGGTGCTAGAATGAGGAGTTGCAGCAGCACCCCCTGGCTTGAAGTGGTTTCCATCCTATAAAGGGTTTATAGTTTGGTTCAATGACTCTCACCACCCCACATTATACATTGTTCCAGTGGCCCTGTTATCATTTTTAAGGGAGGTAAAACTTGGGGTACACAAGACAAACCAGGCTCCTGAAAGAGGTACAGTAGTCTGGAAAGGCTGAGAACCACTGAGTTAATGGACTTTTCCTCTTTGCTTAAGTAGTGGAGGCTCACAGCACAGACACCCTGGTGCAATCGCTCCTGGTGCTCCCAGCCTGGGATGCCCCTACATTAAGCACCTGCATTAGAATTCCCTGGGGAAACCACATTGTTATGTACAAAGCACTATTGTGCAAATAGGGTTCTATCTACCCTATGCTGCTGTGGCACCATAGGTTAGACGCTTCCTTCTGCCATGGAAGAGGTTCTTCCATTGAGGTAGGTAATCCACCTCCCTGGGTGGCAGGACCTAGATTGACAGAATTCTCCTATGGGCCTGGCCACATCTACATCAGGGGCACAGTACTCTGGGGTGTGAATTTGTCATACCACTGAGCAACGTAGCTCAGGCACGTTAAGTTTTAAGTGTTGACCAGGCTGTAGAAAGCACTTTGCAATTGAGGATTCTGCATCGTTTTACAAACTAGTGATTTCAACCTTACTATAGCCCTGGAAAGTAGATAATTAAGTACTTATCTATCCCCTCAAGGAGCCTAACCCCCCATAGATCCCCCAGTTTTTTCCCCCCCTTTGCAGATCTCTTATTAAAAGTTTTACCAAGATCAGTATTTGGAGTGGACACAGAAGTAGTGTCTACAACCATGTGGGTTCTAGGGAAGAGAACGTGACACCTTTTTATTGAATCAACAAAAACTGCTTTGGAGACAAAGTCTATATGGGTGGGGAAGGGACTCTCTTACCCCAAAATTACCTTGCCAGTGGCTGAAACAGTGTCCTGATTCCATCCTGGAGAGGGCAGACCTGCTCATTGTGTCCTAGAACCCATACCACTAGTGAAGATTCTCCGAGTCTGGGGGATAAGTGTCTATCCCTTTGGGGTAGGAGGGCTTGAATTTAATCCCTGGCAGGAGGCAGTGAAACAGCCTAGGTACAGGATGAAATGAGCATCCCTTTGCTAGGAAACTCATTTTGAAAGCAAAGTTTTCCAAAGAGGGAGATACTTTTGCAGCCCGCAGAGAACCCAGGAAAGATGTGCAAGGAGAAAGCAATGGCTCGAATGGTACAGCAGGTGCCTGGAATACTTCAACTCTCTTTATTGATCATTTTAACATTCCATCTGCATAACCTCACATGTCAACACACAAGACTCTATTTAGAAACAACCTATTTACATCATCCGCTGCCAAGCCGGGCCGTTACAGAATACCACATCCTGGAAGTCTGGTTCTGAAAGGGTATAAACTCACCCCTAGGTGACACTGCTCTGAGAACTGAAGGCTACATTACTGGATCAGAAAGAGGAACAAGTCCCTGAGTCTTGCTAGCGATAGGTGCAGGCTGAGATACACATGCAACTATTTGGTAGCGGATAGCGTGGGAGTTAGTGGAATAAAACCCTTAGCTACAATAAAATCTCAGCAGCATGGCTCGGCTTAGAAAGTCTAGATACTAGACAGCACATGGACAGAAGCAGCCACTACAGCGAGAGAGAAATGGTGGTTGTTTGGTACATCCTCTTCCTCAGCATCTCACCTCCCAAGCCGACTAGTCGTTGAACATCCCTCTTAAACCCTAAGTTCCTAATACTTCAGACTCCAGCTTCCCGCAGGGCTGCGCTTAAGTAGTTAGCAGATAACCTCTTTCCAGGGTCACTGGGCTAATTTACTTGAGAGAAGAAAAAACAAAAACAAAAACCACACAGAAGAACCACAACGAGACACACTAGTGTCTTAGGACCAGCTTTCCTCTCCCAATGCTGTTGTAGAAGCCTTTGGTGCCATCCGGCCCATGGGGCAGGCGCATCACTCCAGGTCGAAGGCCAAAGGAATCTGGCATCTTTCTTAGTGCCAGAGAGCTGCAGGGTAGAGCTCTGGTTTCCAGAGACTGGCTATGGGCAGCCACCCGTCGCCGCTGGACCCAGGAGCTGCCAGAGCCAATCCCGCTGTCCCAGCAGGAATCGGACAATCTTCGGAACTCGGGACTCGTATCTGGGCTGGAGGAGCCACCGTTGCCCAGCTCGGCAGCCAGGGGCGAAGGGCAGTGGGGGTGAGCCAGACTTTTATTGGAGAGAAGAGGGCTGGCGTGAGGGCTGCTGAAGAAGCCGGGTTTGAAGCTCATGCCCAGGCTGCAGGCGGACCACACTGGAGCGGAGAGATACTTCTGCATCAGGATGGGAGGGGAAGCCGGCATGCTGTCGGACTCCGAAGAGCTGCAGAAGAAAGAGTCTCCCGCGGCATAGGCCAGCGTCTCCGACGCCTGCTGCTTCCTGCCCAGCTGGTCCACCAGCTCCACCTCTTCCACGTCATCCCCGCTCTTCTTCTTGGAGCCCTTCCCGGAGAGACGGACCACCTTGATGCTCTCCCTGCCGGGGGAGCCCAGGCCATGACTCAGCTCCTCATAAGCCTTCCTAGCACTCTCCAGGTTTTCATACTCCACCAAGGCGCAGCACTTGGTCAGGAGCTCGGGGTAGCGGGAGGAATACTTCTTCACGTCGGAAGGCAGCTTCTTGCCCGGCCTCAGGATGCGGATGGAGGTGATGGCGCCAAAGGGGCTGAACATTTTAGTGATGGTCTCAATGAAGCTCTTCTGGAGCGGTGGCGACACTCCCTGTTCCTGGGGTAGGAGGTTCCAGGCCAGGAGCAGTTTGCTTGGCGGGATGCTCAGGAGAGACTCCGGGATGGGAATTTTCCTTCTCACCTTAGTCCCTTCGTCGTTCACCTCCAGCAGCTCCGAGAACTGCAGGGCATAGAGAGTGAGCCTCCAGTCTCGAGTTAGGTATTTCACCTGTCAGCAAGAGAGAAGGGAAACAATATTCTCCTGCCATGAGGATATTCAAAGACTCCCCCTACTCTTGGGATGTACCTGCACAGAATTCTCTGCACCAGCTCTGGTGCTGTCCACGTGCAGCTATGGAAAGGGGGCACAGCTCCCCACATGCCCTCGGTTCCTTTCACATACACACCCCCCACAGCCAGTCAGAATGGTGTTCCCGCCTCCTTTATCCCCATCCCAGCCCTGGGCAGGATTTCACCCCCAGTGCCTCTGTGCTAAGAGAGGCAGTGGGAAAGTTGCGTATGGAACAGATCCAGGAGGGAAGCGCCAGGGGAAAGAGGAATAAAAATGTTGCTCTGGTGGGAACTTCGGAAATTGCCCTGATCCAAACGCTCTGTGGAGAGCGACTCCCCACCTCTTCCTGCTGGAGGGGAGCTCCCGCTCCGAGCTGAAGCATGTTGCCGGGGAGGAACGTGCCCATGCGCCTGGCCCTTGGTTATTTGGACAGAGCCCTGGAAGCGCACGCTGCTCTATGGAACAGGGCATGAGACCCCAGAGAGTTACCGGAAGGGGCCTCTTGGGTCACGGAGGCCAGTCCCCAGGCAATCCTGTCAGAATCCCAAAGGTTTATTAAGCCCCATCTTAAAACGACACCAGTCATGGAAACAGGGTGTTGGGGGAGAAGGGGAGGAAAGAACACTTCCCAGCTACAAAATATTCATTTTGGGTGCTCTCATGGCTTTTCCATAGCATGCCTCATCCAGAGAGGATTGCCCTAACCTCCCACTGGTTATCAGGTCACATTTCTGGGGAAGACCAGCACATGCTGACATGCCGAGTGTTGATGTTTTATAACTGGTCTTTTAATACAATTATGTCTTCCTCCTCCTCCTCCCCCCCCCCCCCCCCCGCTCTGTTCCTCTGCTTTCCTTGTTCCCATCTCCTACTGCGGTTGTCAGGTTCTAAAGCCCATCTGTTCACCTCTCCTGTCCCTACTATGGCACAGTGACCCCTAGGAACACAGCTTCTCCTCTTTGTTCGTAGCTGCTTTCACAGAAGTCCAGGCTAGCACTTGGGTTCCCCCCCTACCAGTAGCCAGAAATGAGAAGAGCTCAGCTGTCTGCAGTGCAGAGTTTGGGGACGTTGGTTCTAACTTATTTTCAAGGGGAGGAAGGGAGCAGAGGTTTCATAGATGGTATGGCTGGAAGGGACCGTTAGGCAGGAGGTCGGACTCATCTAACACCTCAGAAACTTCCATCCAGCTACACCTGTACTGAGCCCAGTAACATGTTTGGCTAAACCTCCTCTTCCAGAATTTTTTTTTATTTGAAGACTATGAAGAACCCAACACTTCCCTTGGTAGATTCCCCCTCACCTCTGGTAGGTGCCTTTGCTTGGTTTGAATATGGACAGAAAGCTGACTGGGTATGGCTAAGGTGAAGACTCGCTTTCCAGCAGGATGTACCACTCCACCCTTAAAAAGCGAGGTCTTTCCTGCTTCAAGTGAAGTGTGTCCAGTCTGTGGCCAGCAGAGGATGGTTTGACCCAATTTGAAGCAGTTTGGATAGGCCTGTGTGCATTCGAGCAGACGGATTGTGTACTGTCAGAGCACACACACACACACACACACACACACACACACACTATTCACCCACAAGCCAAGAACAGCTAAACATGAGTCAGAACTTGAGTATGCAGAATTCCACAGAAGGCCGCTGACATGTGTCTGTTTAGGCCAAGATTTCTCAAAATAGGAACCTGAGGTTAGTCTCACAAGTAAAGGACCCCATTTCTACCAATTCTGGGCAACCACTACCTCCTAGAGCAGGCAATGAATGTTGCTTCTTTCTGAGCACTTCTGAAAATTAGACTGCTTCTCTTCCCCAGAGCCGGTCACGCAATTTAAGAACCTAATTTGAGGCCCCCCATTTTTGAAAATCTGTGCCAAACAAACAGTTAAATCTTAACATCTACATCGAGCACTTTTCATCCTGAAAGATCCTAAAAGACTTTACAAGCTACCCACTGCCATCTACCTCTGAAATGCAGCCACCTCTGGGGTGAAGCACAACTGATAACAGAGTGAGGCTGCACAGCAGTTTAGGAGGAGGAGGGGCGGGGAATGCCGTATCCATTTGAAATGGCCAGGGGGCAGGCCACGACCCAGGTCGAAGTTGAGCCCTGCAAGGGCCAGAGGAGGTCAAGCTAAACTTTAGCACGTGATCGGGATATTGCCTTGGTCCTTTAGATCCAGTCCTAGCTTCCTTCTAGTCCAGGGGTACTCCGGACAAATTTTTTGGTGGCCTCAGTGCGGCCACCAACTCTGGCTGGTGGCCACTCTCTCACTTTTTCTTAAAATACTTAATTAGCTTTAGGAAAACCAAATAAATATGCACATAGGAATGTCCAAATCATTGTAATTTATTCATTGCTAGCTAGTCAGTCTGTTGTGAAAAGTGATTAACAAACATACAAGTATCACTTTTCACAGTAGACTTACTCAGCCCCGGCGAGCCTGGGGACAAATTAAGCCCTGGGGGAGGGCCAAGGGAGATGGGGGTGGGGAGATGGGGAAGGCAGTGATGTCTGGAGCCCTGCGACTAGAGCCCAAAGTCCCGCAGCTGGAGGACGGGGCCAGAGGATGGAGCCCGAAGCCAATGGGCTGGACCCTGAGGCCTGCCACCACAAAGCCAGTGCCCGGGGCTGGAGCCTGAAGCCCCACCCCCAGAGCCTGCTGCCCTGCCACCCCTGAGCTGAAGCCCAAAGCCTGAGCCCCACCGCCCCTGGGAAGATGGGGGACTCCCTGGCTGCCTGCTCCTCCAGCGTTGTGCCCCCGGTGATTCCAGAGGCGGGCAGGGCCCAACCCCTGATGGTGGCCCCAGCAACCAACACCAAGGAGCAACAGGGGCATCCAGGAGCAACAGGGAGAAGGGAAGGTGGAGGAGGCCCTGCTTTGGAAGGGGTGGGGAGGACAATCACAGCCGAGAAGGCTGTGGCCGCAAGAAAAGCCCCTGGTGGCTGCATGCAGCCGCAGTGGCCACATTTGAGAAACACTGCTCTAGTCACATGCACCAGGATGTGAGGGGCAAGGGGGAACCACCCACCTTCTTGAAAGAGGTCAGCAGTTTGATGCTGACGAAGCCCAATTTGTTCTTCTGAACGTGCTTGAGGAGGAAGGCATCCTTGGCCAGGTTCTCGTCAGACAAGTAGAACTCCACTTGAGACACAATCCTCTGGATCAGCTGTGCGTCGGGCACCGGGGAGTCGCACTCGAACGAGTCAGCCCCAAAAATGTCATTCAGGTCGTAGAAGCTCCTACAAGCAAGACAGCCGGGATCCCGCCCAAGGTTAACTGCACTTGCAGCTGGGATAAACAAGCACCCAGGCCTGGATCACTTACAGTGGGCACCTGTCACTAGCTGGGTTACCCACTTACAGACAAACACCCAGGTACCCCGGTGTGGCTGCAATCGAGGCAACGCCTTTAGGAATCATGAATACAAGGAAATCTCAGAGGGGCTTCCAATGCCGGTAAACACAGCACTTTCCCCACTGCCGTTCCTGGAAGTGACCAGCATTGCAGACTGGATCAGCATCACTCAGCCATGGAGACGGGGGTGGCTGGGTTAGAGACCAGTAGCGCAGCTCTGGATTGGAAGTGCTACTACTGGGTGGACATAGAAAGATACTCACATGTCCCTACCTGTTTGGGCTACAAGGTTAGGGAAGTGAGTGTGGTGCAGCAGCTAAAGGAACAGAACTGGGACACCAGAGACCAGGGCTCTGGTCCAATTATTATTATTGCTTGTGCAGATTGGCTGTCGAGGTGCTCACCTGGGGGAAGGCTGTTCAAACACCCTAGACAGGCACTCAAGAGATACCCAGGATTTGTTTCAAGAGGGGACGGAATAGTCTCTGGAACGACTACAACATTAGGATGCAAGCCGCTGGTGCTATTGCAAATAGTGTTAAGCTTTTGTTTAACCAGACATTCGAGCATTTAACGCTTGAAAAAAAATGCTGATTGCTAGCTGTGGTGCAACTACTCAGTGTATTACCCATAAGACCTGTTCTCACCCTGACTCTGTTGCTGCCCACTAATTATACCCTGCAAGCAAGATCATCATTGTAATGTTTTGGCAGCACGTGACTAAGGAGGGAAGCCCAGGGAATGGTACATTTGGGAGGGACAAGCTGTTGCGTCAGTCAGGTTCCCTCCCACAATCCCTAGAAGGGCGAGTTTCTTGATTAACTCCCCCTCCATGACCTCAATCCCCCATGTCCTGAAACTGGGTCACTTTGAAGGAGTGGGGAGTGAGATAAGGCCTAGATCTCATTCCCACGTTACAGTTCTCAGCCTGTAACACGGGGGGGGGGAGAGGGCGGCATCTCTGCTGTAGTCATAGGAAGAGAGCCCTGGGGAAGAAGTGGGCTGTAGCCCACGAAAGCTTATGCTCAAATAAATGTGTTAGTCTCTAAGGTGCCACAAGTACTCCTGTTCTTTTTGTGGATACAGACTAACACGGCTGCTTCTCTGAAACCTTAATTAGCAATGGGAGAGTTGTCCCAGATTCAGTCCTGCCTCAAGTGCAGGGGACTGGAATTGATGACCTATGGATGTCCCTTCCAGTTTCACATTTCTTTGCTTGTACCTAACTCCCCGGCAGAGACACCCTGGGGCGAGGCGCTTTAAAGGAGAGGCTGGGAAGACGTTTCTCCTATTTGATACTAACTCCCTTCCCCACCCCCAGGATTCTCCCCCATGTCCACGCATCTGGCCAGCATACCTACAATAGAGGGGGACCAGAAGCCCACAGAGAATCGGTTCCGCTGAGAGCTTCCAAGTTACAAACATAGGCGTAGAGCAGGGAAGTGGGTCCCATGGATACCCAACCTGCACTGAGCGGGTAGCTACCTGCTTGCGTGAGAAAGCCGTGTGAGAAGAGTACAGATTTTAGCCATAGGTTAAAAGCCATAATGGGGTCATTTCCCCATTGGCCAGCTCGGTCACTGATCTGCTGTGGCAAGGACCCGCTCTGCACCTCGGTCTCATCCATTTAGACAGTGGGCGCGTCAGGCCCGAGGCCATCTCACCTTGCGTTTGCACAGTACCCAGCACCAAGGGGCCCCCCAATGGTCTCGAGCTGCTAGTGCTATGTAATAACTCAGCATGGGAGTATTGTACACCCGCTGTGCCCTGGGGTAAAGGGCTACCCAAGCAGCAGGACACTGCAGAGCCAAGCCGGCTGGGAACTAGCCAACTCCAGCCTATTGGCGCTAGGTTAGAGGGGAACTTTCAACGCGAGAGCACTAGCTCAAGTCCAGATCAGTAGCCAACAGAGGCGGATAATATCAAAGGCCTTTGCGGAGGATCATGTAAAGTGTGTTGGGGTCTTGGTCTAACCCCCAGCAGCTCACATTGGGCACCAGTTGCCCCCTCTGTTTGCAGTCTCAGCAGAGGCAGAAAATTGAAGGGAGCCCTCAACTCCCTTCTCTCTCTCCGAGAGCTGGTTCCTCTAGGAGATGCAGCATACGGCAGAGCACTGCCTGCACTACTAGGAATCTGGAGATAACTAAGGCCTTATCTCCAGGGCTATCAGGGAGGGGTAGCCCCACAGTAGATAGAGAGACACATACCCATCAAAGTTCTCAAAGAAGTCTTCCTGGCTGAGTGGGGGGAGAGGCTGGCCCTTGTGCGGAAGGAAGTGCAGAGTAGAAAAGGGAGTTGTTTGTACTTGCATGGGGGTGCTGCACCTGGGCTGGGAACCAAGCCCCAGGGCCACCAAGGAACCATGAGACGACATGGTGCTTCATCTGGCAAGGTAGAAGAAATACAGAGGACAATCACAAGCAGCTTAAATGCCTCATATCGAAGGAGCATTAATTAGCAATCGGGCTAAGCCCTAGCACCTCTGGGCTTGGGAGTTCATAGCCCCAGTATCTCCAGGCTTGGCATGTGGGTTATGAATACAAGACAATTGCTTGAGCCCCAGCACCTCTTTCATTACAAATTCAGCACTACAATGAGAATGTGATTGGGAGCCCAGGGCACATATCACCCACCCCTCCCCCAGCAGGGATCAACACTACACCCCAAGAAGCATATGATGGACTCTAGGAAAGGGTTGAGCCTAAGGGCAGGAGAAAGCAGGTGCAAACACCAGCTTCTTACCTGTTTCACCAGGTGAAGATGCACTAAGAGCCCACCAGCTCCTTCTGCTACATTGTGGAGACCCCTAAGTTATTTCCTTTCCCTCCCCCCACAAACTGGCCCTACTAACAATACAAAGAGAGAATCCCCGAGGCCACTGGCTTATAATAAAAGCCAGACCCACCCAGGAAGCCACACAGCAGAGCTCTGGGGGCTGCCCTGGCTGCTAAGAGGAGGCAAATGAGCATCCAGGTGAAATGTGTTGTCAAGTTAAACAGCTTCACCTGCTCTGCATGAACCTCCTGCAGGAAATAGGGCAGGGCCCCAGCCTGAGGAGAGGCCTTTGGCTTCCTAGCAGGTGTGCCTGGGAGCTGAGACCAGGTATATGATGGGGGAGCTGGAGCTGGGTGGATGCATGCATTACAGAGCTAACCCTGCCTTTGTAGGCATGTTATGCACCTTGAGCTCAAGAGCGGGAGAAGTTGGTGAGCCCCAGCCATGACTCTGCTGGGACAGGGAACTTTCTTTGAGGGCCTTTTGCATCCCCAGCACTAATTTAGATGATTAATCTAGATCAGCTGCTGAAATGCTGCCTCTTGCCCTTTGTGGAGGCTAGAAAAGGGCTGGGAGACAGAGGCAGGACCCCACGTTCTAAGGCTACTTCCTTTGGACGCCCCTGGGCTGGTGGGTGATGCTGATGGCAGCACGGTTCTGGCACGTGAACCATCTGTAAAGGGGCAGGCAGGCAGCGTCCACTCCCGTCAGTGAAAAGCAAGCTATTAAAGGGCAGGGAATGTGCTCGAGCAGGGGAGTGGAGCTGGCCCTGCTCTGATAGCTCCAGCAGCATCTCCTCTCACCCCAAGGAAACCTGGTTGCAGCTGGTTTCTGCTCAAACCTACAAAGGCCAGGCCTGCGTGCAGCTCCTAGAGCTGAGATGATGCTGTTGTC
This sequence comes from Chrysemys picta bellii, assembly GCF_011386835.1. Taxonomy (NCBI): domain Eukaryota; kingdom Metazoa; phylum Chordata; order Testudines; family Emydidae; genus Chrysemys; species Chrysemys picta. Next base: position 7,763,207 of record NC_088815.1, on the reverse strand, counting down.
ACAGGAAGTTCCCTGCTTTGACCAGAAGGAGCCGCTCCGTAGCGGCTGGCTGCTGGGGTTGGCCTTCAGCTGGGGAAGGCGTTCACTGATGGGCAGGGAGTGAAGATATGGGAAGCAGGTGCCTTTTCCTGTCCTGGGGGTGGTGGCTGGAGGGAAACCCTGGGATGGAATCAGTACGGAAAGGGGGTGGGGAAGAAAGAAAAACACAACCCCCACCGTTGTGGGCCCAGTCTGACCTGTGCCAGTCACGTGGCACAAATGTGCTCCCTGGAGCCTTGTCCCCAGGCTGATCTCCCAGCAGGTCAGAGCAGCGCTCAGGCTGCTCTAAATTCCACCAGGCCCTCTTCCCTTGGTAATCCCTCCTATTGTCTGTATACCAGCCAGGCTAGCTGGATGCCAGACTGGACTTCCCCACCCCTATGCCCGGGGAATTGCCAGCCAGCCAGCTCTGTCCCCCAGTGCCACACAAGTGCATTTGTCTGCCTGGATTCCAGCTCGCCTTTGAGAGCGTATTAATAGAAAAATAACAAAATGAGCTATGCAGCTGTGAGCATGTGCTGGGGCCGGGCGTGTGAACTGTCTGCTGGATGCAATGACCAGGACGGATCAGAGCTGGAGCAATAGAAGGGGCTAGAACTAAGAGTGAGGCATTGACTTTCGGACTGGGGACACGGAGGCGGCGCTTCAGGAAAACGTTCCATGCGCTGAGCTCTGCTGGGCTGTGGAACAAGGGAGCGGGGGAACGGACCCCAGGGGAATCATCCGCACTGGTCTAATGAGTGTGGTGGTGATGGACCAGCTGCGTGACCCTGGCTCTCCCATCTTGGTTTCTGGGACTCAGCGCTCATTGGGCGGCCGGACAGAGCTGGTTACTCAAGGGCTTTTCCACATCAGTAATTCACCTTCTGCCTCCAGAAAGAGGAACTGTGCTGCTGAAGAAACAAGAACTCCTGTCTTCAATTTCTTCCCCGCGGTGCTTTGGACACAGCTCAGGGAGCAGGAGGACACGTTCTGGGGTGACCGGCCTGCCCTTGTCAAGAGCCAGCTGCGGTCCCAGGGTGCTCCTCTGACCGAGGGGGGAAGAGAGCCCCGCTGAGTACTCGCTCTGCGCGGCTCGTACAACAGCAGAAGACGGGAGAACGCCTTTGCCAAGTAAGTGCTGGGGTTCACTGGGCATACGGACAAGGAGGCGCTGACCATTGTCTGCGTTTTAGCGACAGTTAAAAAGTAGAGCTGAGTCCAAGCCAGGCAGGTCCCGGTCCGAGCTCTGCCAAAGGAGAGGGATCTCCAGGCTGGGGATTTGGGGCAGAGCACCTCCAAGCCTGGAAGTGGGGTGCAGAACCAGCCAGAATAAGAAGCTCTAACCCATGTTTGGGCTCCCTCACAGAGCTGGGATAGAATCCAGGAGTCCTGCTTTACGCACGCTCTGGCCCGAGACACAATTCCTCTAGCAGAGCTGGGAAGAGAACCCGGGAGTCCTGCTTCCCAGTCCTCTGTTCTTACCACTAGACAACACTGCTTCCACCAAACCATCCACCCCCTTGCCTCCCCCCAGTCGTTCTCTCTTTTAAACCCTTTCGTAGCTTTCAGCTGGGGAGGTTTAAAGCTGAGTTGATTCTGTGGTAGCTTCTGGCAGGTAAGAAAGATACCCATGTTGTGCATTTGGAATGGGAGGGCGGTCTCTGGGCCACGGTGGGCATGGGGATTGGACCATAGCGCTAACGGATCTGAGTTAGGCTGGGGGATGGATGCGTGATTTACCCAGCTTGAGGGTGAAGCTGGATTGTGGGTGGGAGGGGCAGATATGAGGTCTGAGTTCAGCTTGTTGATGGGACCTAAATCCGAATGCCCTGGCTTTCAGTGGTCCATGTTTATAACCGTTCTCCTAATGCTGTTGAGTGAATAGATGCTTCCTCCCGTTGTCACTATTGTCAGGAAGTGCTGTGTCTGGGGGGATTGCAGTTACAGATGTAGTGTCTTACTGATTGCTTGGTGGAGACAGGGTCATGGGACCCCAGCTGGGTTTTGCTTCAGGGCAGGGAAAAAAAATAAACCCACAAACACCCTGCGAAGAAGAGAGGCGTGTTTAATTCTGCACTCTTCACTTCCCCCTAGATCCAAGGTAAAGCCCAGGATGCACCACTTACTACCTGCCTCATGTTCACCCTGGCAACATAATGGAAAGGATTGGCCATGCTGTTCAGGGCAGGACCCAGAGGTGATGATCCACAACATTGCCACTAAGACTTGAGAGAAAAACCCCTGGCCCAGATCCACCCCTTCTTTGTTCAAAACCAGTGACAGAGGACTCCTTCTGAGGACACAGATTCCCTCTCCTTAAGCTGTCAGGGGGATTTGTCCCTGCAGTGCATTGAAAATGGTTTTTAAATTGTAGGCTGTCACTTTAAATTTCAGAGGGTTTTCCTGGCCCTGCTTGCAGCTTAGGAAGCTCTGTAGGGAAGCATGTGTTCTGAGCTAGCAGCAGTCAGTCTGCAGACAGCCAGGCTAGTAAGGTGGGTGGGGTGAGTTATGCCTCTCTGCTTTAAGGAGCAGTCTGCTTTGTCTCTCTCTGTTTTGGGGTTCTTGTCTGTAATGATGCTGTGTTCTAAGAATAAAGTAGTGTTATGTTGCAACTGTCCAGCAAGAGTAGTTATGTATTGATCTTCTCTGTAAGTATGCCATGAACATCGCCGTACCCCACGGCCTGTGTGTGTGTACCCACCCCTGGGGGAGGCCCCAGGATCAGTGTGATGCCGTGGCCATGTGCCCACAAGCCATGTACCCTTTCAGCAGCTCTGGCCCCAACCTCTCCCTGGTAGCAGCTCTCCATTCAAACCATGTTAGGAGGGGGATTTCTACAGCTTCCCATGAGCAAAACTGAGCAAGCTTGAGGCTGTATTTCATGTAAACTCTGTGGGTTGAGGGGAAGATAGCTGGGGGCATTGTGGGTCAGGACTTAGGCCCTGCTGGAGAGGGGTCAAGCTGGGATAGCAGAGGGCTGCAAGTCAGGTATGAAGTGCGTTGGCAGAGCTGTATGGGGGGGCTGGATGAGCAGGGGCTATTACAGAGCAGGCCTGAGGGGCCTGGGCTGAGCTGTACGTACATGCGGAGGCCAGGGCTGGAAGAGTGGAGTGGGGCGCTGCAAAACAGGATTGAGGGGCATTGGGATGGGTGTGTCTGAGATGCTCCCATGCCACCAGACTGCACTGGGCACGTGGGGGTGGGGAAGCACCACATTGTAGTTCCCAAGGAAGAAAATGTACAAATCTGAGGCGAAACCTTCCAACCAAGCCAGCTCCGAGATGGGATTTGGGCAAAGGAAGATTTCACTCTTCCAAGAGTCGGAAATGCGACTGCTTTCCCTCGGTAAGGGCCTGTACAAACCAGCCCGACGGGTGTCTACTGAAAGAGGAATTCGCCCCACTGCACCTGTGGAGACGGTGCATGGGGAACTCACAACGTGACCGGTTGTTGCTGCAACTTCCACGCTTGGCTGAGCCTGGGTGCATGGGGTTTCCGGTGCTGGGGGAAACTGACAGTTAAAGTTCTCCTTCCTTCCTTCCTTTGCCTTGAATAACTCAGGCACTGAACTGCCTCCCACCCTGGCAGACACAGGCTATTTCATGATCCTAGAAATGCTGGGCTGGAAGGGACCTCACGAGGTCATCTAGTCCAGCCCCCTGTTCTGAGGTAGGACCAAGTCAACCTAAACTCTCCCTGACAGGCGTTTGTCCAACCTGCTCTTCGAAACCTCTAGGGGTGGGAATTCCACCACCTCCCTAGATAACCTGTTCCAGGGCTTGGCTCTCCTTCTAGATAGGAAAAAACTATTATCAACCTAAATCTCCTTTGCTGCAAGTTAAGTTGATTCCTTCTTCTCCAGCCCTCAGTGGACATGGAGAACAACTGATCACTGTCCTCTTTGACATCAACCTTTTCTATATTTGAAGGCTGTTATCATGTGGTCCCTCCACCCCAGCCTTCTCTTCTCTAGACCAGTGTTTCTCAACAGCCGGTCCCTGAGATCTCCCTGACACAGTTTAGGAAGGCCCGAAGCAGGTCCCTGGTATCAAAAAGGTTGAGAAACACGGCTCTAGAGTCTAGACTAAGCGTGTCCATTTCTTTCAACCATTCCTCAGAGTCCAAGTTTGCTAAACCTTTTCTTGTTCTTGTTGCTCTCCTCCGGACACTGGGTCCAATTCGGTCACATCTTTCTTGAAGTTCGGTACCCAAAGCTGGACACCGCTCAGGCCTTGCCGGTGCGGAGTGGCGCAGAACGGCTGCCTCCTGTGTCTTGTATTGACAGAGTGTCTGGGTAGATGGGCCACGCCTCCCTCTGGCTAACTCGCTGCTTCCTGTCCAGCCAAAGTTAGCAGTGACCATCTGATGGCAAGATTTGCCATGTGGAATAAGGACCTAAGGCCCGGGGGTGCTGGCAAGAAGCCAACGCTTTATTTTCTGGCTCCATGTGACTAAATGTCCCTGCATGTGACAGGACTCCAGCTCAACCGACTCCAGAAATACCATCTTAAAAGGAAAACGGGAATAAAACGATTCCAGCCAATAATGCCAGCCAGTTACTAACGTCCATCTCGGCGCCACCATGGTGGTGACTCTGCAGCCGCTTTCTGGTCTCAGAAGGGTTCTTTCTCCAGCCCTGTTCAGCTGCCGAGGTGGAGCTGCCCCATGCAAGATTTCTGTTCCCAGTGACTGGGTGGGAGCTCCGCTGACAGCCACCTGCTAGGGGCCCTCAAGAAAGAGGGAGCCATTGTCCTCCTTGGTTTTATTTAGAGGTCTTCTGTTCCTCTTTCGGGACTGACCGTTTTCACTTCCCCGTAGATCTGAGGAGGGTGGGAGAGTGCAGAATTAAACACGCGTCTCTTCTTTGCAGGGTGTTTGTGTGATTGGTTTTTTCCTGCCCTGTGATGGGGGCAGCTCTTTGGGATTCTTGCTGTAATATTTCTTCTCTGGTCGAGTTTTTGATCTACCTAGTTCTTGTCTGGCATTCTTTATCCAGAGACCCCAAAGCATTTTACAAAGGAGGCAAATATTAGTCTACCTGTTTTTCAGATGGGGAAACTGAGGCACAGAATGACAAAGTGACTTAGCCGAGGTCCCACAGCAGGTCAGTGCCAGAGCCAGGACAGAACTCAGGTCTCCCAAGTCCTTGTCTAGTGCCCTATGCACCAGGTCACATGGCCTCCCATTAGTCTTAGGGAAGGCAGGATGGCCTTGGGGATAGATCACTAGATTAGAACCCAGGTTTTCTGAGTCCCATTCCTTGCTCTTCCACTGGCCTACTGGGTGACCTGGGGCAAGTCACTTCCTCTCTATGCCTCAGTTTCCCCATCTGTAAAATGGGGGATATGTCTCTGGCCTCCTTTGTGAAGTGTTTTGAGATCGACTGAGGGAAAGCGCTAGTTAAGAGGTGGTGGTGTTAAATCAAGTTCTCTGATGTTTGCTGGTTTTTTTACTAGCCCATCTGGATGTGCGAGCGAAGGCTTGAGCCGTTAGGGGGTTCAGCTAACTTTGCTTCTCCTATTGTCTCCCACACACACGTTTCCTGGGGGCCTGTCACCTGTGTCCACCAGCTGGCCTGTTCCAATCCCTCCCAGACTCAGAAAACCCCTCCTGGCCCAAGCAGCGCCCCTTGGCCTGGAGGTCGGTCACTTACATGGCTGATCTTATTATTCAGTAACAAACCCCGGCCCTTTAACTGTATCTCTTACCTTGATCCTAGCTCGCTGTTTGCTCTGGAGGGATAAGTGGTGCTCCGTCTCCGTTAGCCACGGCCCAGTGCCTGACAGGGGGAGGAAGCTGAAACCCAGATCTGTGGGGAAAAGGAAAGATGGGTCAGGAAGATGAGGTCACCTACGCGGATCTGAAATTTCCTCCCAGATTGCAGCAAACAGATGTGAAGAAAGCAGGTAACAGTCATCCACAGAGAGCCCCTGACAGGTGCTTCTTGGGTGGGAGCCCCGGGGAGGGGCTTGGAATATCACCGTCCCCATGTGTTATGTTACGTAGAGACAGCATGGCCCAGTGAATGGATCATTGGATTGGGACCCAGGAGACGGGGCTCTATTCCCGGGTCTGCCACTGTCCTGCTGGATGACCTTAGGCAAGCACCTTTGCCGCTCCCTGCCTCAGTTTCCCCTGCCACCCTCTGTCTATTTTGGCTATTTAGATTGGAAGTTCTTCAGGCCAGAGACTGCCTCTCACGATGTGCATGTGCAGCACCTAGCACGCTGGGAGGCAGGGCTCGGGGGCGGGGAGGATGTCTCTAGACGCTATCTAACACTAATAAGAAGCTCAAATAAGACATTCTCTTCGGGCCTCCCAAGCCCAGCCTGTCGCCCCAGGACCCTGGTTGCGGTCGCTATTTATGAATGCTAAGGACCAGCTGGTGTAAATTACCATATGCCGCTGGAGGAGCTGCGCTGAGTTGCGCTAGGTGAGGATCTGGCCTATGACTTTCTCCCTTCTGCGGCGGATACTGCGTAGGGTCTGTACCAGATGCGCACCGATGTGTTGGGTTTTTTTTCTTTCCTTTCTCCCTCAGTACACCCAGAATCAAAGCCCCCCGCCCAGAAGACGTCTCTGTGGCCTTGGCTAGCGATAGCGGTGATTCTCTGCGTGCTGTTCCTGGTGGTGCTAATTTCCCTGAGTATCTTGTGTAAGTACTTTTGATGGAAAGGGTGAGGGTTGGTTTCTCCCCCCCCCCCCCCCCCCCCCCCCCCCCCCCCCCCGGCCCTGTTAAATGGAGAGAACAATGCTTTTCCCCGCTGAAGTGTGCTCAGAAAGCCAGACCCTGCTGGGCCTCCCCACCCCCTGAAACATTCCTCCTAAGTCCTCTGGTTCGCTATTTCGCGATCAACTCATTCCCAACCGTCAGCTAGTGGGTGGCAGGACATCCTTGCCTCTGAGCAGTGTACCCAGGAAGCTATTGTGTCAGAAGCTGGCAGGGTGACTCGACATGTGTCACGTGGTAACAACTTTTCGGTGGTGACACAGTTGGACAACACTTTTTGACCTGCCAAGTATGGTCCCTCTAGTCTAGGTGAACCTCCTTTCCTAGGAAGATCTCTGCCCCCAAGCCCTAGATTTGAGATCTTAACTCTCCAGCAAATGCATCCTCTTCCCTTAGCATCTCCTCCACCTCCCCAGTTTCATCCCTAATGACTCTCCTCAAGTGTAACTGGCTTCTAGTGTGGGCTACCAATCTGTGCCTAGACTGATGGGCACCACAAATCCCCAAGGCTGGAGGGGTCAGTTAGATCAACCTAACGAGAATAGTTTAATGCAACAGTAAAACCAGATGGCCGGTGTGAAGGTTGGGGCTCAGAGGCAGCTCCCACAAGGTCCACACTGTTCACACAGACCTTTCAGACCGGCTCAGCCTCTTGATTAAAGGCCAGGACAGGCCATCGATTGAGGCCACAGTTGGCCTAGCTTTCATATCGGTGCTGAGACAGATGCTGAAGTAGACTGCCTTTGGGAAGGGGCCACCCCCACTCAAACGTGGTGTCTTCTCCCTCTGCTAGATTCCCGGCTCCTGGCTGGCAACACGCGGCTTCTAGAGGAATCCAAGCAAGCCAAAAGCAAAATGGAGCAAGTGGAAGGGAGATACTCCCAGTTACTGCAGTGGGTGTTGCACACAAATAGCTGCACCCTGGAGTCCCCGTCCTCCAACGCCTCAGAGCCCCGCAGTGAGTACGGTGCCATTGTCCCGGGTTCAGAGGGTGAAACTGAAACCCTGAGCAGGGAAGTGACTCTTAACATGGTGGGGTTGGCAGGAGAACCCAGGACTCCAGGTTCCTAGTCTCAGCTCTGAACGCCCACCTGTTGGATGGGCCTTAAGGAAAGGGCAGATGCGCTGCTGCCCACTTGAGCTGCGAAGGCCGCTCTCTCCTGCCGTCTCGGGCAAAGGTCCGGAGCTGAGACAGCAGCTACCCAGCCAGCGGGAGGGGCACAACGGCCTAGTTCAGGTGCTGGTTGTTCTTACGCGGCCCCCTGGTCTGAGCCGAGCTGTGCTCAATTTCCCTCTCCTCCCTCCTCAGACATCAGCTGTTCCTTGTGCCCCAACCAATGGATTTCAAACCAAGGAAGATGCTACAACTTTTCTCTAGATAAATTATCGTGGGATGCCAGCAGGAGCCGCTGCCAGAAGGAACAGGCCGATCTAGTGGTCATTAATGATCTGGAGGAGCAGGTAACGTGAGCTACTTACTATCATGGAGCCTCCTAGGGACCTTGTGGGGTTTTTGGCTGGTGGTTTTTTGTTTTGTTTTGTTTTTGTTTTTGATGCCTCCTTTTGCAAGCCCACCCTGGGCCTGACCTTTGAGGACGTGCTGAGGACGCCCACGTCAATGGCCCTGCCCACCTGGGCTGTCCCAGGACCCTTAGCACAGGGCTTGTGTGTTCCGTAGCTACTGCAGTAGGGCTTAAGAGCGCATGTTGCAGCCACTTCTGTGCAGGAGCTGCTGCAGCTGGGGCAGGATTGTTCCCTCCCCCCTACCCCTGGGGGGCAAGGGGTTAAGCCGCTTCCTGCCTCCATCTCCTTCCAGGCTAGGGGGTGAATGCATGGGTTGCCACTTGGTCATTCTGCCTTGTGCGTGGGTAGTGGTCAAGGCACTGAATGGCCCCAAGGGGCGGGGGCATGCCTGAGGAATAGGAGCCTAGGGCCCCATTGGTCTGTTGACCCAGGCTGATGTTCCGGGGGGGGGGAACTCTTCCTGTGCGCCCCAAATTCTAGCTGAATTTTTCACATGGCCCCAGTGCTGAAGGAAGGGACTACGCTGGACTCCTCCAGCTCTGTTGTGTGGGCCCCCTCTGAGCGGAGCGCTCTGAGGTGGCCTCTGACAATGGCTACCAGCTCAGGCTCCACAGGGAGGTAGGTGGGGGAATGCCACGTTCGAGCACCAGCCCAGGCACTGAGCAGCAAAACTGCCTCAGTTCTGAGGCCGCTGGGGGACTTTGCTGGTGGAAGTCTTGACCTTGTCCATACCAGGAACCCCCAAGATCGTGCCCTTTCCCTCGTTGACCGACATGGGAAGGGCAGGGCGGTCATGACCCCCTGACACCTGTTCTTGACCCCCAGCTTAAGACCCACTGCAATAGAGGAGTCGGTTCTGACTTATGGGATGCCAGGGGTCACAGAACAAACTAACTAAAACAGGGCTAAAATCTCTGGGAATGAAAAGCGGGGAGCACACGTACCACAGTGAAGGACCCCTCATCCCCTAGATTAACAGGGCCAGCTGGGTTCTCTTCCCCCTGCTGCAGTGGATGCTTTGGGGAAAGGGCCCTTTTTTGTCAGTTCAGCGGCCTGGTGCGATTTGTGGTTGAGAGCAGAATGGAGCTTCTTAGCAGAAACATTGAAGCGTCTCTGATGCGGCGCTGTCTGTAACCTTCTCCAGGCCTTCCTCAGCAAGCGGCATGGGCAGTCGGTTTATTGGATTGGTCTGACGGATGTGGCCCAAGAAAACTCGTGGAAGTGGGTGGATGGCACTGACTTAAACCAAACGGAGAAGTAAGTGTAATACAGGGTCCTCCATAGCGCGCTCTGGCTGGAGGACACTCGCTAAACGTCTCCCCACTCAGCCCTGCAGCAGCTCTGTAAGAAACGCTGGAGGGGAGCGGAAGGGAGCATGCATTGATTCAACAGCTGCACCAAAGGGGGACAAACAGGATAACATGTCCCCCTCTCTTTCTCCTGCCCTCCCCCTCACCAGATCATCTAGTCCAGTGGTTCTCAAACTTTTGTACTGGTGACCCCTTTCACATAGCAAGCCTCTGACCGTGACCCCCTTTATAAATAAAAAAACACTTTTTTTTAATATATTTAACACCATTATAAATGCTGAAGGCAAAGTGGGGTTTGGGTGGAGGCTGACAGCTCGTGACCCCCCACACCATGTAATAGCCTTGTGACCCACTGAGGGGTCCCAACCCCTAGTTTGAGAACCCCTGATCTAGTCTGACCTCCTGTATAACACAGGCCAGATAACTGCCCTAGGACAATTCCTGTTTGAATAAGAGCAGATCTTTTAGAAAGACCTCTAATCTTGATTTTGGAGATGGTCAGTGATGGAAAACCCACCATGACCCATGGTAAATTGTTCCAGTGGTTAATTACCCTCACTGATAAAACGTATGCCTTATTTCCAGTCTGCACTTGCTTAGTTTCAGCCTCCGGCCGTTTGATTGTGTTCTACCTCTGCTTGCTACTTTGAAGAGCCCATTATCAAATATTGGCCATGTAGGTACTTATCGACTGATCAAGTCACCCCGCAACCTTTTCTTTGTTAGATTCTAGGAGCTCAGTCTGTAGCTAATCAGGATAAGGCAGGTTTTCTAACCCTTGCATCATTCCTGCGCTGTGGGCACCAGAACTGTTTGCTCCCGAGCCAAACGCAGGCTGGGCTGACACCAAGGCTAGCTGCAAAATCCAAAGTTACTTCCATTATAATTTTCAAACAAAACTATTTAATTAGATTTTTTTATGGCAAATTGAGTGGGTGCTGCAGCAGGGGAAAGGCCCATCACAGGCAGGAGAGCTGAGATGCAGAGAAATCTGCATTGTTGGTTTCTAAAATGCAGGTGCTGACAGTTCCTTGTTTGTTTGTTTGTTTTTTTCTCTCCAGATTTTGGTACGGTCCCCAGCCAGATAACTTTAACAATGAGGATTGTGCATCTCTGAGATTCGAAAAAAACCCCCCGCCGCGTAACTGGAATGATGACCAGTGCTCCAAGCCTTACCCCTACATCTGTGAAAAGGCAGCAGACACTCTCACCATCTCAGCTTCCTCTGACTCGGAAAATCTTGTTCATTGCGGCCAATGATGCGGCATCCCAGAATGCCGCTGGGCTCCTCCTGAACCTGTTAATCTCCTGCTGGCCAAACACCCAGTAGAGGGTGCCGAGGACTCACCTTTGCAGCTGGCTTGGCAGAAGCCCCAGGCTGTCCAGCCCCGTTTTCCAAAGGGTATTTTTGCCCAGATCCACACAGGGACTTCGGTGCCTAAACCTAGGAGCTAAGCACTGACTGAGATCCACAAAACCCCCACTCAGCTGTGGCCTAAACTTGTAGGCACCTAAATTCACTTGTCACCTAAACTTTTCCTCTAAAAATCCCTCTAGAATCCTAAGTTTTCTACCTCTGGGCATGCCCACTGCTGCATCAGGCAGGCACCCAGTGCCTGGCTCCCAGCACACAGCAGGTGTAATGGAAGGCTAAACTGTATTATATGGTTCAGCCACTTGGTGATACTGTGTGTGTAACCCTTCTTGAAGCTAACCTCAGCCATACTTGGCAATCCATCAACGATCGTGCAGTGAACGCGGCTGGTGTGATCTGTCTGCGAAGGAAGCTCTGTAGCCAGTCCATAGGTGGTGCAGAAGCCTGACCTGCTGGAGGCAGCCCTGAACCCTAGCGTGTACAAGGTGCATGTGATATGGTGTCAGGAGTAAACTAGTGCCAGAGAGGAACACAAACATGACAGTCTCTGAGGGCTCCTGATTCTGCACCAAAGGACCGGTGCAGGAGGAGGACTGATAGGCCGTACGCTTGGGCTCAGAGTTATCTCCCCATGTATTGAATGGGCAGCCTAGGTGCCTAACCCAGGATTTGTGGATTCCTCTGCGGGGCTAGGTGCTTGAAAATTAGGTGTTGCACCACCAAGGTCCCTTAGTATATCCAGGCCTTTATGTAGGCCTGGTTTTCCTTCCCCACCCCTGCTTTTTACAGCTGCATTTTGGTTTGGTTTTTCTCTTCTAAATAAGAGACAAAGGGAGTCTAATAAAAAGAAGGAGTTGGAGGAGAAAATGCCAAGCCAGATCTCGTCAGCTGTGCCCCTACGTCCTGTCAGAATCACAGTCCCCGGTTTGCATGTGTATTTTACGGTGGTGGTGGTGATGATCCCGGGCTCTTAGCGATAAAGTGACTTACACAGGAAGTCAGTTTCTCAATTTTACAGGGGGGGAAACTGAGGCAAAGTGACTTGCCAAAGGTCACCTAGCAGGCCAGTGGCAGCGTTGGGAATAGAACTTGGCTCTAGTGAGTCCCAGTCCAGTGCTGTATCCCCTAAATCAGAGACCTGGGATCTATTCTCTGCTCTGCCGTGGACTTGAGCAAGTTGCCTCTCTCAGTGACTCAGTTTCCCCATCTGTATAAGAATGGGGGAATGAGGCTGTGAGGCCACAGCAGTGTGTGTACAGAATGCTTTGAGAATAGCAGCACAGTCTTAGCACCGCTTGCGCAAACACACTATTGTCAAAGAATACAAAGGTTTCCGAATCAAGCACGTGACTGTGGGGAAATGCCAGACTGGAAGCGGCTTGTTGCGCTGTGCGAGTGGAGACCTGATAGCCTGCAGCAGCAAACCAGGAACCAGTGATGAGCACCAGAGAGAGATGGGATTTGATGACTTGAGAGCTGCTACCCTGGACAAATCTGAATGGGTTTTCAGTGATACAAACCACTTCCCTGGCCTAGTCCCCAGCCACACTTCTGGGAGGAGATTTGCATAGCCCTTGTAAGTAGGACTTTCCCAAGACCCTGATTCAGCTCTTCTGCAGTAGGAAGCACCTGCAGCAAATGGTCACACCCTGCACCAAGCTGCGGTTCCTGAAGGTCACAGTTTCCTCAGTATGTAACAGCAATGGGGCCGCGTGACACCAACTCCTGTACAAGGTCAACACATTCTCTTCTCCCTCCCCTGCTCCCGTGACTCAGTTGTTCTTGAGACACTGAGATTTGGCCAAAACACGTGGAAGGCCTTGCAGATAAAGGCTTAGAGCCGAGCATGAAGTGTAATGGCTACAGACGTCTTTCCTGGGGATGCATTTCACAACCGTGGGCTCCAGCTGAAAATGACCTTTGGCACTACTGCAATCTATGCTGCTCACGGCTGTGCGGGTGAACGATCAAGGAACATTCAAGCAATCGTTAAAACCAGGGTAACTCAGGAACAACTTCCTAACCAACTGCTTGAGGAGCGCCGGTTACAAGGGGCAGCTACAGGCTCCAGCCCTTGAAGAGGCTTTTGGCTTATCGAAAAAAGCCAGCGTGGCTCCTTTCTCTATAAAATAAGACTTAGCTGCATCCCACTCTCACGGAGGGGAGGGTGAAAGGCCCTGAGGCTTCCCCAAAGCGTGAGAATGAGAACGAGCTGATGGGGAACCAGCAGGAAGACCTCAAAGGAAGGAAGTGGCATTTTGAAATTCTAGCTGTTTGTCCTTTACTAACTCGGCATGCAATCCAGGTGTTGTATAGCCCTAGCTTTTCCAACCCCTACGTGTTTCACAGGCCCAGCTGCTGCGTGTCTAAGGCAGTGTGGTCTCAGACGGGGATGCTCTTCTCTCTAGGTCAAGCCTGTGAGCTCCAGCAGGAGGGCAGACCTGGCTTCTGACTTTTGGTGCTTTTTAAACTCAGAGCATTTCTGTGACTTCATTAGGGTGATGGAATTTGAGGGGGCAGGTGAGCAGTGCTCTGAAAATACCATTCATTATGACTAGGGCCCGAACAAATTCAGGGTCCATTTTGGTCAATTTCACAGTTGTAGGATTTTAGAAGTTTGTAAATTTCATGATTTCAGTATTTAAATCTGAAATTTCAGTGTTGTAACTGTAGGGGTCCTGACCCAAAAAGGAGTTGAGTGGGGGGGTTGGTTGTAAAGTTATTGTAGGGGGGCTGTGGTACTGCTAGCCTTACTTCTGCGCTGCTGCTGTTGGCGGTGGTGCTGCCTTCAGAGCTGGGCAGCTGGAGAGCGGCGGCTGCTGGCCGGGAGCCCAGCTCTGAAGGCAGAGCCGCCGCCCGCTGCAGCACAGAAGTAAGGGTGGCCTGGTATGGTATTGCCACCCTTACTTCTGCGCGGCTGCCTTCAGAGCTACGCCTTCAGTCAGCAGCCGCCGCTCTCCAGCCACCCAGCTCTGAAGGCAGCACAGAAGTAAGGGTGGAAATACCATGACCCCCCCCCTAAAATAACTTGACCTCCCTGCAACTCCCTTTTGGGTCAGGACCCCTAATTTGAGAAATGCTGGTCTCCCCCGTGAAATCTGTATAGGGTAAAAGCACCCAAAAGACCAGATTTCGCAGGGGGAGATCACATTTCACGGTCCGTGCCGTGTTTTTCATGACTGGGAGTTTGGTCGGGTCCTAATTATGACAGTTGCATCTAGACGTTCTAACCAAGAGCGGCTCCAGTGGGCGGAGGGGTGTACGTGGGTGCTGAGCACTGAACACATTTGCAGCTACAGCTCCTCCATCCTACAAAAGCTCGCACTGCAACTAGACAGAGAGAAAGCCATAACTTGATGCTGGTCACTGAGCTGGTGAGTGATAAGAGCAAGGAATAGAAGCTGTACCTCCTTCTGCCTAACCTGCCCCAACTCGCGGGACCTTCCCTTGGCAAGTTACTTGTGCATATTGTCAGACTAGCGGCTTCATTTGTTTCTCGAGGATTCAAGTGTGTAAGCCTTTTTGCTTTGAACTTTCGCCTTTTTCCTTGTGGAAGGGAAAAAATTACACACTCCCAAATCTGGCCTTTTTCTGATGCTTTAATCGTTAATAACAACTCATCTACATATTTCAGCAGCTGCCAAATAAAAGAGAATTAAGTCACAGCCAGCAAGACTGTATTCTGTAGAAACTACTGGAAGTGAGCAAATCAGCATCTGCGGTCTAGGGTGTTACACACAGGGTTTAGAAACAGGGCCCACAACACAGGGGCCAGAAAACTTCTCAGCCTTCCTGTCCCGCAGCTGCATGCTAGGGGCTGTGTCCCTGCCAAAGGGCAGGTTGATGGCAATGTGAAAGTGCTGCTCCCCTCTGCTCTGTTTCCATAGGCGATGGATGATTATGGGGTTAAGCTCAATGGGAGTTCCCGAGTCCATCCTTCCCACAGGTGGCTCCAGTGATGACAGTAGCAGGATTTAGGTAGGTAGATGTTTATTCCCTCAGCATCTGAGATGATGCGGGAGCCTCATGCCCAGGACATTTCACCGAGCGTGTTCATTATTTGGCCAGCACAGTAGCACCTTGGGAGTACGTCTGCTGGACAGCAGGCGTGAAAGGGACCTGAGCATTCAGTGCACCCTGGTCATGTGGCCAGCACAGAATCACTAACTTTTTTAGCATCTGTTCTCTATTGTTTTTCAGCCTCATGTGGAGGGAAAGCTTCCCTGGCCAGGGCCAAACCCCTGCAGCTGTATCTATACCACATGGGAGGCTATATAAAGATAGTTTGATATAGGTACAAAGGCCCCTCCCTTCCCTCCACCCCTGCCTCTGTGAGCCATGTTTATATGGTATTTGGAGGAGAATATGTTCCAGGGGGTGGACTGTCATGTCTTCAGTGTCTCTCCCGCACTTCCCTTCCATCCCGTGACAATGATTAAAGGCTGGGGGGGCAGTAAGGCAGTCTCTAATTAAGGCTCTGAGGTGCCAACTCACTGTGTGGTCCTATCCTCTTCTCTCACGGCAGACACCCCAGCACAGAACCACCTAGCTGAAGCAGATAACTTCAAAGAAAAGTGAGGTGATCAGGTTTGCTTTAAGCTGACAGCCTCTGTGGAGCCCATGCTTGCCCTCTGAGCGGCTACAGCAGTAGGGTTTGGGTAGATAAAGAAGGAACGGGGGCCATAAGAATTTGTTCTTATATAGGTCTGAGCCCTTAAAAAAAGAACAGTAATAAACATGTATTAACTGGGATTTTTGTGCCATGTCCATTTTGGGCATCTATCAAAATAGCTGGCCTACCTCACTTGTATTCTCATTTGCACTTACGTGGCAAGCAGAAGTTTGATGTATTCAGCGGTTACAAGCTGCAAAGAATAACAGCTGCAATTAACATCAAATTCTTCAAGAGCAAGGGAATGTAAGATTGTGCTGGTTGTTTTTAAGCCGCGGCATCTGAGGTTCAGACAGTGGCTAGGACACTAGACCCTGCCAGTCTTTACAAATTTAGTTCTGCAAACAAGTCACGCTTTGCCATGTCTCTCCCTGAGTTTGTGACATATTTCTAGAGACACAGCACCCTCGCATGGACAACTGTACTGTAGCCTAGTGTAGGAAGATCTGCCACTAGACAACTTTCCCTTAGCTCTCACACTTTAAAAAAAATTGCTACTGCACGGTTAGTACCTTTTGGAATTAATGAGTATTATATGGTGGATAGATTATACTTCGATATGCAAATGCACATGAGAGTTTGGGGAAAGCTCACAGTAAATACTCATAAATCAGAAATAATAATGAAAGTTATGACACCGCATTTATTCACAAAAATTTGCACTTTTTTTTTTGCGCCGTTTGGTTTGATGCTAGAATTTTGTCCCTTCTCACACCGCGTAGATAATGACATAACACGAGCCCTACAGGACACAGCAGTGTACATAAACACCTTGGGACAGATTCTCTAAGCCACACATGTGCAGTGTTCGGTCACAGCAATGAGAATGATCTGCAGTGGTAAATGATACAAGGCTGGGAGATGCCACTGTGGGGTGGAGCATGAACCTGGCCAAAGTGCCCCACAAGGAGCTCACGAATGCTACATGGAAACTGGTTAACTTACTGTTTTCAGACCTCGTATTCCGAGCGACAGGCACTACTGTATCAGTTTAAACTGGAACGGCAGAGGAAAGCAGGTGCGCCAGTCCTCCCTAAGGCACTGCAATGTAACCCCAGCATCCATGCTCATGCCACGGGCCTGTGCCCTGGGTTAGCTGCTCTTTCTCCCCCCACCCCCCCAGACCCTACATTCAACATTTTGGCAGCATGGCAGATCTGACTGTTAAAAATTATAACAGGTGCTGAGGCTCTGGGCCTAAATCTGCCTTACGCTGAAATATCCTGGTGAGGATGCGCATGCCTTATTCCTTTTGTTGTCTCCCTACAGTTACTGTTCGCATTAGAGCGTGGAGGGCAAAGAACAAATGTTGTGACCAGCTGCTGCTTCCTCCAAGTCCTTTGGTATCTCAAATCAGACGGAAAGGGTCCCAGACGCTCCCGGGAGAGTCAGAGTTCTGAACCATTTACAGGGCGGTCACAGAATCATTCAGGGACTAAAAGCAGCAATACACAGCAAGTAACAGAGGATCGGGTAGGAAAGTTGTGTCATGCAAAGCCCAAACTACACACTACGCACCACCCTGCACGGGTCAGATAGAGACACAGCACAGGGCCCTTCTCTCCAGGTAGGTACAAGAGAAGGTTGTACTGTAATCCCACAGTGTGAATGGCCAGGCTGGACGCCCCATCCCAAAAGGGCATAGGAGGGTTCTTCTCGGGCACTGACTGGTGCAAGTTCCAAATCACAGTGAAGTCTGAAAAAGCGGAGAAGAAACCCAAACCCCACCCCCTGAAACAGAAGCCCCCTTAACCCCTAATCTGACCCCCTCTACTCCAAAGCAACCTGATCAGGTGAACAGGGCTCAAGCAACCCGTCCTGGGAGCATCCCAAGGCCAGGGAGTTCAATTCATTGTCAACCATGAAGCAGTTGTCCTTCATGGATTTTTTTTGAACCATCACCCTTCACCTACCACTTGTGCTCCTTTTACATGTAGAAAGATGGAGAAAGCAGGCTTCCAATCGGCTCTTCCTGTACGGACAAACTGCTACCCTCTTCACAAACCGCTGCATCCTTTACACATGCTCACACGCCCTTAAACCCTTTCTCGAACAGAAGTAAACGTTAAGATAAACTAAGAGGCACTAATATCGCCGCGTACTAGGCAATTCAGGCTTGACTTTCAAACCCGGGTCCAAAAGTCTTCAGACATTTCATCTGGCTGGAGGAAACCCAAGTCCCTGTTCTAGATCTCTTGCAGCGAGTAGCCAGGGTCGCTACGTTCGCGCTTCACTAGTGGCTCGCCGACACTTCGGGAATCTGCATCTGCCTCGCCTCCAAGGTCGCTAATGTCATCTGTGGAGGACAATTCCCAGTATCAGCATTTTCGGGGGATAGAAAGGTGCAACTCAGTTAAACCAGAGGACGGAGGTGGCTTGCGCCAAGTTTTTATTTATTTATTTATTTAGTATTTTCAAGTAACTATTTCTCCTGAGATGGCCCCCTGGAAACTGTGGTCTGCGGACATGGTCAAGCTTCCCCTCCCCACAACAAATGAACCTGAATATTGACTTAAAGGAGCGACCTCTAGAGGAGAAAGAGAGAAGAATAGAGCCGGAAGATACCTTTATCCAGCAGTGTTGAGGACATGGATGCAAGGTCACTGAACTGAAAGAGAAAACAACTTGGATGAGTGAGGTTTAGAGAGTCCCCTGGTTGCACAGACAGTGCTCAGCTGTTTCAAAACCATTGTAATTAATAGCTGATTTTAAGAACTTAACAGAGGTTACAAATCTTGGCCGCTAATTCCCAAGCAGCACAGAGGGGGGTGCTGAGCAGTCAGGGATCTTGAGCTGCCCAAGACCATTCAGGCCAGAGGTTGCCTCCAGGGCCAGATGAACCATTAGACTAATAAGGCTATAGCCTTAGGCTCTCCTATTTTTAGGCCCTACTGGTCAGGCAGGGTGGCGGGAGCGCTCCTGCCAGCAGGAAAGGCACAGCAGTCCCCTGTTGCTTGGAAGGAGCTCAGCCGGCAGCCAGCCTGCGGCATCTCCCCACGCTGCAGGAACACATTGCCAGGGATCCAGTTAACACTGGTGACCGGCCACTAAAAATCCGGTTACCACAGCAACCTGTGCCAGCCGTGGGTGTAGTTTGAATGGGCATTGCCCCCCTGATTTCTCCAGAGCTCTGCTTAGCTGTCAGGGAGGGAAGTAGGGTGACCAGACAGCAAGTGTGAAAAATCAGGACGGGGGCGTGGGGGGTAATAGGAGCCTATGTAAGAAAAAGACCCAAAAATTGGGACTGTCCCTATAAAATCGGGACATCTGGTCACCCTAGAGGGAAGAGGCTCCCTCTGTCCCTTTCCTGGGCTGAGGCTGGCAGGCAGCTCCAGGACGCTGCCTCCTTGGTCCTAGTGCCCATCACCATCCTCTTCTATGCGTGCTGGGTCCCATTTCTGGACAACTGGTGAGTGACTGGGGGAGCGGGGGAAGCGGGGGGGAAGAGGCAGTACCAGAGCGGTAGGGTGGGAGGCTTGCACAGAACCTGCACACACTATCCAGTTCCAGACGGAACTACAGTTCTTTTGAGTTTCATTCCAAAAACTTTAAGCTAAATAAACCTGAAGTTAGTCCTCATTTTTCTGCCCCAACTCAAAGTAGCTTCTTTCCCAACTGGAAAATGTTGGGTAAACATGGAATGTGAGTGAGTCGAGAAGGGAATGAGAACACAGACCTGCTGACTGTCAGACCTGTGTAATCTTATTGACTTCGGGGAGAACAGATTTTTGCACAAGAATAGATTCTGGTGTCTCCTGCTTTCTCACACCCGGTATAAGCAGAATCTCATTCCCTTTCCTCCCCTAAACTCTGAGCACTTGAAGGAAAAGAAATAAGCGAGGACTGCTTGATTTACACATGCAAACGAAACTGGAAGCTCTCCCTTCATTCTACACCAGCCTTAAACACCAGGCCTGATGTAACAAGGGTGTCACTACAGCAGCCGTGGTTGGACTGTTCTTTTGAAAGATCCTTAATGGTTCTTTTAAGATGCTGATTTTCAATGAAGTCTTTTTGTTCAGGGGGGCAGAGAACACAACAGGGAATAGCTCTGTTTTGTCAACTCCTAGTCATTCAAAAGCTGAAAAGCTTTAGATCCTTTGTTTAATGTTTGTATCGTGATTCTGAAGAGCTAACATAGTACAGAAGTGCTAAATATCATGACTGGGCAGCCATCTAAAGATCTGTTTCATTTCTAGCTGTTACCTTTTCCTTTCAGAAAGTTTAAAACAAACAAATGCAAACCGTAGGGGGCTGGTGCAGACAGAACTCATGTTAAAAAACCTCATGTCACAGCTACTGATCTCACATTCTAGAATAGACAATACTTAGTCCTGCCATGAGTGCAGGGGACCGGACTAGATGACCTCTCGAGGTCCCTTCCAGTCCTACGATTCTATTCAATGATTCTAATTGTGGCAGAGCTTGGTGACCAAGCGGCCTGATGTGGTGAATCACTGGAGATTAACTACACAAACTGGGTATCATCCCACAAATAATATTTGGGTTCAATGTGAAAACAGTAATTCACCGTCCTCAGCCAGTGCAACACTGGGGGGCAGCTTTCAGAGCAAGACAGGCAAAAATACAATGCCACCCAGTGTCATTTTCCCACTACTCCTTCCTCTACTTCACTGGATTTTACACCGGAGTGGTTTTCTTTTACATAATAACAGCTGGCTGTCTCCCAGACTGCAGTGAGAGTGAGATGGGGTGTGTGGGGGTAGAGGCCATAGCTTGGGGGAAACACCTGCAGGGCTTGGCTTTGCACTGTGCCAGGGGAGAGCTGAGGGTAGAAGCACAAAGTGGAAAGAGGTGAGCAGGATGGGGAATGTTGCAGGTTCATCCTCCGACAGATGAGCACTCCACTACCTAGGAAGGAGGAGGCCAGGAGAAAGCACGAGGTATGCTACGCTGGCCATCTCTTACTCAGAAGTATCTGTTTGAAGAATGAGTGTCGTGAGTAGAATAAACTTGTTCATTTTACATAAATAAATTAATATGTAAATGTGTATGTAGAGAAATGTTTGATGACTTCATTTTTTTTTTTTTTTTGCAATATGTCATTCATACTTAGGCCCCTCCGGCCTTGGTTGCCTCGTATGAATGAGTGTGTATAGCTCCGGTGGCATTACACCCGGTGTTCTTCACAGTAATATTATGATGATATGATTATGGCATAACTACAATGTATTTTATGCAAGATAGGTCATGTGAGAGATCACTGGAAAGGTTATGATTCACTGAATATGGTTATTCTATTTGTATGCATGTATCATTTTAGTATCTGAAGTTAGGAATATTGTTTATGCATCTATTACAAAGGTGTTTACACCTGGGGTACGCCCACTAGGCAGAATGCAATCAGTCTGGATGAATGGCTGGGAAGGGCCATTAGGGAGAACAATAAGTCTTAGAAGAAGATAATCTCCCACCAGGGAACCTTCCTGAGGACTCTACAAACAGCCTCCTAGTCACGGCTACTATGCCAGTACAGGGGCATGTGACCAGATCACCCGGTACTGCACTCTATCTTAGAATACCAGTGTTTTGCCACTGAAAGGTGTGGGAACCAAGCTTGGAGAGAAAGGGTTCCGGCCATATGCAAAAGCTATTTAAGGCAGGGGAGTGACATCATCATGGTTCTTCACTGATTCCCCACCCAAAGAGACTCCTGGAAACACCTGAGGAACAAGGACTGAACTAGTGGGAAGGGTTGGACCCAGGCTGGAGGGGTTTCTAGCCTGCGAAAGAAATACCTGGGGTTTTAAGCTGCAAGCAAGTGCAGCTTGCCCTTTAAGAATCTCTGGCTTAAATCATCATTTAGGGTGAGAATTTGCTACTCATATCCAATCTCTTTAGTGTATTAAGCTTAGATTGCGTTTTTGTTTATATGAGAGGTAATCGGCTGTGATCTGTTTGCTATCCCTTATAGTTACATAAAATCTATCTTTTGTAGTTAATAAACTTGTTTTTGTTTGGTCTAAAACCAGTGTGTGGAAATCATAATGTGGGGCAGAAAGCTGTTACATATCTCTCTCCACATTAGGGTGACCAGATATCCCGATTTTATAGGGCCAATCCCTATTTTTGGATCTTTTTCTTGTATAGGCTCCTATTACACCCCACCCCTGTCCTGATTTTTCACATTTGCTGTCTGGTCACCCTACTCCCATTGAGGGAGAGGGCGAATTTTATGCGCTGACACTATACAGTTCTCTGTGCAGCGCAAGATGGTATAATTTTGGGTTTACCCTCCAGAGGGGGTGTGCGCCTGAGAAGCTGGTAAGTGCCATAGCTGGTCCGAACGCTTGTCTGCATGTTACTACAGCTGGGTGTGTCTCTACCTGTGCACTGGTGAAAGTGTGAGACTGGGAGCGTGTGTGCAGCTTGTCACAGCCTCACAGGGGGAGTGGGAGCCCAGGCTGATGGGTCAGGGGGCTCAGTGGTACCCCAGTTCCAGGTGGCAACCCGGGGGGAACCCATCACCGCTCCCATTTAAGTCAATGAGCAAACTTGTATCCAACATGCACAAAACCCCATACACAGCTCAAGAGGCAGAAATTGACTCTATTAAAGTAAGAGGAGAAACTTGCTTATCCGTTTCTGAAATCGCGAGCAGACCATCACTATTATAGACTTGGACCTAAATTTTGTTTTTAAAAAAAATGTAATACCCAGAGCATTATTATAGTATTATTTGTATTATTGTAGTTCCCACTAGCGCCAGTAATAGCTAATAATAGCTAGCCCTCTTATGGCGCTCTTCATCTGTAAATCTCAGTCAGCAAACTGCTCTATCACAAACAAGCAAAACAGATTTGCCTCTTTCGAGTTTTTATTGTTACTCTACATCTGTGGATCAGACCTCTCTGGCCAATGCAATTTCTTTCATTTAAAAAGTACTCTTCTGCTGGAATGGCCACAGTGCCACCTACTGGACAAAGGGAGCTGCTGAGAGTCAGTGTTGGTCAAAGGCACCACGCGTGCTGAGAGCTCTAAAGCTCCTCGTGTTCTGTCCTCAGAGTGCCTCACTAGGACAGAGAGAAGGGTTCAGTCTCCATGGCCCATTCAATGCTTGGCCTCTCTTCGGATGTATCTATTAAGGGGGCCAATTAGTGCCAGTTGAGGTGCTGGCGATGTGGACATCTGTCTGCTAGGAACATTGTCAACACTGCACAGCTGGGAGGGGGCAGGGACGAATATACTTGGGCTAGATTCAAAGCAGTGGCGTCAGAGGTGAAAAGCTCCATCTCCTATTGCCACTCCTCTAGGCCACTGAGACACCAGACCCGACTATTTTTTATCCCCCATGAATTTGCTCCAACAGGATAGAGTATCCTGGATTGGATAACCGCTTGGTCCTTGTCAAAGACAGGATCCCTTTTTAAAGAATGTATCTAGCTGTGAGGCCTAAACTTCTACCTTACAGGACCTTAAACTCAGCCTGCAAATCTGTGAGCTCCTTGTGTAATTAGGCTTGAAGCACTAACCAAGAGCAAACTTGTGCAGAGCATCAAATGGCACGATGCTGGGTTTCTCTATGCTCACAGGCACACACATGGCACCTTCCCTCTCTGCTGCCTGTCTACTCCGCTCTTAGCAGCAGTCATTGGATTGCAATAAATAGCATTCACATTGCACGTGTGTATCCAGCAACTGAAAGAGGTGGCAGAGTTACAGTGAGGCCTTGCAACCTTACCATGGACACATAGGGTATGTTTTCACTACCCGCTGGATCAGCGGGCAGCGATCGATCCAATGAGGATCGATTTATCGTGTCTAGTCTAGACACGATAAATCGACCCCCGAGTGCTCTCCCGTGGACTCCTGCACTCCAGCTCGGCGAGAGGCGCAGGTCGAGTCGACGGGGGAGCGGCAGCAGTCGGCTCACTGCGGTGAAGACACCACGGTAAGTCGATCTAAGTACGTCGACTTCAGCTATGTTATACACGTAGCTGAAGTGGCGTAACTTAGATCAATCCCCACCCCAGTGTAGACCAGGGCTTAGACAGCCTTTAAAGAGCAACTTTAAGTCAGCTGCATTAGTTACTTTGCTTGCCTCTATTATTTTAGTAAGTCACCTGGAATGATCAATACTTCTCTCTGACTTCTTGCAGTGCCTTATTACTTTATAATAATGGAGGCACCAGCTGAACTGCTGGGTAAGACCATGAAAAACAAAGCTGTAGTAGGAACATAAGTTAGTAAGAGCAATAAAATACTGAGGAGATGTACATGAAAAGATGGGATTAGTTCTCTTATGCTATGAAGAATCCTTCTCCTTCTGAAGTTTATGGTGCATACAAATATTTACAAGAGTCTAATGAAGGAAAATCAAACTGTCAAACAGTTAAAGCCCACAATTAGGGCTTGTTAAAAAGTATAAACGGAAATAATTCCATATCGTTTTAAAAATTCTTTTTTAATGAAAACAAGTTTTTGTGTATTTAAAACAATCTGCTGCAGTGTTGAGGACCTAACAAAATTAAGCACTGGGGCTAATGGGTCAGAATTAGAAAGTGAAACTAACTAAACAGATGGTGAAACTTGATTTATCTAGTTTCACTGTGTCAGTTGCAGGAAAAGGGACGAGAAACAAACAGTATAAATCCAAAGAGCAAATTAGATTTTTAAATGTATTTGTTTTAATCTAGCATGTTAATGCTAGCAAGGAAACTTTCTTACTGAATATTTTCTATGTGGACAGCGAGCTTTAAGGGGACACTATCAACTTGATATCCAGCCGGTTTAAAACGTGATTTGGAAGTGGCTTTAGGTGTAGCATCTGTGTCTGGGCCCCACTGCCAAATCTTTGGGGGCTTATGACTAAGTGTTGTGATTTGTAAAAATGCTTTTCCCTCAAAAACCCAAAGAGGGGAAAGTGGTTGACTGTGCACAGAGGTTGAGGTTTTTGAGGGGATAGAGCAGCTAGGGACTCCATCCCAGTAAAAGCTAATGGGATTTGGGTATGTAACTTGCAGGGATGTCTTAGACACACTCCCGCAAAGTGCCATCAAATGGGTGCTTCCATATTCTGGCACCTAACTTGAGCCAATTTGTGTGTGATGTTCAGAGGTGCTGGGCACTCACAACTCCTAGTAATTCAATAGGAAGAAACTGAAAGGTCAGGGTGTCTTATGCTAGGTGCCAAAAACAGAGGTGCCAAAAATTAGTGAATCCTTCAGAAAAAGTGGCTGATACAACATGTTCAGAGCACAGTGTAGCTTGTGCTGGTGGTGTCCCTTTAACCACTGCTCAGTTTGGGTTCTGTTACTAGGGCATAAATAGTGCTCACCTCTCCCATTACAGCAATTGGTGTCTCCCCTGTTGCCTGGGCAACACGATGCTCTACCAGATAAAACATGTATTCATCGTAGAGCAGGCGAATCAGGTGAAAGGAACCAAAGCTGGCAGCACTGCGCAAGGTGAGGTCACGGATCACCATAGAGCTAGAGAACGGTTAGGAAACAAAACATTTTGGACACATTTTAGAACCACAGATTGGCTGGTGTGAATTCTAGAGTGGGAAGAATCATGGGAAATGCTGAGTCATACTGTGCAGTACCTAATACGCGATCGTTAAATTCTTCCTTTCACCCAAACAATCTCAAAGCACTTGAGGAACATTAGTTAATTTAGCCTCACAAAGCCCCTAGCAAAGGAGATTAGGATTATTATCCCCAATTCACAGATGGGGAACTAAGACAGAGAATCAGGGCCTGATTTTCCATTGCCCTAAACACTCATGTAGTCATTCATGCCAGGGTAGAGTGATTTAGGACCCAAACTTTCGGCAGCCAGGTTTTAGGGTATTGACCTTGGATGGCTTTTCTTTTTGAAGTCTGGCCTGCAGATGGACAAAATACAATTTAGCAGCAAAGGTATTTAGATGTCCCAAGCAGGTGCATATACACTTCCAGGATAAAAGAAAAGAGGTGTACCTATAGAAGGACCACTTCAGCAGGAACTGCCTAGCTGCCTTGGGGAAGCTGGGGCTGTCCTCATGGTGCTTTAGAACTTGGGTGACAACGTTATCCAGCCAACTGGCCCACTGATCAAGGGAGCTCTGCTGCTGTAGGGTGAGTTTGAAATCCTGCTCCAACTTCTGCACCGTGCCTTCTTCACACTGGCACACCCAGGAGGCTTGCTCCTGCCAAGGGCACAAGAGGAAATTAGAAATTGATATTTACATGCCTGAGCAAAACTGCTGTTCATTCCATCTCATGGCTTTTGGTGCATCCTGACTCATGTATCTGGCAAAGGAAAAGACTCCAAGTCAGCCAAACAACGTTCGGGCTCACGGGACTCCATGACTAGATCTTCTGTATGACCAGCAACATCTGGGATTTTCAAAAGATGCCTCATTAGGTGCCAATAGGCAGCAGGTTTAAAACAAACAAAAGGAAGTATTTCTTCACACAACGCACAGTCAATCTGTGGAACTCCGCCAGAGGATGTTGTGAAGGCCAAAACTGTATCAGGATTAAAAAAAGAACTAGATAAATTCATGGAGGATAGGTCCATCAATGGCTATTAGCCACGATGGACAGGGATGGGGCCTGTGTTTGCCAGAAGTTGGGAATGACAGGGGATGCATCATCAAGTGATGACAGGGGATGCATCACTTGATGATTACCTGTTCTGATCATTCCCTTTGAAGCACCTGGCATTGACCACTGTCGGTAGACAGGATACTGGGCTAGATGGACCTTTGGTCTGACCCAGTCTGGCCGTTCTTATGTTCTAAACTGCCACTGAGTTAAATGGGATTTGGGCACCTAACTCTTTAGTCCTGGGTGAGATTTTCAAAAGCATTTACAAGCTTTAGGAGCACAAGTCCTGGAGGTTTTCAAAGGGACCTATACGCCTAAATCACACAGGCACTTCTGAAAATCCCACCCATTCACCCTTTCACCAACCGATATCAACGTGGTTTTTCTAACATTAATAAGCCTCTCAACCCACCCTATGGTGCAGGTCAGTACTAGCGTCCCCATTTCATTGGGTGGGAAACGGAAGCACAGAGAGGTTGTGACCTGCTAAAAAAAAAAATCAGGATTGAGACTCCGGAGACTCCCAGTCCCCTGCCCAAATCACTAAAATCCAGGCTTCTCAAATGTGTCCATAGCATGAGCCCCATTTTATAAAGTGATGGGCTTGTGGACACCTCCTTTCCTGCTCACCACTGTAAGACATCCCTTTGGCACCTATAACAATTGCTTTCCTAGAAAAGCAATCCTGGGAAAGCATTTAATGTACGCTTCATTGTCTTGTGGTGCAATCTGGTAGTTGGCACTAAGGAGGAGCGAGCACTATGTGACCAGCTAGATTTCTGCAGGCCACTGTAGTTTAGGAATCATTGCACCACGTCACATGGCCTCAACTGAAACATCACAAAGTCACCTGCACGTTGGCGAAGTCCACTCGATTGAGGTCGCTGAGCATCTGGTTTATCTGGGAGGTGTTCTGGAGCACAGCGCGAGCTGCCTGAGCCAGATGGTTCAGGGAAGTGTATCTCCGTAACGTCTGTGCAAAGGCACTCACTACTCCAACCTGTAAAAGGTACACCCACCACAGGGCCATACCGATTACACACACAACCCTTTCAAAACACTTAGGACATAAGCACTAAGCCACTCTTCGCTACTGCGTAAGGGCACAACACTCTTCTATTGATGCTGCTACTTATAAATCTTTGCTAGCACTCTTCACTGTAATAGCTCATTGCTACCTCGTATCAACCTAATTTTCTTCTTTGAAAGGGTACTGGCCTAATGGATAGAGGAGAAGGAGTAGACAGGATATAGTCGATGCCGCCTCAGCACAGAAGCTGGACTTTATGACTTCTCAAGGTCCCTTCCATCCCTACATTTCTGTGATCCTCCCAAGGCAATTTGCCAGAGTGGAACCCTTGGCTCCACATCAGCAGCAGGGGAGAGTGTTACAGAAACACATGACTGGAGGGGGAAAATGAGCAGCTTTGACCATGTTTATCAGCTTGGACAATTTAGTGTTTATGTAAATCAAAGGCTGGCAGAACTGACAAGTAGAGGAGACACTGCAGTTAAACAAGGCCCGCCAATGCTCCTTGGTCACTGCCGGCATTCCGGCTCCCTCTCCAGTAGAGCATCATTCCACTGCAGATGCCTAATTGCAGACTGTTTTATCTGCGACTACAGGGTGTGGTAAGCGCTTGATGAACACAGTGTCTGAACAATTAATCATCGCTGTTGAGTACTGCATTTGAAGCCTGGAGTTAGAAATAGCAAATCCAGGCCCCAGCATACATGCTTCATGAGATGAAGTGGCTGTGACCATACATTCCATGAGGAGATATCGCCCCATCCGTAGGTCCATGATAACATGACATGGACCTCTCCCCAAATCTTGTATTCTGGCTCAACACTGCCTGTTTATTCTGCTGAGTTGAGCATGGAATATGCCCAATTGGCCAAGTGAGCAGTGATGGTGTAACAAGGCCCAGCAGAGGCATGTCATTAAGGTGGGCCCAGAATGCCAGTCACCAAAGCCTGAAATTCCAGTGGCTTGGAACCACTGCACGAAACTGTAACAAAACACTTCCCCCCTGTTTGTAACAAACTCCCGCTGTTTACCTTTGTCTGGACTACCTGTGGGGGGAAATCGCTCATTGCATTCATCAGCCATCCTTCCAAACTCTTTGCAAAATTGCGGATGGCTTGCGTCAAGGTGCCTGCAAGAGAGAAGTCAGGATAGTTAGAGAGGCTTTTCCAATGAAAAGAGGCTTTAATGAGACCTGTCAGCCTAGAACTACTCTGGGAGATACGAAATCAAGATAATAGCTATTGGATCAGAAATTGTACCATGGGAGCCTAGTGCAGTTACAGATTAATCAGATGAATGCAGTCCATTGGGGTCTTGCAAAAAAAAAAAAAAAAAAAATGGAGACTGAAATATATTCATCGGGCTGTGATTTTTGTCCAACAAATTAAATAGCTCCCTCTTATTTGAGGCATATGTGAAACTTTTCTAAGATCACTGGCATCTATAATAATAATGTTCAAGTGCATGTGTGGGCCAGGATATGAAAATCACAGACAACTAGAAGTTCATAGCACTGAAGCTATCATTTGCCTTTTTAAAACAAGACGGGATAATTTTTTAAAAGATATGCTCTAGTTCAAACAGGAATTATTTTGGGTAAGTTCCGTGGCCTGTCTTATACAGGAGGTCGGACTAGACGATCACAATGGTCCCTTCTGGCCTTGGAATCTGTGAATCTCTTTTGTTTGATATGCATATGTATAGTATAGTCATTAGCAATAAGGCCCAACATCATGCAGAATGGACCAATAAGGACAATTAAGCTTCCGTGCTATAGGTACTTGTGGAGTCAGGCTTTTACCGAGGACCTGGGCTAACATTTTCAAAGCTGGGTGCCTGAAGGCAGGCTGTTAAATCCATATTAAGGCAACTAAACAAAAGTAGCCCAGTGTTCAAAGATGTGAAGTGAGTGGAAGCTGCAAATTCTCAGCATCTCCGAAAACTGGGTCACTTTTATTCAGTTGCCTAAATATGGAGTTCAGAGCCCAACTTGGTGTACCCAGGTTTGCAAATGTTGAGCCTCGTCTCCATTGTAAAGCTACCTTGTTAAAGTGCCTTTTTGGTTGTTTTTGCATCAAAACAAATTTAACTTGTTCCTTTTTATTTACTAGGTCACAATAGCAAATAAACATGTTTTTTAATGTATTTTTGCTGGGTTTGTGGTGAACAACAGAAATCACAGACAGGAAAAAGAGGCATTCAAAAAAATAAGTTTTCATTTTCAGGAAATGTAATGCTGTGAAAGGGGCGGGCCTGGCAGTGCTAAAGAAGCAAACCTTCTTGTTCATTCCCGGACAAGGCAGTGACAGCAAGAGTTTTCTTCATGCCGCCTAGATATCAATCCTGACATATACAACCCCACCTATACAGGGGCCATTTATAGCCCACTTGGTCCTTGCTTCTTCCATTAAAACTGAACACTTAAAGTACTTACCTGGCCCCCATTATGGTGGTATTTGAGCATCTCACAATGATTTGTGTATTTATCCTCACCGCCCTCAGAGGTAGGGAAGTGCTATTATCCCCATTTTACAGAACGGGGCCCAAGGCACAGAGAGACAAAAGGCCCAAAAGGTACTTAACTCACACTCATTTCAATGGGAGTTAGTCACCTAAATACTTTTAAAAAGCTGGCCTCAAGTGACTTTCCCAAGGTCACACAGGAAGTCTGTGGCAAAACTGGGAGCTGAACTCATGTTTCCTGAGTCTCAGCTTAGCACACAAGCCTCCAGACCATCCTTCCCCTCCTGCCAACAGGAGGGCACATGGTGGTGGTTTTCTGCCACTAGGGACTGCACTGAGGCCATTAGGTCACTATTGCCCTGGACAGAGTCTGAGCTAGTGAATGAGGAATTGATCCAGCAAAGAACATAAGCATGTGCTTCACTCCCGGTGCGTTCAGTGAGACTTCAGTGATTGCTGAATCAGGGCCTTGGGGGTAAAAGCCTCTGCATCCTGTGCTAATCTCCCAAACCAGTGTCAATATATACAGAGAGAGAAAAAATCCATAATGTGCAGACTGGGCCAGAATGATGTGACAGAACAGAAAGACACACATCTCTAAGGAAGCATTCAGCACAGATTAATTATGCTTAAATACATTCTATGCGTATTAAGCCTACATTTTCCAACTTGGTTCCTGGCCAAAGCCTGAGGCTGTGATAATGTGATTAACTGAATTTTTAAAAGACGGAAAAATACATCTAGGAGCCATGATACGATGCCCAAATGGGAATCATTCCATATAGAGGAGACGACTGTTGCCATAACAGACAAGCTCGGATACAAAACAAAACCCTTCTACGCCAGCCTTTATGGCAAGTGGTAGCCAACCTCAGTGAACCATCTATTTCTATTGCACAATATGGAGTGAAACAGTAAAAAAACAAACAACAACAACAAAAACACAAGAAAGAAGAAAGTTGGTCAAGAGTCAGGGCTCCCCATGCCATTCTGATCACTTCACAACATACTTACCAGGCACCGGCCTCAGCACGTCAGGGATGAGGATCTCCACCAGGGCCTGATACAGGATGTGATCACAGCTTCTCATCCATTTCAGGATAGGATCGTATTTACACAGAGTGATGAGTTTGTCCTTTGAGATGACCCCTTCGTGTTCTTCTTCACTACATGGCAAAGAGTAATGTAGTGTTAACGGCACCTTTCACTTTATGCACGTACAGTTGTTCCATATTTCTCATTAGAATAACACATTTTGGGTTTTAGTGAAAGACAACCTCTGGAGTCTCTCTGAGGAAGTGGTGCTTGATCAGTTGTAGGGACTTCATCAGCTCTGGGAGCTCAGCTCTCTGTATCGTGTCTCTGCTCGTTCTGGCCAGGATCTCACCTCCTATCCACACACCCCGTCTGGACCTCCTCTCATTCCTCCAGTCCTCTCTCAGAGGCTGGTCCTTCATTGCCATCAACTCAACCACCCACAACAGTTGCCTGCCTCCTTCTGGCTCAGTGATTCCCCATTCCCCTCTTTCTAAAACAAATGCAGCTCAAAACCCAATTTTTTTTCACTCCTTTCAACAAGCAAGTGCTCATCTGGTTCCTCACGGTGAGGCTGGCCATTCCCGGACATCCACACCTCTCCTTTCTGCTGTCCAACCTACTCCTTTTGACTATCACATTGCCACTGAGCGGACTGCTGTGACGTGTTGTATTGCCCGGTATTGCATACGAGCAGTGCCAAATTTGCCCGGGAAACAAATACTGAAAACATTTTCATGGAGGAAAAGCCAGTCCCATGCTGTGACAAGGACACAGCATTGTCTTCAAGTGAATGAGGTCAATTTAACCTGCCTCAATATCTCTTTATACATGGGCAGAAGGGTCTTTACTCTTCTTTTTAGTATTTTTAAGTAACTTTATTTCTCCCGAGATGGCACCCTGGAAACCGTACATTATCTTGCTCATAAATACAAGACCCTATCTTAGGAAAAGGTGAGAAAAATGACTCTCTGATGGGAAGCAAAGGGAAGCTGCAAGAGTGGTCACGTGCCCCTCCCCAGCGGCGCGGACACATCATTTCAGGCGCCTGGAGCAGCAGGTGAGGAGGAAATCACTGCGCTGGGGGGGTGAGGATGCCCTGCGCTGTGCTCAGCTGCTAGCCCGAGCTGGGGCTGGGCTGGGGAGGACAGGCCTTCCTCTTCCCCTGTGAGCCCCACCCCCCTGCATCTGGACCACCCTGCCGAGCCCCCCGAACCCGACCCCCACCCCACTAGGCCCCACTCCCCCAGCCCCGACCCCCCTGCAAGAGCCACCCACATGAGACCCCTCCTGCTGAGCCCCCATCCTCCCGCACACTGAGACCCGCCCCCGCTGAGTCCAACCATCTTCACCTGGACCCCCCGCAGTCTCATTTCCCCTGCACCCAAAGCCCCCAATGAGCCCCTGTGCATCCAGATCTACCCCCAGCTGTCCGCACCCAGATTGCCCCACACAGAACCCTCTCACTCCACACCTGGATCCCCCCACACTAAGCCCTCCACACTTGGATCCTGCCGGGCTGAACCTGCCTGCCCCACACCTGGATCGGGGGCCAGGGCTGGACATGTGTTCAAGACTCTGTCCCACTTGCTTGCTAGTGGGAGAGGAGCTATGGTGAGTGCTGGATCATTTATTAAGCGGATGACACTAAGCTGCGGAGAGAGGTAGATACGCTGGAGGGTAGGGATAGGGTCCAGAGTGACCTAGATAAATTGGAGCATTGGGCCAAAAGAAATCTGATGAGGTTCAACAAGGAGAAGTGCAGAGTCCTGCACTTAGGACAGAAGAATCCCATGCACTGCTACAGGCTGGGGACCAACTGGCTAAGCAGCAGTTCAGCAGAAAAGGACCTGGGGATTACAGTGGACAAGAAGCTGGATACGAGTCAACAGTGTGTCCTTGTTGCCAAGAAGGCTAACGGCATATTGGGCTGCATTAGTAGAAGCATTACCAGCAGATCGAGGGAAGTGATTATTCCCTCTATTCGGCACTGGTGAGGCCCAACTGGAGTATTGCGTCCAGTTTTGGGCCCCCCACTACAGAAAGAATGTGGACAAATTGGAGAGAGTCCAGTGGAGGGCAACGAAAATGATTAGGGGGCTCAGGCACATGACTTACGAGGAGAGGCTGAGGGAACATGCCCTGGCCCGGTGCGTGCTGCTGCCACCCCGGAGCAGCTCCAGGTAAGTGGCGCCGGGCTGGAGCCCACTCCCCAAACCACTCCTGCACCCTGTACCCCAACTCCCTGCCCCGCACCTCTCCTGCGCCTCAACCCCCACCCTGAGCCCCCTGCTGCACCTTGCACCCCTCGTGCACCCCAACCCCCTGCCCTGAGCCCCCTCCCACACTCCGCACCCCTCCCTGCACCACTGCCCTGAGCCCTCTCCTGCACTGTGCACCCCCTCCTGTACCCCAACCCCCTTCTCTGAGCCCCCTCGTACACCCTGCACCCCTCCTCTGCCCCAACTCCTTGCCCTGAGCCCCTTCCTGCACACCACACCCCCTACCACACCCTGCACTCCCTCCCGCACCCCAACCCCCTGTCCCAGTCCTATATTCATGGTCCTGTATGCAATTTCCCCACCCAGATGTGGCCCTCGGGCCAAAAAGTTGCCCACCCCTGAGCTAGGCTGTTCTCAGTGGTGGCAGTTGACAGAACAAGAAGCAATGGTCTCAAGTTGCAGTGGGGGAGGTCTAGGTTGGATATTAGGGAAAACTTTTTCACTAGGAGGGTGGTGAAGCACTGGAATGGGTTCCCTAGGGAGGTGGTGGAATCTCCTTCCTTGGAGGTTTTTAAGGCCCGGCTTGACAAAGCCCTGGCTGGGATGATTTAGTTGGGGATTGGCCTTGCTTTGAGCAGGGGGTTGGACTAGATGACCTCCTGAGGTCCCTTCCAACCCTGAGATTCTATGATCTTGGGGTGCCTGGTGCGGAGGGGCAGGACCCCAGGGGGTTTCTGGGACAGGCTCGGCCCTGCGCTGTGTTAGGGTCAGATACAGCCTCACCGCCAAGTCCGTGTCCCGGGGGAGGGATGCAGGATGACCTCTCATCTCCACAGCCAGTGGCCTGTGCTCCCCACTGCCATGCAGGAGCCTCCACATTTATTTATTGGCAAATAAAATATGTAGAATTTCATTGTGTGCAGAATTTTTAATATTTTTGGCGCAGAATTTCCTGAGGAGTAAAATCTTGCGAGACTGCAGCCCCAATGCATGAAACTGATGTTTGTGTCTTCCCTGATTGTGCAGCCCACCTGTAATAATTTTCTCGGTGGTGTAAGATTTTTAACAATACCTTAAATGTTCCATGACTGTATCCCAATTACGATGCACCCCTACTTTTGTTTCCTATCTCTGACTCTCTAAACTAAACATCTGAAAAGAAACCTACAGTTACAGTGTTTCTTTGCAGCGATCCATCCATTGGGCACTATCTGAGGAGGATAATCGGGTTAGAATTTGAAGATTATTAGGAGAAAGGAGGGGATTTTCTCCCCATTTCCCAAATTTTTACAGTCCTTGCTCTGAATATAAAACATTAGGACCTGAAATCCTTATATACAGTCAGTGAAAGTGGACACTATTTGGACTTTCATTACCATTCCAACTATTTCAGTTTCCTCTATTTTCACTCACTGTCCGTTTCCCTGTCCCTTGGCGGCAGGTTACTAACGCATAAACAGGGAAGAATAGGAAATAACAGAGAACTAGGCAAGAATACAATTAAAAGATCAAAGCAGCACATTTTGTCATTATGCCCCAGAACACAAGGCTTTTTTTTTTTTTTTTTTTAATTTTCATGGCAACCTGATTAAGAACGAGTCCCCATTTAGCTGAATGTCATTAAGTTCTTATTGGCTTCCTCTGATGTCATTCTGTAACAACATTCAATGACATGCAGTTCTAAATGTCTGTCTATACTGGGCTTCTACAAAAGCAGTGACCCATTCCTGTTAGTCAAAATAACACGTTTTAGATTAGTATCTGTAATCAGAGGTGCACATCAAATAAACAGATACTAAAATCCTCTGCATCTGGTGTACAATTACAATAGTATACTTCTATCTCTATCCCTAAGATAGGGTCCTCTCCTGGTAGGTAGTTAACATCCTTAACTCTTACAGATCAATACAATCATGAAGCTGAAAACAGTATCACTCATGATCTCTAAGGTAAAACACTAGTAAAACTTAGGTCATCCAAAGGTTAGCAAGGATACGTGTGTAACCATTTACCTGGAAGGCATGGTGGTAGAGCCATCACTAGATGGTGTTTTAGAACTCCAGAAGGACTGCCACAGCTTCTCAATGTAATGAAACTGAAGGTTCATTACAACATCCAAAGTTGCCTAAGAATTAAAGATGACAGCTCATAAGATGCTCTGATAACATTCAGTCACACAGCTTCTTCGTTAAGTGGAATACCCTACCACCTGGATTAGATTAGATACAAAAGTAGAACAATCTACAATGTGTTGTTTTAACACTCAGAATATAAGCAGATCACACAGGGAGGAAATAGCATAGTTCAAGTTATCAAGCCAATCAAAAACATTCCGGTTCAGAACCCACTCCTCAAGAGAGCAGGACTGGGGTAGAAGGAGCACACTATGGAATCAGATCCTAGATCAAGCAAACAGAGCCTATATAGTTACCTCACAGTGTCGTCTGTAAAGAAGCTGTAGCGTCTTGACATCATTCATGGTGATCCCCTCTTGTAAGAGGACATTTCCTAGATCAGGTGCCGGGAAATCAGGAAAGACATGGGTTACATCTAGGAGAAAAGTTGGGAAAGATGGCAAACTTTAACAGGCATTCATAGTTTTATAAGACTATGAATTAGGATACAATTTTGCAGCAGCCGGTTGCTACATTTCATATTTCAGATAACGAACAATGAGACCGATTGTCCAATACTTCAACATGTCATTCCAAAAAAGAACACCACTGCCCAATTATTCATTGGAGAAAAGAAAATGTTTTTATTGCAACTAGGAGGAAAGAAACATGAATGCTTTGTACCACTATAATGTGCGTTCCCATTAGATTTTCTCTGAAGTCTGAATTACATCCTTTCGGTATTTTGAGAGTACAATGGAAAATTTAATTGGATGGCAGACATCACAGGCACAACTGCATTTTAGAGACTGCTCAGAGAGGTCCATGTTCTTGTGTGTCATTACTCAGAAACACGGTGGGGGGAAACCTCAACCCCACACCTACAGTTTGGACTGGGAAGTAACTGGGTAAACTGTTGGTCTCACTTGTTTGTGCCCACTTTCATTCCTCTTAAGTTCCTTTGAAGGACAAGCTGGTATCCAGCAAATTCTTAACACAGTTTTCCTTAAATAGAAAAAATGCAGCGAACTGTGGCAACTAGTAGGCAGTGTGTCTTGTATCCAGTTCTCCTCCCACACATATGGAAATCTATATATTGGAGGCCAGCCTTATTAGGCAACCTCCCGTCTTAAAAGATTGCCCCAAGTATACAGAGTACAGTTCGGATTCACCATTATTAGAAGGCCACCTCCATTAAGCAGTAAATATTTGTTGATCTCTTGAATGGTTACTTAAGGTTTCGATGTAATAGATGTGTGCACTGCTGGACATGATCCTCACCCAGAGTAGTGGGACTTGAATGGTATGTCTTTGTCATAGGAAATATGAGCTTCCCCAAGAATTGAATGCAAACTTTGCAAGGTGCATGCTTCTATCATGTGTGTATGCATTGCAATCACAACAAATCCACCATCTTGGAGGCTCTCTCATTTGAGTCATCCGCACAGAAAGAGCTAGGACTAAGACTTTTGTTACCCTTGTTCTGCAGGGCTGCTAGTTTTTCCATTATCAAGAGGAATAGAAGCATAGAATACCAGGGTTGGAAGG
Source organism: Chrysemys picta bellii (assembly GCF_011386835.1). Lineage (NCBI taxonomy): Eukaryota > Metazoa > Chordata > Testudines > Emydidae > Chrysemys > Chrysemys picta. The sequence goes on along the minus strand of NC_088815.1, from coordinate 7,726,607 downwards.
GACCTCAGGAGGTCATCTAGTCCAAACCCCTGCTCAAAGCAGGACCAATCCCCAGACAGATTTTTGCCCCAGATCCCTAAATGCCCCTCCCCCCTCAAGGATTGAACTCACAACCCTGGGTTTAGCAGGCCAATGCTCAAACCACTGAGCTATCCCCCTGATCCAAAAGAGAACGTGGAGCTTTTTGATTTGAATGCCATAACATCAACACTAAGGACAGGATAAAAACTTCCAGTAAAATTAATCTTAACCTTTGCCCCCAACTCATCTTAAACCGGAGCCTTTCTGGGGCTCAGAAAAGTTCAATGAATGGGAAACCTAGCTGCAAGCAAATATAATTTAAAAAAAATACTAGTTAAGGGCTCCATTCTTCTGGTTGTAGTGCTTCCCACCCTGGGAAGCCCCACAGAAGTCAGCAGAGGTAGACTCTTAAGATTGCAGGGAGAATTTTCAAGAAAAGATGACAGGTTTCAGAGTAGCAGCCGTGTTAGTCTGTATCCGCAAAAAGAAGAACAGGAGTACTTGTGGCACCTTAGAGACTAACAAATTTATTAGAGCATAAGCTTTCGTGGACTACAGCCCACTTCATGCATCCGAAGAAGTGGGCTGTAGCCCACGAAAGCTTATGCTCTAATAAATTTGTTAGTCTCTAAGGTGCCACAAGTACTCCTGTTCTTCTTTCTTCAAGAAAAGATGGCGATTTCTAAGTAATATATATAAATAAATGCTATTTTTAAGAACCGAAGCATGCGACACATGACATCTTCGCAGCATGCCTGAGGAAAGCTGTGCAGATTGTGGGTGTAATAGGGTTAGTGAGGGAAGTTGCAAATGTAAAAATAAAAGATACGGTATATTAAGCACTTATTAGGATATCTTTGGCAAATGTTGAAAATAAACAGACACCTAGAACGGCAATAGATTGGCCCTGCTGAGCAGGGTTGTGAAGCCTTTTCAAGTTAGAAATCAGTTGCATTTCCTAGAAATGAGAAAACTGAAAGGAAGAATGGAATTTGAGTTGAATTTCCTCACCTATAAACTGCTGATGGTGTTGACTTTGAGCTGCAACTGACTGTTCTGGAGTAGTGTGCAGGCTACTGTTGGATCCACTCTCCCTTATGCCATCCATCTTCTGTGCAGGTCTATACCTAGGAATATAAAAAACCCTCAGACTACAGCTTGGTAGTATGCACATTTAAAATGTGCAAACACACACACAGTGAAAGAGTTATCTGGCAAAGTCATATACCATATAACACTTCTGCGTTAAACAAACAAACAAGTCGCTTAATATGTCAGTGTACATTTATAAATAGCTTCTAAAGGGTTAATAAATTCTAAATAATTGTTTTAATAAATGGTTAATCAATTGTTAGATCAACAGGTGGTTTATAATCACGGGGTTTGCAAACCTTCTGCTGATATGCTTGTAACTATAACACATATTATTCATATCTGTGATATGCTTATGACATCTATTCAGCATTTATTAAGCCTTTATAAACGTATTCTTAGTATAAAATGTGGCCAAATTATCTATCTCAAATAATCCCAAAGAGGTAAATAGATTGTGTAAGTGGCATCAAATGCAGCTTGTTTCTACACAGAGTTAATAACAGGAAGGCAACAGTGTCATTTATATTGCTCTGCATTTAAAATAAAATGATACACAATTGTATGGCGCCTAGCAGAATGGGGTCCTGATCCACGACTGTCTGGGGCACCTAGGTGCTACTCCAACACAAATAATAATTAATAGTAGTGGCCATTTCCTGACTAACCTCAGAGAAGCATTGTATCGGCTTGTTTTAATTGTTAGATGTTGAAGAGAATGTAGAGCAGGTGGATGTCTCTCGTTTGACTGCCCTGTGGCCTGGAGTCTTCTTATCCATGGAGTACAAGCAGAAGAGTACATGCTCCCCCCTCAGCCCCCTGACCCAGAGAAACAGCTACTAGGGCTTCTGGGTAATTCAGTTCCTATGCTCTATTTGATTCTTGGCTTCTCCAGGGCCGCCCGGGGGGGGGGGGGGGGGCGGGCAAGTGGGGCATCTTGCCCCAGGCCCCACAGGGGCCCCCACGAGAATATAGTATTCTATAGTATTGCAACTTTTTTTTAATGGAAGGGGCCCCCGAAATTGCTTTGCCCCAGGCCCCCTGAATCCTCTGGGCAGCCCTGGGCTTCTCTGCTGATATTGCTAGTGAGGGAAGGGGGCAATCAAAGCAAGTTGTGGTGTGGAGTTTGGTGACAATGACAGCTCCCACTAGGAATGGCCAATGACCAATCAATTTCACATTGGGGTGGGGAAGCCAACCTTGTTTGGTGGCCTAACATCTTATTGCTACACTTTGCTGATGTGAAACGGACGTCCCAGTTTGCATCATGTGCATTCATGGTTTGCCTACATTTACTTGGGGGACGGAAATGCTAAAATGAATAAAACCATTTGGTTCCAGTGAAGGGACTGGGGCTCGGATATGTATTTTTTTTATTTGCACTAGTTGCTTTTACTGTACCTCTGAGGGTCAACAATCAGGAATGTGTCTTAAGTGCCTGGGATGCCATTGACAAGACAGAATATGAAGCACATTAACTTCTCCTTCATATTGCAAATGGGCTGTGTAAAACTGATAGCTGGCCCTCCCCACTGCTCCTAACGTATCAGACATGCGATAAACGTTAGGATGATCCGTTAAAGAAGTGAGGCAGTACCAGTAAAAGTCTAACGGCTGCCTGCATTAGAGCTTTACCACTTATTTATAATTGTGTTTTAAACAAGGTTTAAGCATGGTTTCACAAGCCTGTTTCTAACAGAGCGCCAAACACGGGTAGGTTAATGTTTTAAAAAAGTGTTCTAGATAAATAACACTGTTTTACACACAGGTTTTTTTTAACCAAGTAAAAACACTGTTCTTTAATAGCAGCGAGATTTCACTGCAGATGAGGCCTAATACCAATACTCAAAATACTCAAAAATATTATGGAAGCTTCAGGCAAAAATAGGATGGAAACAACAATAAATATTTCATGTCTCTGTAGCACCTTCTCCAAATGCTTTATATACACATGTTCATGAAATGTCACATCATCCATCTGAGATAAGTATCATCCTCCCCATTTTATAGACAAGGAAACCGGGGCTGAGAGAAAGGTTATATGATTTGCTCAAGGTCAGACAGTGAAATAAGCAGCAGAGGTGGTTTTTTTGTTTTTTTTTGCTGTTTGGGAACTTAAAAAGTTGAGATTTTTCCATGCCTTCCCTCCAACCAGAAGCAAGAGTGCTGAAGCTGCCAAGAGGCAATTCAAGAGTTGCTTTGCATCATGACCTTCATTTAATTTTACCCAGAATTACCAGATGCGAGTCTGATTGGGCCCCATCTGAACCTCTTGCACTAGCTGGTCTATGAAAAGAAAAACAAGACCCCTTCCACTGGTTAAACACAAATAACTGTACAGCTAAGGTCTTAAAAATGTTGAGTCACTGGGATACAGTGAAAAGGATATTCTGTAGTGTTCACCATAGCAACAGGCAGCCCAAGTCCAAGCCTTTGCTGCACAAAAAGAGGCAAAGAGGAATAGTTTGTGGAATCCGAATTTCTCTTTGACCCTTCTTTATCCTTGTTCAGTATCAGCCACTTCAAGCTCTGTTAAGTGCAGTGCCTTCCTCCTTCCCTATAGAATGTACTTTACCTTATCACCAAGTTTCTTAATTTATGCCAAGTATCAGAGGGGTAGCCGTGTTAGTCTGAATCTGTAAAAAGCAACAGAGGGTCCTGTGGCACCTTTAAGACTAACAGAAGTATTGGGAGCATAAGCTTTCGTGGGTAAGAACCTCATTTCTTCAGATGCAAGAAGTGAGGTTCTTACCCACGAAAGCTTATGCTCCCAATACTTCTGTTAGTCTTAAAGGTGCCACAGGACCCTCTGTTGCTTTTTAATTTATGCCATGAGCTATCCCTCAGCATATGGCCCCCTTTGCAAATAACCAGCGCTAAAAGTCTCAAGCTCCTGGTGCTGCTGTTTGAGGTGGGACCCCGTGTTTTGCTCTTTTGGGGAAACCACTCCTCGCAGCTTCCATTGCCACAACTAGCAGATCTGAGAAGCCCTGGGCACATACCTTTGTTTCTGGTGTATGGGCTGTTGCCTCATCGCCATATACTGGGTGTCTTCCTGTAAGTGATTCAGTGGAGATTCTGGCTTTAAACGGATCCCATAATAATGATACTTGGAGTTTCCCCTGCAAGCATAACATTAAAATCTATAGATGTCAGATATTTAATGGAGATGACACACAAGCATTGCAATTTACTTTTAGGCTTCAGTGAAACATTTGACAGTGCTAATGGTTTGTGGATCATAAATGTGCGTTATAACTTCTGTCTAATCCCAGATGCCAATTTAGCATGGATTTACTTTGCTGAATAAGCATATTGAGAACCTAATTTCACATTCAGAGGTGTACATGTTATTTTCAAATCTTGCTGAAACTAAGTTCCTGGAGATGAGGGTTTATACCCCAAACTTTGAAAGCAATCAAGAGTCCAGGATTCCTTTTACAAGATTTGTTTGAACTCGGCACTTATCTCTGGGAAAATATGGTACCATGTGTCTCAAAACACAGTTCAGTGACATCTACATTGAAAATCTTGCAGCCTAGACCCATTTCAGCCTTGCTTTCAATCTAGTCATAAAACCTTATTCACAGGCAGCTAAGGGATTATCCAAGTCAAAATACTTTGAGCCAAATCTACGTTTAATAATGGAAAGCAATGGAAATATTACCATTGACTTCAGTGGTAGCCAGACATGACCGTTTTTTAGTGACGGAGTGAAGGTTTCTTTCTGTATAAAAATTTATAACATGCTCCTCACTGTGGTATCCAGAAATATACTGTGCTTTAAAGCACCAAGAAGGAAATCCCAGCCCCACTGAAGTCAATGGGAAAACTCCAATTGACTTCAATGGGGCCAAGATATCACTCCAGGAGTTGAATGTTGTAGTGAGAAATGCTCTTGGCTGATGGTCCTCCGTGGTCCCTCACCTGTGGCTTTCAGCCTGCACTCTGGAGCCACAGTGATGCTGAAATGTACCTCTTCACTCAAAAAGGAACTGTTCTGATCTTCTCAGCTCCTGTATCAACTGGGAACTGAAAGTGTCACATTTGATATCAATGTAACTACTTTTTTAAAATTGCAATTGACATTTCAGGTCACAGACTCTTTCATTTTAATTACAGGGTGGTTTCCGGTGAGACTTGTCTTTTAAGTGATCAGTGGCAACTGGAGAATAAGAGGTAAGTTTCAGAATGCAAACTGTTATTTATATAGAATGCCACAGAGATCTTGGAGTCATTCTACCCTTCAATCTGAATTGGCTTTATACAGCAACAGAACTTCACTGTAGGGGTTAGATTTCTGCACATAAAATTGGATAAAACCATCCTAACTGACCCCTCACCAGGGGGTGAGAAAAATCTGGTTCCCCTAACTTTTACCCCATGCCCCCAAATTATCTTCAGTCACCATGGCAGAAGGTGGATTTTATACCTGCACTAGTTACTTTTCATGATAGTTTTGCAAGGCTGAATTAAGCCTACACAAGATTTCGAAAGAGCAAGAATGGCTGTGAGTTCTTCTCTGGCTGATCAGTGCAGATCTGTAGGGTCTCCTAAGCTTTCAGCATTGCACATGGATGACTCAATTAAAGTATCCCCATTAAGCTAGAATTCTTTTTAGATCTACCCAGTGCTTGGCTATAGGAATGAGGATGATAATTACACAGCCTGGATGTCCAAAGATAGTAGTTCTGCTCAATCAGACTGCAGCAAGAGTTGTCAATTTGGAACTAATGATGGCCAAGCAGGTCCTCACTGGGACAGGATAAACAGCTGGGAAAGCACTCATTACAGCCTCAGAGACACCCGCGTTGGTGCTCTTCAGAAGTGTGATGATTTGCACTGTATTGAAGAGTCTGAACACATCTTGAATTTAATGATGATTTCACAGCCCAACCACAGACAGAGAATTTAGAAAAAGGAACTGTTGTCTGACAACTGTTTTTCTACATGGAACCCTCCTTGGGGTAGGAATTATTCTCTTCAGGTTTATAAAGGAAAGATTTTGGAATGCTTAGCCCTCTCTGTTGCTGAAATGAAGGATTTTGCAAGCTTTGTGTTATCTGCCTAGCTATTGTAATATGTTTTACATAGCTATTGTCTTAACCCGTTAAAAAGGGATTGGAGTCATTTCAGTGGACCTAAACTTGTGACTCGAAGTTAAAGAACTACTATGGCCAGGAGGAGCCACGCCTGGCATATGCCAAAGCCCTGCTCAGCGCTGGCACGAGGAAGACTCTCCACCCCACAGCTAAGCTCTGGAGTGGCGGGGGAGGGGGAGCAATTTCCAGCCTGTTCACGCCCCGAACCTGTAGGTGCCACAGCAGCCCCTGGGGCAGGGGCTTAGCACCCTCTTCACCCACCCCTCACCCTAGATCCTGCCCCCAGGGACCATGGGGCTGCTCCACCCCCTAGGCACCCTCCTCTGTTGAGCCACCTCTTTGGTCCGGTTCGCTGAAGCCCCTGCAGTCAGGTTCCCTGGGCCCTGGTGCACAATGAATCCTTAGGGCTTAACCCCTTCCTGCCCGCACTGTAGCCAGGGCACAGGAGGTGGCTGGGTCATGTCGGTGGCCAGCCTGGAGATGTTAGCTGCTTTTCAACACTGTGCGGGCAGGAGGGGACAAGCTGGGGGGGAGGGGGAAGAGACGAGCTCTGCAAAGACACGGGCCAGGTCATCCCTTCCCTTCCTCCTCCTTCCCTGCACCTGGAAGCAGCTCCCGTCCATTCCCTCCTGCACAATGCCGAAAGGCTGCTGCTGGCCACATTCTGCTGTGAACCCTGGCAGAAATCTGGGGAGGGTGGGCATGTGACCCTGCATGCCCCCTGCCCATATGTTGCCTCAGGAAGAAGCGATGCCAGATACCAGGAGAGACAGGTCCATCCTGGGGGCACAGCCAGGCATGGAGGGCAGAGAGCACTGGGCAGGGAGGGTCAGTCGGTCACCCCCACTGTGTGAGAGAGGTGTACGGGAGTGTGTGTGTTTGTGTCACCTCCCCCAGTGTGTGTGTGGGGAAGGGGGGCAAGGGTGTGTGTGTGTCACCCCTTCCCATATGAACCCTAAAGTCTTAAAGATAAGAAGGTAAATAAAAAGAATCCAACTATATAGTATTTCCTTTTAACAGGGGCTCAGTCAACTTGATGTTAATTTGAACGTTTGTACGATTGATTGCGATTGAACTTGCTTGAATACGAGTAATTTTACAGGTGTCCCGTATTCAGTATATAGGGAAATACGGTCACCCTATGCATATTTGGGGTTTTAACTAGCTTCTAGGCACAAATATTCAACCTATTCTGTTTTAGTTAGGGCCCTCCCACTTTTTAAAAAGAAGAACACTCCGCTCACGAGACTCAGCCCAGCACCCTGGAAGTTTTATAGGTAAGAAGCCTACTTCTGCATTAGAAAACTCTGAGCAGCAGGTCTGTGTCTAAAGGTTTGGGCTCAGATTCTGATCTCAGTTACACTGGAGTAAAAACCTGGAGTAACGTTACTGAAATCAACAGAATTCTTTTGGTGTAATCTTTCGGTGAGATCAGAATCTAATCGTTTAATTGCAATACGATTCTCTAAGTCTCCAGCTCCTGATAGCAATCTTGATGAAAAGGGACCTCATTTGTGACATGGATTGGGTTGAGTGGAACAGAGTGTGAGATTGGAAACCAGTTTCCTCATCTGCTGTAACACTGAACCATGAAGCCAAAGTTAAACCTGACTGTTTAGCTACTAAAACAATGGGGTTTATTATTGGTAAGCCAAAATTCAAAACAGAATAAAGACTGCTTAAGAAACTGGCCTATGAGCTCTGTTCACTCCCCACATGGTCAGGCATCCCAAATGAGATCTCTTCAGCAAAATGGCTGCCTCTCCGCCTCGGAGCAGCTTCAGGAACACCACAGTAATTAAACTTTGTCCTCAAATACCTGACACAGCTTATGACATGTTAAGATTACTTATATTGCTTAAAGTAGCAATTTTCCATTTGAGATATTGTTTGGTTGTTACTATATAGACCTAGGAATAAACGGCTGTTACCGGTGAATAATGTTGGGTGGGTCTGCATCACCAGTGACAGGAGGGAAGGAGCGTTTTGTGGTATAGATTGCGGCAGAACAGGGCAGTAGTTCTCCCTCCTGCAAAACGTAAAGTCAAGAGCCACTGTTCTTAAGGACAATCTGCAACCACTGAAAACAGTTACTACTATGACGACGACTAATATTTGAATTATTGTAACATCTTTTATGAGGCTCTCGGAGGTTTTACAAACTTCAGTTAAGCCTCACACACTCCTCTGAAGGAGGTATTAAACCAATTTTACAGATGGATAAAATATATATAGGCACGTGAAGGAGCTCGCCTAAATCCCCAATAGCGAGTCTATGGCAGAGCTGGGAATTATCCATGACTCCTAATACTCAGCAGGAGCGGCGCCAGGGTTTTTGGCGCCCTACGTGGGGGTCCTTCCGCGCTCCCGGTCGTCGTCGGCAATTCTGCGGTGGGGGGGGTCCTTCCATGCTCCCGGTCTTTGGGGCACTTTGGCGGCGGGTCCCGGAGCGAGTGAAGGACCCGCCGCAGAATTGCCGCCGAAGACCCGGAGCACGGAAGGACCCCCTGCCGCCGAATTGCCGCCCCCCCCCCCAAATCCTGGCGCCCTAGGTGACCCCCTAGGTGGCCTAAATGGAAACGCCGGCCCTGATACTCAGATCACTAAACAACAAAGCCTCTTAAGTAATCCACACCACATTATTAAAATGGTGATAACCATAAAAAAAGATAGCAAGTCGTTGCCCGTTCATCCATTACTCATTGCAACGTCACTGAATGCAGCGAGTGTCCAGGTCAATGGTATTTAGCATCTAATTGAGTGAAGTGGCATTTCCGCTCATTGGCCTTTCCATGACCTTTCAGAAACAGCGGTAAAGTGAAACAGATGGGGCCAAAGAAAGGTGAGAATGTGCTTCTGCTACCACTGAACCCTAATCTCAACCCCCTTTGTACTAACCTTGTTCCCAAGCGCCGAGTTTTCAGCCCCATGAACACAGAACGAATCAGTTTTCCAAAGGAAGCAGCATTCACTGGATCCAGTTTGTGCTCTTGGCAGTGCCGCAGGTAATGGTTATACAGCGAGCTCCTGGGAAGACTCACACCTTCAGCAGTCTCATAATTGTCCAACAGCCACTGGAGCTTTATGTACAAAAATGTAAATTTTTTTAAAAACCCACACACGTGAAAGACTAAAGATGTTTAAAATGGCCTGCTTAAAAAGTTGACAACATTTAAAAGGGAGGAGAACCTTCTTGAGGTGATCAGAGTTCAAGAGGACTTCAGTGGTTGGTAGTTAGTACATAACTGCAGCTAACTCTGGTGTGTTTCAATCTGATATTTATGTCCTCCATGATGTAGGAAAAGTGTGAAATCAAAAAAGGCGGTCACATACAGCACCCAAGTATACATTGCCACTTATGCTGGTGTCTTCCCTTCACTCAATTACATGAATGCAAGGGGAATACGAATCATGGAAAGCCCCCCAAAAAAGTCTCATGAGCTCACTGTTAAGGAGAACCGGGGCTATGGTACCTGATGCTATTTACTAGGAAAGAAAGATCTCAGAGGAATCTGAATACATTGCTTCTCTGTCTATTCACAGTTGTCAACTGCTAATGCAGCAGGCAAAGCTTGTTTGAGTTAATGTATCTTAATTTCAAGCTTGAAATGTTTACAACTGTCCGCTTCACGACAAAATAAATGGTTGCCAAACCCTACCTTAAAATCTGGCACGTTACCAGCTATTTTTCAAAATGTATTGTCTGAACTTTACTTCTCTTGACATTTATCTTGATCAGAGTTTGCAATTAGATATAAATTATTTACGTTCAGCCAGTTTGAAAGGGCAGGTCGGTCACACAACTGCAGTTCATGAATTAGAATGTAAAGCCTCTCTAATTGGCTAAATGGCAGATTCAGAAAAATAAAAAGAGTACAGTTTTAAAGCAAATATTGACTCATAAAATAAAAAAGCAAGCGAAAAACTAGATGTATAACCAGGAGTAAATATTGATAAGGTACTTCCTTTAATAAAAATGAGGAGAATCCTGATGAAACGTTGGGCCAACGTTTTCAAAACTAGGGCCTGATTCTGATCTCCCTTTACACTGGTGTGAATCAGGAGTAACTCAATGGAAGCAGATGGAGTTCCATTGATGTAAAGCTAACAGGAGAGCAGAATCAAGCCTTGTGTGCCAAAATCATAGCTGCAAAATATGACCCTGATAGAACAAAGCATTCAAGTATGTGCTTAACCTTAAGCGGATGCTTTGTCTCTGAAGTCAACGGTATTAAAGCACGTGCCAAGTGCTTTGTACCCTTGTACATGCAGGTCTCTGTTCAACAAACCTGCTCACACACAAAAAGGCTTGTATCTTCCTGACAGCAGGTGTATAGCAGTGCATCTCTAGCAGCCTACTTCACTACTTGATACTCAAGTTTTACAGCAGTAACTCCACTGAAATCAGAACTCAAGTGTGCAGTGGTGAAGCAGGCCCATTTATTTCAACTGAGGTATTTTCAACGTATGCTTCTGTCAGAGCAGAATCAGACCTGAAGTATGCACCATGCTCCTTTTATGCACAGGATGAGCTAATTGCATCTATGCACGTTTTGTAGCTGCAAGTTGAGTGCCTAAAATTTGAAACTTCAGCCTGTTATGAGCTACTGCATACAAGAAAAATGTAAACGCTATATTTTAGGCTTTATTTCTCTATATTAACAGGAAATCTTAGGGCCTGACCCAAATGCCTTTGAAATTCAGTGAACTGTTTCCATTGATTTCAATGAGCTTTGGGTCAGATCACTGGATACCAGGGGCAGAAGAGACTACTTGGGTCATTTGCTCTGAACCCTGTATTTTGGAGGGCCGCTTGGAACATCATTCCCATTAACCTCTTATCTGCTCTTTTATACGCATCCCACAGATAAAGACTTTTCAAAATCTAAACCTTCAGGCTCAAGCTCTGTTTTAAAAGGATATTGAGAGTATGGTGACCTACATCACTTCACACCCTTATTTGCAGAGGGAGTCCTATCTCCATGGATCCCTGAAACAAGAACGGCACACTAAATTCTTACAATTCTGTAGCCATTAAGTTACTGATTAAGCCATCTAGAACAAGAGATGAACCCAAGCGCTCCTAGCACACAGATAAGTAGTGCTGTTTTAAATGAGTCTGTATCCATGTTCATTTTAGCCCGTCCCATGTATTTAGAAGATTCACTGGCCATAAGTTAACCTTTTTCTTCATTAATTCCATTTGTCCTGTAGGCCCAACTAGGTGTCAGAATCATAGAATATCAGGGTTGGAAGGGACTTCTGGAGGTCATCTAGTCCAACCCCCTGCTCAAAGCAGGACCAATCCCCAACTAAATCCCCAAATGGCCCCCTCAAGGATTGAACCTACAATCCTGGATTTAGCAAGCCAATGCTCAAACCACTGAGCTATCCCTCCCCCCACAACTAGGTTTGACCTTCTAAAAATGTTCCATTCCAAGGAACTCACTCAGGAAGTTAGCTGCTAATAACTTCTAAGGACTTGCCTCGGGAAGCAGATGTTACAAAGATTTTTGGCATTTCTCTTTTTTAGCTCCTGAAAAGTCCTAGCATTTATTTCATGTGTCAGAAGTAACCGAAAATAGGGGGCGGCAACCTGCAATTACGCAATTGTTTGCTGAGACGTTGTCTCAAGGACTAGATCTACTGATTTTTTTGTCACAGAAGTGAAGATTCTTTCTTCTTTAGCTCACTGCATTCCTCCTACTCTATCCATGGAGAATTATTCCCTGAAGTAGTTTTACTAGTGCTTTGTCCAGTCTAGTTTTAAAAGGAATTTGGGGTAAAATCCTGGCCCCATTGAAGTCAATGGCAAAATTTCAGTTTCTACCATTTCCCATAGGAGATTAATTTCACGGCCATGAAACATTTCCTGATATTCACTGCGTATTTTCCATTGCTCAGATTGATCCCATCATTAGTGATACCCAGTTATAGAACCCTACGTGATTCCTCGCCTTAAAGGTTTCAGCAGGAGATTTTCAAATAGGGTTGGCTGACGCTAAGCAAGCAAATCCATATTTGGGTGCCTAAAGAAATGACCTGATGTTCAGAAATGCAGAGAACTAACATCCCCTGTTGACATCCCTGAAAGTTGTGGGTGTTCAGAACCTGTAGCTGCTCAGAACCTCTGCAGCGTGGGGCATGGGTCACTTGCTGGAGGATTCTCTGCACCTTGAAGTCTTTAAACTAGGGTTACCATACGTCCGGATTTTCCCGGACATGTCCGGCTTTTTGGGGCTCAAATCCCTGTCCGGGGGGAAATCCCAAAAAGCCGGACATGTCCGGGAAAATAGGGAGGGAGGGCTCGGCGGTGCTCGGCCGGGGCCGCTGGGACTGGGGCCGGCGGTGCGGGGCCGGGCTGGGGCCGGCAGTGCTCGGCAGGAGCCGGGGGTGTGGGGCCGGGGCCGGCGCGGTGCCGGGAGCCACGGGCGCAGTGCTGGGCCGGAGGCCAGTGCCCCAGGGCCCAAGCCAAGCCGGGCGGGAGACGCTGGGGCCGGAGCCTCTTGGCCTGGGCCGGCCAGCCGCCGGAGGGAGCCGCTCGGCCAGGGGGGCCGGACTGGGTCGCGCTGCACCCCGCCCCAGCTTACCTGCTGCCTCCCTATTTCAGGCTTCCCGCGAACATTTGATTCGCGGGAAGCAGGGGAGGGGGAGGAGCAGGGGGCGGAGCGTTCAGGGGAGGGGGCAGAGTTGGGGCGGGGCTGAGGGCGGGGTTGGGGCGGGACCGGGTCCCCATGGAGTGTCCTCCTTTTTAAAAATTAAAAGATGGTAACCCTACTTTAAACCATGATCTGAGGACTTCAATGGCTCAGACATAGGTCAGGGGTTTGTTACAGGAGTGGGTGGGTGAGATTCTGTGGCCTGCGTTGTGCAGGAGGTCGGACTAGATGACCATAATGGTCCCTTCTGACCTTAAAGTCTATGAGAACCTCTGCAAATTAGGCCAGTTGGTGCCTAAATATGGATTTAGGTGCTTAACTTCAGACACTCACACTTGAAAATTGTAGCCTCATTTAAGTCTCTTCCCATCATCTGAAAATTCATATAACTGACATCCACAGAGCCTTCCCGCTGACCTAATTGTCTTATGCTTCGCAAGTGATTAGTACTGTCTCAGCAATAGTTATAGCTTATATAGTTATATGAAACATCATTTCATAAAAGATTTTCATGGGTCACTGCAGCTATAACTTTAGCCTCAGTTTCTAACTTTCTGATCCATCAAGTACACATAACCATATGCAACAAGAACTTTTTGGAGGGCAAGGATCTGATCCCACAAAGACTTGCTACCAAAAGCAGCTCTTAGTCATGTGAACAGTGTCTTTGACTTCAATAGCATAAATTGTGTGAAGAAGGGTTTTTACAGGAATGGGCCTAAGGGAGTAGATAAAATGATCGCCCGATAAATAAAACTTACTGGTTTTTGAAATCTTGACATGATACAGTTGCTGCCGGTAATATAGGAATCTTTATCCTAGGAATTTACAGATTTGTGTAACATGAAGGATGAAGAAGTAAAACGAACCTCAACAGAATACTTAATGAACTTAATGAAAACCTCTGCAACGTTCTCTAGAACCTTAATGAAACTTTGCAGAGGAAACAAAGAAAGCAACTAAGCCCTAGCTAATACAGTAATTGTCACTCGCTAACAACTTCCCTGGGGAGCTTGTTTCCTTGTTAGAGACACACTGAGGGCCACACCAAGATTTTGGGGGCCCGGGGCAAAATCTGAAACTGAGGCCCCCCCAGCTTCAAAAAAAAAATTACCACTAAGGGGAGGCCCCCTGGGAGGGCAGGGTGGAGAGTGAGCTCCCTCCACAGCAGTGGTTCCCAAACTTTAACAACCCACGAATCCCTTTAACTAAAATGTCAAGTCTCGCGAACCCCCTCCTAAAAATGAATGTTTCCAGGGATTTTCTCCTTCACCGGAGTATAAATTATAAAAGCAGTGATCTTGGAAATATAAAATTTGTTTTTATGACATGCTTATTACACACCATTTATTATTAATGATTATTGATCATTACAGTATTTTTATTACATTATGAAAACAGCAACACTCTTCCAAGGTCTCACTTTCGTAGCTTGTATCACTTTGAATAAGCCTGTTATAAGACAATGCTCCTATGTTTCATCAAGGAGTATCAGATGTGAAACAGCATGAAGGTATTTAAGAAGCCAACTCAAATCATTCCTCCTACACAAACATTCAGGTGTTGAGCAGTCCAGCAAACAACGCACGTTACAACAAAGCTTAAACTTGTTCTTCATAATAATTTTAAAAACAATACTAGCTGCCTATTTAATTTTAAAAACAGCAAAAAATATCCACCTCCTTTTCCATTTCATATAAGGAATCTCGAAGTTTAAATCTCCTCAGTGTGATAGATATGCTTGCTTTGATCTGCTTAGTTCTTGGAAGTCCTAGGGGGTCCCTAGGGACAGCTCTGTCCACCATTAGGGATTTCCCCCCCCCCCCCCAAGAACCCCCTGTAACATTTCGCGAACCCCAGTTTGGGAACCACTGCTCCACAGTGACAGCTCCTGTTCTATAGGTCTGGGCCCAACTCCCCGCTCTAGACACTGCAACATAGTGCAGGGGGTGGCTGCACTGCTCAGGTTTGGCCCAGCTCTCCACTCCCCATCGGGTGGCCAGGCCAAATGTGAGTGGTGCTGTGACTCTGTGCACCAGGTTGCAATACCATTTGGTTTGGGGACTCGCTAAATAGGAGGCCCGAGGCAAACTGCCAAGAGAAAAATCCAATCCTTGTTCATGATACTAACAGTGCTTGGAATAAGCAAAACAAAGAGTTTTAAAAATCTATTTTTATTTGCATGATTTATGCCAAGTTCATTTTTTCCCCAACCCATTCAGCTTGGACAGACCGCTGCCTCCTTTTGCCTTTCACTTTCTGATTCTCATGCACAAGCCCAATGCTGTTGTATTTGGGTTTCTAACAGCAGGGTAATGCAAACACTAAGATGTATACATGTTTTCATGAAAACACTTATACATATTAGGTTTTGTAAAAACTTACTTATAACAGAACCTAAATAAAACTACTGACAATTTAAAGAAATCTTTGTTCTTGTTCTTTACTTCTACACTGTAAAGTACCGGTAATTCCATTTAACATAGTCTCTGCAGAAACAGCAACTGTTTGTTCATGAGAAGGAAAACGGAAACTCAAACCAGCCAATTACTTTATCTACTCTACCAGGGATTTCAAAACAAGACCTGCTTGCAAGGAAGCTATCAAAGGATTCTTGATTCAAAATTTATTTTATTTTATTTTTAATGTTGGAGGTCAGAAGCCTCCACACAGAAAAAAAGAGGAACATGCCTGTGGTAATGGACATTTAAATCATCACCAGACACAGCTGGGTAGCTGGAGTTTCTGACCCTTTGGCCTTCTGTCCTCCTACAGCACTTCACAGAGTCAAAATTATGATATCAGCAGTGCTCTTTAGAAATTCCCAGAAATACTAGAAGAGATTCAGTGTTGCCAACTCCCATGATTTTATCGCAGGACTTATGATTTTTGGTGTTTATCTTAAAACCCCAGTTCCTGGAATGATGTGATTACAGGAGAATCTCAGCTTTCATTCTTTTTAAAGTACGTTTCTAACCCTGTGGTTGCAGAAATAAGCTTAAAAATGTGACTCCTAATGGTTCAAACCGAAAAATCCAACAAAAAGAATCAATTAAAAAAAAAAAATCTGATGATTGCTTTAAACAATCACTTAGGGAAGGCAATACTGAAGATTTTTTCTAAAATCTGATCGAACAGAACACTTCTAGTATCTGATCAAACAGAACACTAACTACAATAACTCAGAAATAAAGTTGACATACTTGACAAAAACTGGTAGAGTTATTTTCTTTTTGTTATGTTTTGGTGAAATTCACCCTAGTGCAGAATAGCCAGGCCTGGCCAAAGGCTACACAGAATTAATACTGTTCTACTCAGAGACATGACTAGTTTAAAAATTGGTCAGAGTGGGATTCCACATTTATTGCAATATTTTTCCACATCAAAATGTTCTCAAGTTGACAAGTGTGTATTTTTCCTACTGCCAGGTCATCTAAACCACCCTGTGCTCTAACAGCTGGGTTAGTTCCAGCTTATGCACCATCATCAATAAGGCTGACTCTGTACAGCAAATGTTCTCATAGTCTCATCTATGCTGCTCTTCAGTGGAGTTGCATGGGTGCGACCATGAATATAATCTGATGACACAGGAATCTGAAGGCCTGATCCTGCAAGGAGCTAAGTGATCTCAGCTCCCACTGACTCAAACGAGAGTTGAGGGAGCTCAGAGCCGAAAGGGTGGAGCTCAGCACCTTGACAGGCTGGACCATTAAATTAACAGTTTCATTGACGTGTGAACCAAAAAGAAGTCCAGTTCACTACAGCAGAGCTGTGCTGGTTCTCCACGACAGGGGCATAGCCACAGGTGGGCCTGGGTGGGCCACAGCCCACCCACTTAGCATCCAGGCCCACACCCCAGCCCCAGCTCTGATCTGGCCCCAGCTTGCCCCACTCTGCTCGCCTGCCAGGTGCTCCAGCTGAGGGGCAGGGTCGGGCGCTTGCCCCACTCTGCCAGCCCGGCGCTCCTGCCAGGGAGTGGGGTCGGGTCGTGGGATCTTGCCCCACTCCTCCCGGCGCTCCAGCTGGGGAGCGGGGCAAGCCCTGCACTCCAACCCCGCTCTCCAGCAAGAGCACTGGGTGGAGGCGTCCATCTTTCTAGGAGCCCCCCCAATTGGCTGGGGCCCCTGGGTACGTCCCTTTGGCCCAGTGGCTAATCTGCCAGTGGGAGGAGGTCGAGCTTCAGGCGACCCCACGGCGACGGAGGAATCCTGCCACTTGGGGAACCAGGCCCGGCGTGCCGTTGCCGCTGCAGAGCGGCATCTCCTCCCAGAGCTGGGTGTGTGCCAGGGGCCCTAGAGATCCCCTGGCCAGAGCATCCACACACCCACCCCCAAGGCCGGCTGGAGGTGGTGCGGGAGGTAGGCCCTGATCCTCCTTCCCCCCAATTGCTGCCCGCCCACCTGAAGTCGGGGCCCACCCAAATGTCCCATCTTGGCTACATCACTGCTCCAGGGCTGGTGGGGGGTAGTTATCCTTTTGTTCCCCAACAGGGTCAACAGATCTGACTTTAAATGCACAGAGAGACCAGGACTGTGGGTGAAGGCGCCATTTTTATACCAGGACTTTTCCGTGTAGAACCACACTTGGGGCCTGATCCCAAAGCCCACTGAATTCAATGGGAACCTTCCTATTGACTTCAGCGTGGTTTGGATTAGAGCCTTTTAGCCCCAAATAATTATGTGCTTAAAAATTAAGCTTTGCTGGATCAAGGCTGGAAGACATAACACAGAAGGCCTTGCATAGGCCCAGAAGACTGGGGTGAATTTCACCCAAAGCAAAGAAATGGTTGCTATCAGCATGAAATAGAAAGTTCCAGCAAGTGGGTTTAGCAAAGCTTTGCAACAGTCAAGGCTTTTCCTGATTATATAAAGAAGAAATACAGGCTCACGCACTCCAAGACACAGACTCACACACTATGCTTTTGTTACACAGGTGTAGGGGCCATCTGTTAGGATTCAATACAGAGGGTTTGCTGCTAAGCGTTACAAAACTGTTTTCCAGCAAACTTCCAGTGAAGGGAGACAAACCTCTCAATGCATTTACTTCAGTGCCTGCAGTTTCCATTTCAAGGCAGATTAAATAAACAAACATGGGGCAGAGACAGATAACAGAATCCAGAGCATCTTGACAAACATACATAAAAATCATCGCAGGCTTTTGCACACGATTGTTTCTATGGACAGGGCTGCCATGGGGAGTGCTGGCAACCAAACCATAGGCTGCTTTGATTTGCCCAGATTAGCTGGTGTACAAAACGGCTATAAATAATGCTCCTAACAAAGCAGGGAAGAGGTTGTAAAGTCCAATAGTAACTTACATGGCTGTTGAGCAAACTGCTTTTGTGTGATGTAATCCCTTCATTTTTTTGTAGATTTTCAATCGCCATTTCAAGCTAAAGAAAACGTGCACGAGAAAAAAGAAAAGAAAGGAAATCAGATAGTTAGCAACAGCCAAGATTTGTCTTTATTAATAATCTGAATAATGATTAATGCTTTCTATAAATAGGCTCATGACAAAGATGCAAGGGAGATAAGGTACAGTCCTTATGGGCTGAAGGTGCAGCAGAGAAATGTTATTGTAACACATGCAAACTAACGGTGCAGCCGGGACACACATTAAGGATGAAAGAACAGAGCTAGGATCATTTCAGAACTTGCATTTTAAATTCCCCTTTCCCTCCACAAACATAGCGAATCACTCCTCCAAAAATTCTCATTGGTAGCAATGAGCTATTGCATGAAATAGAGAACCACATAAAGATGGTGCATTCTATCATCAGACCCATCTCTGTGAAACCCAAATTAACAGCTTTGCTTATTAGCATTTCCTAAACTACTAATAGAAACAACAAACGAAGAGTAGTTGAACAAAATACTGAATCCAGCAGAGCTACTACATATAATGCACTAATGGGCATAAGGTGTCACTCTAAAATCATACAGCCTGGTGGTACGCCATATTGTATCTTACTGGCTAACCAGAAGTGGGCCTGGTCAGTGGCTGGAGGCAAGACCTGCGTGCTGTATGGGGCACTCTTCCCTTTGAATCAGAGTTGCAGAATGGTGTCAGCCCTTGGGTGAGAGTTTAAACCAATGTCTCAACCATCCATGGTCACCATCTCATGGCACCCTACCCACCAGAAGGCACATTAGCACTGGTACCCTGACCATATTACACCTTGAGTATTTACATCCCGCCTACCTTGATGTCCATGCACATTTAATTAAAGAAGTTATCCTTCATTTCCTCATTTAATACACTGCTGTGTAGTGTTGCTGGCTTCAAACGAATGGCGGGGGAGCCCCTTTAGACAGTCTGTAGTAAAGCATTCAGCATGAAAGCTGCTATGTAATTATAGGGGACTATTATTAAGCTCAAGAACAGGCAGACCCCCAGTAGTTGACGTAGAGGCCAATTCACCTTTAATTGTGAGAGCTGTTTCTTTTGGGGATGGCAATCTATCCAGCAAGAGACCGGAATACTCAGGTTCACGGTCTGTACAGCGGCTCTGCAGTTTTCATTTGGTTACTTAAAGGTGTATTTTGCGTTTCCCACCACAGGCAGCAGAGGAACCCAAATCTCCTAGAACATTTTTCTGAGTATTCCTGCAAGGGGAGACCCCAACCAGGTGACAAAATTCCTCAGGATTTGGGGAAGGAAAACAGCCACTTTGACCAGTATTTCCCGACTGGTGGGTCGCAACGCCCAGAGGGGTTACAAAAGGCACATGTGGGGAGGGGAGTGGGGTCATGAGGCACTGAAAAAATTGTTACAATCTAAAGCAAATAAAATCTTGTTCCTTCCTCTCCCTTGCCCTTCAAGGCCAAGTACTATCTGTCAATCTCTCAAAATACATACAAATGATATGAGCTTATTTCACGGATACATTTTTTTCCTCTCGCTTTCACAGTCAATGTGGGGGCGGGTAGGGGAAATCGTCAACCTGAAAAGTTTGAGAACCGGTGATCTTGGCCATCTCGGGTCTGAGTCTCCGTTTCCTTGCACCTCGTGCAGTCATGTACATCAGTGCAAAGTGGGCGTACAATGCTGCTGTTCTGATCTGGTGTCTCATGGCACCTCTGCGCTGGTGTCACTGACTACACAATGGAGAACTGGGACCCACGTTTTCAATAACCCTCCATGTTGGTAGCCATGCTCTCCCCAACGGTGGGGGATGCCATTAGCCGTGAGCACGGTGTAAGTAGGAAGTGAAATGCAGCCAGGGTTAAGGGTATCTGCCCAGCCTATCCCAATGGTTACAGTGCCTCGTGAGACAATCCTACAGGGAGGGGTCAGGCCGACGCTGCTGCTCCTGTATACATCCTCCAACAGAGATCTCACCGTTCTCGTTCTGGGTCAGAGGACAATACTTTTCAGCTTGTTTTCTATTTCCCTTTTGGATTTTTCCTCATGGGGTGGGGCTGGAGCTGCTTTAAGGGCCTTTTCTTAAAGGGAACAGAAAAGGCGTTTAAATAAATAAACAATGAAGACAATTGCTCGAGAGCCCAGTTCAGGGAGGGTGAAATTCGCCCCTCCTGCCAATCCCACAGAAACAGGCTGAGGGTGGGCGGGGGGAGACGGAGAATGGCACAGATATTTAGGGCAGGGAGCAGAGTCCACCGCTCCTAGCCTGCCAGGGGATCATAGCGTACTTCCGTAGCTGCTATTCCAGGTCCCAGAATGCCCAGGAGGGTTTGGAACCTGGATCGATGTAATCATGGGCCTCATGGCCACATCCCCACCTCCCCATGCACCCAGACTACACAGAGATGGCGTACGTGCCGAGCTCCATCACATGTGTGGCCCTGGCATGCCCACTGACACTGAACTGTGGTGTTTCTGCCACATGGGGACCTCCTAAAGCCCCTATGTAAACTGTAGCCAAACATTACAAATAAATACATTTTAAAACAAAATAGTCAAAAAGCATCCTCCCTTTATGCACCGGCCAAGACCTGGACAGAGGGCTCTCGGATCTTCTGCAACAACTGGTGACCTTGGTAACAGGGATGCAGCTCCCTGAGCTGTATAAGCTGTCAGTGACAGAGGGCACTGGTTGTTTACAAGTGAAGCAAATAAGACCCAAGCTTAGGTCTTGGCAGGTACACACCCTCCAGTTCCCCCGCTAGATGCGCAGTAGTAGAGAAGGGCCAAGCAACTCTTTATTCATGGCTAGGGCCCTACCAAATTCACGGTCCATTTTGGTCAATTTCACAGTCATAGGGTTTTAAAAATCATAAATTTCATTATTTCAGCTATTTAAATCTGAAATTTCAGTGGTGTAACTGTAGGGGTCCTGACTCAAAGAGGAGTTGTGGGGGTGGTGGGGTCGCAAGGTTATTGTAGGGGGGTTGCGGTAGTGCTACCCTTACTTCTGCGCTGTGGCTGGTGGCAGCGCTGACTTCAGAGCTGGGCATCTGGTGAACGGTGGCTGCTGGCCAGGATCCCAGCTCTGACGGCAGAGCCGCCGCCAGCAGCAGCGCAGAAGTAAGGATGGCATGGTATGGTATTGCTACCCTTACTTCTGCGCGGCTGCCTGCAGG
This sequence comes from Chrysemys picta bellii, assembly GCF_011386835.1. NCBI lineage: Eukaryota > Metazoa > Chordata > Testudines > Emydidae > Chrysemys > Chrysemys picta. The sequence continues at coordinate 7,705,190 of NC_088815.1, read as the reverse complement.
GCGCTTCTTTCAGAACTGGGCGCCCGGCCAACAGCTGCTGCTCTCTGGCCGCCCAGCTCTGACTTCAGCACAGAAGTAAGGGTGGCAATACCACAATCTCCTAAAATAACCTTGCAACCCCCCTGCAACTCCCTTTTGGGTCAGGATCCCCAATTTGAGAAACACTCATCTCCCCCATGAAATCTGTATAGTATAGGGTAAAAGCACCCAAAACACCAGATTTCATGGTCTGTGTTGCGTTACTCATGGCGTGAATTTGGTAGGGCCCTATTCCTGGCCCATTAGTGGCGATGGGATAAGGCGGCACACGTCATCATAATAACTAACAACACATATCCAGGGAAGAAGCATCATTACCAAATTCTCTTTCCCAAAGGTGACTTGGCCAAGATGGCACACATACTGCATCTGCCACCATTTAGCAGTCGTATGGTACAGAGAATTCTACAGGATCACACATGCAGAACATCGCTGGGGTGAAAGTGTTACCATGTTGCTGACAGCCCACTTGCTCCATTTGTTGCCTTGCATTTGTTATCCGAATGGAGATCACCCAGCTTATGGTCTCCTTTATCTATGTTAGCTTACTCCCTATGCTGCAGTTTATAGTGCATGCTAGAAGGGGGCCATAAGGTAAAGTAGAACAATACCCATTTTCAAAGCCAAAATCTGCCAGAGCCCTAAATGAGCAGAATGGATCTGGTTACTTCAGTAGCCAAAGAGGTGGTTTCCACAATGTCTGTGCCTAGGTGTTCTCCCCTCCCTCCTGTACACTACCCTGCAGAATAAATACAATGTCTGTGCCTAGGTGTTCTCCCCTCCCTCCTGTACACTACCCTGCAGAATAAATTCCTTTGTTTCCACTCAGAAAATAGTGACATACAGTACAAAGTATGCCGACTACGGTGCTCCTTAGCTTAACGAGATACTATCTAGCTCAAAAAAGGGCCCGTTTCAAGGACTCGGTAGGCTTCAGTGGTTTCTAAGACACATCTCCAGCATCCTGTGATAACTGGGAAGAACCAAAACTCATCAGCACAGGCAGATTGCTGATGTAGCCTTGAGGAAATGAGTCAAAATGTCATAGGGAGACACTGTTTCCTTCCCCTGTTCGAGACAAGGTGACAGTGGAGCATCTGCATTGTATATGCACCCACATAATGCAGAGACAAGCAGCAAGTCTCTCTCATAGGCGTGCCGTGATAAACGCAGCCCTAAAGAAGTGTGCATGCTACGTTTTACATTTCCACAAAAATAAATAAAAGAAGAGGCGGGTAGGAAGTGCCTAGATATATTTACAGCCCCGCGTTAAGGTGCATGCTTTTAATCAGAATGGCAACAACAGCTCCGCCATGATTTGCTACTTTAGTGGAAGAGACACTGAAGTTCGGGCAACTCGAAATATCAATTGCTTTGGGCAGCCACGGGGCTTTTGTGGCCTAAAGCAGCATTTCTCAAATGCCACCGTGGCTGCATGCGGCCACCAGGGGCTTTTCTTGAAGCCACAGCCTCCTGGGCTGTGATGGGGAGGCGAAGGCAGCAAAATGGTGGCTCCTCCCCTGGGGCTGCCTGCAGGGGTTGGTTCCTACCCCATTCCGGAGCCACAAACACTGTAGGAACAGGCAACCAGTGAGAGTTCCCCACCTTCTCAGGGGTGGTCGGGTTCAGGCTTCTGCCCTAGGGTGGTGGGCGGCAGACTCTGGCCAGGCGGCATAGCTCTGTCCCCCAACCGCAGGGTTTTGGGCTCCATCCCTGGACTCACCCCCCGCCATCACCTCAACCCCTGCTGCCTCCCCCAGACCCCCATTGCCTCTGGCCCCCCTGCCTCCTTACCCACCTCCTCATCCAGGGCTTAATTTGTCCCCCAGCATGCCAGGGCTGAGTAAGTGTGCTGTGAAAAGTGATATTAACAAATAGACAAATATCACTTTTCACAGTAGCAGAATTACAGGTCTGTCGCATCTTACGCGCATTTAACATGTGCGAATTCAGCTTTACGCGGTCGGCAAAAACAAAACAAAAAAAAAGAGAAAAATAACAATTTAAATACTGTTCCCGTAGTGCGGGCGATTCCGCCCACCATTACACTCAATGTAATTTTGACTATATGCGGTTTTTGCTTTACGCGCTGACCGCGGAACGTAACCACAGCATAAGATGAGACAGACCTGTATTACCTAGCAATCTAAAAAAAAAAAATCAAAGCATGCAAAGCACTTTATTTTTGTTTCTATTCTGTTTAGGTCCAGTAAAGAGCAGAGACAACTGCGCATTATTTTTATTATCGAGTCTGCAAAAAAACCTACATAAATTAATTACAATGATCTGGACATGTACATGTGCATATTTATTTGTTTTTCCTAAAGTTAATTAAGTATTTTAGGAAAAATTCTCAGAGCGGCCACAGTGCGGCCACCAAAAATATGTTGTGTAAGGTAATGTGGTTCAGCAGAGCGCCTTAAGAAAATCGGCTGCTGTATCTTTCCCTCCCTCCATCCCAGCTTTAGCCCAGGACAGAGAGGAACTAGATCTTTGTTATCTAACAAGAAAGGTCAACCGGCAAGCCAGAGACATGCATTATTTAAGATTTTGCTGGTTCACTTCATGAACACTGGTGTATAAGGTGACGACAGTTCTCTATTAACTGCTACTCACTAATTGGTGGAGAGTGAAAATGGGTACAAACCCATTTCCTGAGCAAAGAGCAAAATCATCTAGATTACTAGGGCTCAGAAATGACCAGAGGAAAAGAAGGAGCTATGGATATGAAAATATCAGGCTCTCCTGCCTCTGGACATCTGATTACACACACACCCTCTCCTACAACAGACATCACACACCCCTGTCCTAGAATAGGCATCATCATATGACTTCATATGATTCCTACTTTTCAACCCATCTGGTAGAGCTTCTAGCTATAGACCATGGAGAATATCACTATTCCAGCCATAATTACAGTCATGCAGAAAAGTTGATAAATGAAAATTAGCTGTTACCACTCAAGAAAGATCTTGGAGTCACTGTGGATAGTTCTCTGAAAACATCCACTCAATGTGCAGCGGCAGTCAAAAAAGCTAACAGAATGTTGGGAATCATTAGGAAAAGGATAGATAATAAGACAGAAAATATCATATTGCCGCTATATAAATCCATGGTACACCCACATCTTGAATACTGCGTGCAGATGTGGTCACCCCATCTCAAAAAAGATATATTGGAATTGGAAAAGATACAGAAAAGGGCAACAAAAATGATATGGAAACTGTTCTATACTCCTATGAGGAGAGATTAATAAAACTGGGACTTTTCAACTTGGAAAGGAGAGGAATAAGGGGAGATATGATAGAGGTCTATAGAATCATGACTAGTATGGAGAAAGTAAATAAGGAAGTGTTATTTACTTCCCATAACACAAGAAGTAGGGGTCACTAAATTAAATTGATAAGCAGCAGGTTTAAAACAAACAAAAGCAAGTATTTCTTCACACAATGTTCAGTCAACCTGTGGAACTCTTTGCCAGAGGATGTTGTGAAGGCCAAGACTATAACAGGGTTCAAAAAAGAACTAGACAAGTTCATGGAGAATAGGTCCATCAATGGCTATTAGCCAGGATGGGCAGGGATGGTGTCCCTAGCCTCTGATTGCCAGAAGCTGGGAATGAGCGACAGGGGATGGATCACTTGATGATTACCTGTCCTGTTCATTCCCTCTGAAGCACCTGGCATTGGCCACTGCTGGAAGACAGGATACCTGGCTATATGGACCATTAGTCTGACCCACTATGGCCGTTCTTATGCTCTTATGAGGTGGGGCGGGGAGGGGTGGCTTACATGCTTATTTGTTTTTTAGGTTCACACAAATCTTTACAAGTAAACCCTTTGCCAGGATTTCAGTAGGCTTTACTAGATCAAGTTAAGACCAGAAACATTCCTTATGCTATTACCAGTTCGGGACTGCTGGCTCTTGACCACAGATCTCACGTATGAAGATAATTCGTCCTCTCCTCTTGAATGTCTTGCTGTCGGCTTCATTCATCTCCCCTCCCAAACACTCATCTTCCCCCGTTCTGTCACTGTTGACAGCACCACTACCCTCCTGGTCTTCTCCCATTCACCCAGGCCACACCCAAATTCTGCTGCTTCCTCCTCTTCAATATCACCATGAGCTGCCTTTTTCTTTCCATCCCCACAGCTGAATCTCTTATGCCGGGCCTCATTATATCCTATCTTTCTCCTTAACATCCACGCTGCCTTCTTTTCAGTCTATACAAAATGGTGCAACTAAAGTTGTTTTCCTTGATAATCAATTTGATCAGGTCACTACCTTCTTTGAATCCTTCTGCTGGCTCCTCACCTTCTATTGCAGGAAATCCAAGCTCCTTGTCATGGCTTTCAAACTTCTAGGGAACTCTGTCCTGTCCACTTATTTTCATTTGCCTCACATTGTGTTGTTCACATCTATCCACTACACTCATTTTCCTACCTTCAACCATCCACATGAACATTTCTGCACTTTCTTCCTTGCTGCTCCATATGCAGTGCTCCCTTCTTGAGCCCCTCTGCAAGGCTCCTATCCTGGCCACACTTACATCTCTTTTGAAGACCCACCTCTGCTGTGCTACCTACAGTGAATCTAGTTCGCATGGATATTCGCTTTTTAAAAAATTATTTGTTGTTTCTTCTTCCTGCTAACCTGTCTTCTTGTCTATCTGTCCTTAGACGGTGAGCTATTTAGAGCAGGAATTGTTCCTGCTGGTCTGTCTCAACAGTAAGGGGCCTAAATCCTGAATGAAGCCAAAGAAGAGAGACAGCCAAGAAAAATCCCATAAGATAAGACAGCTACAGCAATTAGACCTGTCAGTGAGATGATGCTATTGACATTTAATTCTATTAAGGTTCTCGTACTGTATCCATCACCATTGTAACAGAGCACCTGACACATGAGTAATCCCATGTTGCTCTGCAGACTAAAATACATCCCCACTCAGGTGACAAGATCAGCACTTATTTGACTCAAAATGACAAGAACAGACATGATCAAAATAAGTGGAAGGCCCTGTATTTTGTTTTTCAAATGCATTTGAAATTAAATCTATGTATTTACACACACCTACAAGCCACATAGGTGGAGGCGATATCCATGTGCTAAATGAATTCCTACCATTCCTGTTCCACCTGGCATTTACTCTAACAGCTTCCAACAACGGCTTCCCCCCCTCATCTCAAAAACAATCTGCCGGAGAAGTTTCCTCCTTCTTTCTCCAGAAATGTGGAAATTCCCACCAAAAACCAAAAAGAAGTTACCCCTGCCAAGGTCCAGACCAGGCAAAAATCGGCCGTGGATCAGTAACAGCTCTTCTAGGCATGAAAAGGCAAAAAATTTAAAGTCTTATTTCAAAACTATGCAGGGCTAGAAATGAGAATTTTATTGGCCATGTTTTCAAGAGCGTTCTCCAATTAGCAGTTCCCATTTTTCCTCAATGGAGCGGGTGCTAGCCATATACATTTCTAATAAAATCTACATATTTCTATATACACACACCAACCGTTTGGAAAGGAGATGACCGGTGTTCTAACAAGACATTAGCACCCAATTAGCACTTGCGTTTAAGACTGGAAAGTTCTGACATAATACCCCTGATATTCTTAAATATTAAAGAAAAAAGCTTTTTTATCCCATTGAGTCCAGTACAGCTGGGCTCATGGGAACTCGGCACGAGACTTCAAAGGTGGAGGAACACAAAAAATATAGTCCCAATAAAAAATGTTTTAAAACTCTAAAATATCCTGAAATTGTATTTGCTATATGGCATATACAGACGACATGATGGCACAGACGACATTATCAACATGTGTTTGAGATGATCTACTTAAATCAATAGACTCAAATTCCAAGGCCAGAAGGATCATTGTGGTCATCTAGTCTGACCCCCTGTATTGTACAGGCCATTAAACGTCCCAAAATAATTCCTAGAGCAGATCTCTTAGAAAAACATCCAATCTTGATTTAAAAATTATCAGTGATGGGGAATCCACCACGACCTTTGGTGAATTGTTCCAACAGTTAATTACCCTCCCTGTTAAAAATTTACACTTTATTTCCAGCCTGAATTTGTCGAACTTCAACTTCCAGCCATTGGATCGTGATATATTTCTCTGCCAGAAAAAAGGGCCCATTATTAAATATTTCTTCCCCAAGTCTATATTTAGAGGCTGTAATCAAGTTACCCCCTTAACCTCATGAGTAAGGAGACATCCCAAGCTCATGCTAATAAAACACTTGCACCACACCAGCATGTGTTCTCTTTCTCTCATTCATGTTATATAGTATATATATATTACACACACACATCTTATTTATTTTCTGAAGTCCTTTCAGTTTCCCCTGAATAATTCCTGGCCCTGTAGTGACAATACCTTCAGGGCTACATACCGTTGCTGGAGAGGAGCGTGAAGTTAGTGACAGAGAGTGTCTAGTGTTTTCCATCCCCCCATGAATGAGATAGGCTCCTGAGCCGGAGAGGATCTGATTTCCCCCAATGTCCATAGTGATGCCCACCATGCTGTGAGAGGGAATGGCTGTAGGAGAGGATGCCGCTGTAGTCACCTGTGCTCCACCTCCCTGCGGTTCGAAATAGGAAGCTGCGCTGCTGGGGGCATAAATCTGAGCTTCGGTGTTGTAGGAGTAGGCGGCTCGGCTGTCAAAGGAACAATACGGTTAGGATGTGAAGCACACGTGAACGGAGAGGAGCTTAAATATCTAATTTACTCTCACACTGTGATCTTCAGTACGTTTTTTAAAAAGCCTCGACTCCATTGCAGACGGGATTTGCTCTACTAAAATTTAGTTCAGATATAGAAGTCAGTTGACAACATTAATCTCTCCAATGACAGCCCTGAAGCAGGCATCACGCCAGAGCCCTTTGGAACATTTGCTTTGTCAGCGGTGGAATGTTGGGTACAGCATGAGAGAGCACAGAGCCCAAGAAGGAGCCTTCTGACAGCCTGGCTCTTCAGAAATTAGGGGAAAATTTCCAAAAATGCCTAAATGAGACTGAGGCCTAGTCAACACTGACAAATGTTTGCTACCAACAAACCCTCAGTGCAGACACAGTTTATATAAAGTCAAAAGAGGGCTTCTTCTGGTATCAATTCCCCAAATGAAATACACTAAACTGGTAAAAATTGCATCTATACCAGGGCTTTTTCTGGTATAGAAATGTTGTTTTAAAAAACACAAACAAAACTTCACAACCCTAACTAACATTACTGTCCTGGCAAAAATTTCTATTGTAGAACTGGCCTGAAGCTCCTAAGTCTCTTTTGAAAATGAGACTGAAGTTTTTAAGTCCTTTAGGTGCTCTATTTACCCCAGCTCCCTAACAGATACAAAAGGGTTTGGAGAAGGAATATAGGATCCATTTACATAGGGCATGTCTACACTTATCAGTAGATTGCAGCAAGTGTCGATTTAGAGGATCTGGTGAAGACATGCTAAATCGATGGGAGAGTGCTCTCCCATCGATTTGTGTACTCCACCTCCCCGAGAAGTGTAAGGGAAGTTGACAGGAGATGCTCTCCAATCGACACAGCACAGTGTAGCCACCGCGGTCAGTGGATCTAACTATGTCGACTTCAGTTACGTTATTCACGTAACTGAAGTTGCGTAAGTTAGATCGATTTACAAGGTAGTATAGACCTGCCCATAGAGTGAGCTCCATGTGGTTTAGGGTGGGATCTCCTTGAGGAATTGTGTCTCTCACACACAATGTCTCCAGAATCAAAGAAGCAGTATGGCCACTGCCACACCCGTTACACAGGGTAGTGTGTGCGGCTTCTCCTCTTGCTCACTCTCCCCTTTACGGGAGCTAGTGCCTGCAGCAGCACTAGAACAGAGCAAACCTTGTTACAGGGGCGAGCGTAAGGACCGACACTGTACCCAGCTGCAAGGTGGGTGTATGAAGTGGAGAATAAGGCTTTTTGTGTACTCTCTCTCCATCGTTCAGGGCAGACACAATTGTGCTCTGTCTCTCAAAGAAAGAAAAATGAACTTTTACATCTGTCAGGGTGGCATTTATTGGCCCTAGTAATGTGAATGACAGAGACTCTTACATGGTTCCATTGGTGTAGACAGCCTCTCCTCCTTCCACATACTGGACCTGGGCTGGGTATACATGCTGCACAGTTTGCACCTGAAACAAATGTGACAATCCTGGGTTTATAGATGAATTATTGACAAGCAGTTATGGAAGACACTACACACACAAGCAATTGGCATTTAAAAGGGCACTCAAAGCTGTTTAAGAATGAATATTAACTTTTAACTTTATATTTGTCCTATTTTTGGAATGTATTTTTCTAAAGCCCTCCTTTTTTAAAATTTCACATCAAAGTTCACACAACTAAAATACACATGGACAATTCTTTGCACAAACAACATGCAAACACACACTTTGCCAGCACAACTGCTTGTTTGGGCCTGCTATGTGTATGCAAGTCAGGATATTTTTAAAAACCACTGGCTCTAGACAGTCACCTTTACAGAAGAGTGAAATAATTATTTTTTAATATTTATAAAAATAATTTTAAAATAAATCTCTCCCTAGACTCTATAAAGTGAAACCTGATGCAAGACAGGTGCCGAGGAGAATTTGATTTCAAACTTTAAACAACCTTGAGAGAATCTCCTTTATCATCAGTCTAAAATAAGGAATAATCACATGAAAGAACAGAGGAAATGGCTCTCCCTGCCATCTCAAGTTCTCTGATCAGACACTGTTCTACAAAAATAAAAATCCATATTTTAATTGATTAAAGAGATAGCCTATATAGTTTCAAGCAGCCCATGCGGGTAAGGGAGGGGCTGCAGGTTGTTTTTGCTTTCAAATGACTGCATAGCAATAGCATTTGCTCCCCAACTCCATTAATCTTACCTGCTGTGAGACCTGCTGAACTCTGGGAATGGAGATCTGCTGCATCTGTGCTCCTTTGGGCGGAGAGCTTGTTGTTTGAACCAAAACCCTCTGAAAAAATAAATAAGAGACATTATGCATTTAGACACAGTGTTACAGTTAGACCAAGAACACCCCATTCTGTCTAGGCCATTTCCTGCAATACACTTACTAGAGGATTTGCCCCAAATCCCCAAATAAAGGCAGCAGCCCCACCATACTTTATGGCTACCCACATACGCTCCCTCTCCTAAAGCCTCCACGCATTTTCCATTTAGTCTAAACTACAGTTAAACTGGACATGGGCCCCAAACCCAATACCCTAAACTTTGAGGAGAGCTCAGATGTGGATCCAAATGGTTTGGTTGGGCCCATCTTTAAGTGAAACTTGGTTTAAGCAGCCACCCCAGGGACTAGCAGAAACTGGTCTTAAAACAAAAGGTCAACCACAACTATCGTGGAAAATCTCTGCATCTTTCCCCACGCCTGCATTTCTCCTATGCAGGGAAAACTCTTCAAAAGCTGCTACCCCAGGCCACTACCCTTTTTCAAAGTTCACTTCTGCCATAATCCCTACAAGGAACAAAGCAAATACATTTATTGATCTCCATTCAGTGCCATGATGAGCACTAACCCCTTCTGAGTTCTCTCTTTTCAGATGTAAAGCCAATAACATTAAATTGAAATGCATTTTTAATTCTGGATCCTTGAAGCCATTATTGCATAATTTGCCACGTCCGAACAGCCATTCTACACTAATGTCAAAGTTGATTTTCCGACCGCTTCCTTTAATGTTTTTTCTCTTATTATTCGCTTGCAGAAGCTAGTAGTGGGTCTGCAAGTTTCAGTCTGTCTGGAGGAGATTGAAGCAATTTGACCTGGACAATCACTTCTTCAAATTGCTCTTTTTGTGCTACATTAAAAGTGATGTTAGCATAAAAGAACTCGATAAGAAGTTGAAACCTTTAAGGCTTTGCCTTTCAGTTGTTCTTAATGGCATAATCACAGATTGACCCGTGACACATTTGAACTGTTGATGATGAACAGAGATTGCTTGAGAAAGAAACTAATGTTGAAGAGCTGCTGGAAGGCCTGGAAGAGGAATTGACATGTTTAGTGTGGGTATCTTTCGACGACATCTGTGGCATCCAAAATCAATGTTCCAGGATCAAACTCAATATTTCTGCTCCTCCAGAGCAATATTCTGCTGATCCTTTAATAAGCAATGTTTCTTCCGGGTCAAATGGGCCACTGAATTAATCTGAATAAACTGATTTACTAGGCTTTTTCAAGAGAAGCATGATTCTTTTCTATCTTGCTGCTGGACTCTTGACAAAGTTTACATTTTACTTAAGAAGAGTCATCTGTTTTCATGACTTCACTCCATACAAACACTTGTTTCATAGATTCATAGAGTTTAAGGCCAGAAAGGATCAGTAGATCATCTAGTCTGACCTGCCACATGTCACAGCCCATTAAATTTCACCCAGTTACCCCGTGTTGAGCCCAATAACTTGTGCTTGACTAAGGCATAACGTACATATGGCTAAAGTATACCTTCCAGAAAGGCATCCAGTCTTAATCTGAAGACATTAAGAAATGGAGACTCCACCACTTCCCTTGGTAGCTTGTTCCAATGGTTAATCACCGTCATCAATTTCTATCTTATTTATCATTTGAATTTGTCTGGCTTCAGCTTTCAACTATTGGTTCTTGTTCTGCCTTTCTCTGGTAGACTAAAGAGCCCTTTAGTACCCAGTATTTTCTCCTGGTGAAGGCATTTATACACTGATCTTGTCACTTCATTCTTTTTGATAAACTAAAGAGACTGAACTCTGCTGTCTCTCACTCTAAGACCTTTTCTCTAGCCCCCAAATAATTTTTGTGGCTCTTCTTCCCCATCCCCTCCCATTTTTCAAAATCTTTTTTAAAATATGGAGAGCAAACGTGTAAACAGTATTGGTCTGACCAATGCCATATACAGAGGTAAAATCACCTCTCTACTCCTACTTACTATTCCCCTCTTAATTCACTGAAGGACCACATTAGCCCTTTTTGCCTCAGCATCACATTGGGAGCTCATGTTCAGTTGCTTGTCCACTATGACCCCTAAATCCTGTTCAGTGCTTTCTAGGATACAGTTCCCCATTCTGTATGTATGGCCTGTATTCCTTGTTCCTTTGCCTTGGCTGTATTAAAACACATTTTGTTCAAACAGGCCCACAAGCGAGCCAGATTGCTCTGTATGACTGCCCTGTCCTCATCATGATTTACTACTCCCCCAGTCTTTGTGTCATCCACAAATTTTATCAGCATCGATTTTATATTTATTTCCACAACTGATGAAAATGTGGAAGCGTGTCAAGTCTAGTACCAATTCCTGTGGAACCCCTCTAGAAAACAACCCCATTTTTAGATGATGATTCCCTACTGACAACTACTTTTGAGATCTGTCAGTTAGCCCGTTCTTAATCATTTTAATGTGTGCTTGATTGATATTCTACCAGGCTAATTTTTTAAATCAGAATTTTGTGTGACACTATGTCAAATGCCATACAAACGTTTATTATATCTACGCAGTTACCTTTATCAACCAAACCTGTAATCTCAAGGAATGAAGTCAGGTTTGCTTGACAAGAGCTATTTTCCATTAAATCATGTTAACGGCATTAATTATATTCCTATCCTTTAATCGTTAGAATGAGAAACAACCTTCTGGTGAAATCAACACTGAAGATCAAAAAATATGATGAGCGAGCCAACTTCATAACGGGACCACATTATACTCTGCAACGTGGGCAGCACAAGATTCTAGCCAAGCAAGTCTCCAAGTAGTTCCCAACTCCATCCACTCCCCTCTTCAACATCCAATGACAGTTAATTTTACCTACTAGCTACACCTCTCTCTCCAATCAATCACTCCATCCTTCCACCTGTTCCCCATCCTTTCTGAACAGTTCTATAAAAACTTTCTCATGGTTCCCTAAGAGACATAAGTGGACCCTCAGTTTTCTCATCACTTCCCTTTAATATTTTGAAATAAAATTTTCATTCACAGATTGAAATGAGAACCTAATATTTCTAGTATCACAAATACTTTCAGACATGTTATATGTATGTAAACATGTCAAAGCAATACACACTCAAAAAGTGAAGAAAATACCTCCAAAATCACCCCCTCTCCGCCAAAAAACCCAACTATGGGATTTTTTCTGATTTCCCCCACACACACACAGACACATACAAAATTCTGCTGATTTTGATATATCTCAACTCCAGGAGATGCCTTTTTAAACGACGTGGTACAATTTGAATCTTTATTGCTTTTATTGACACATCAAATAAAGACATCAGGACACTGCAATGGATCAAAAACCCAAATTGGCAGGAAAGAGTTTTCTTGGCAACATGGCTAAATTAAAATCCAAGTCTCATGCCTTAAATCAAAGTGTCTGTTTTTATTACAAACATTTCGATGGCATTTATCAATGCAATATCTAGGTAGGCTTCATCACCACTTACACACACTTCAGGTTGATTTTTTAACAAAATCCTTTGAGCCAAGAGTTAAAGCATATTCAGCATTAAAATTAGGTTTATTTTCCATGGAGACAGCATTAACTGCTGTAGCAACGTTACCTGCTGGGAGGCTGGCACTGGCTGCACTACCGGAGCTTGAGCAGACGCAGAAGTACGCAGTGCCACAGAAGTCGCTGAATCTGATCCGCCCTCTGAATTCTGCATGCTCACTGCTAGAGAGAGCACAGAGGAGATCAGATAGAGAAGAGACAACTTCACTAATTTGCAGTTCTCAAAGAAAAGGAGCTCACGTAATCAAAGTCCAAACGAATAAAATCCCAGTAGAAGGTCTATGACCTGTCAGAGAAAGGTAACTACCAGCCTACTTGGAGGATTCTTTTTAGTTTGGGTTCTTATATTACTGCTGTATTATATTAAGATAAATGTACACAATTGTTCCACAGAAAGAGAAGAAAAGGGAAGGCGCAGAAAATGTGTTTCTGAATATAAATATAACAACAACAAAAAATAGCATTGGGAAATTGTTGTGTCATAGCAGAAGTGCAACTACTCCTCACTGGGACAGAAGTATACTCGAAGATCAAGAACTACAATTTCTTTCCTACCCGGTCTTAGCACATTTAGCTACCTCTAAGTGTTTAAACAAAGCCAAGTGCCAAACAATTTGATGATATACCCAGCAATGTAACAATGACACAGTGGGTTAGAGCACTGGATCTCAGCCTTTCCAGACAACTGTACCCTCTCAGGAGTCTAATGTCTTGCATACCCCAAGTTTCACTTCACTTAAAAACTACTTGCTTACAAAATCAGACAAACACAGAAAAGTGTCACCGCACGCTATTATTGAAAAATGGCTCACATTCTCATTTTTACCATATTATAAAATAAATCGATAAGAATATAAATATTGTACTTACATTTCAGTGTATTGTATACAGAGCAGTATAAACAAGTCATTGTCTGTATGAAATTTTAGTTTGTACTGACTTCGCTAGTGCTTTTTATGTAGCCTGCCGTAAAACTAGGCAAATATCTAGATGAGTTGATGGACCCCCTGGAAGACTTCTGCATACCCTCTGGGGTACATGTACTAGAGCCATGCCCCTTTTGACAGTAATATGTTCCTGCAATGGTGAGGATACCCTGACTAGAGCAGATTTTGTTTAAAAAAAAAAAATTTCAAAGTGATCTTTTATCTCTAAACTGAAAGCTTCAAATAAATAAATAAAAAAAACCCCACACTCATATTTCCTTTCTGGTTTCTTATCAAAACCAAAGATTTAGAAATTCCAAATCTTGAGGTTTTGTTTTTTTCTCTCTCTTCTTCCCCTTTTGCCACTGAATGCAACAGAATGAAGACTTCTAGAGTCTCTTCACACACAAACCCTCTTTTTCCATTCTTCCCCTTTATTTAGATCTTTCTGTTGGACACTAACGTCTCAAAACTTCCTCAACTCTGGAAAAAAAAGTTTGAGGCAAAGGAAAAAAAGGGAAAACGGAGGAAAAAACCCAAACTCTGGATATTATTCATTTTATTGCACTCCATGACAAAGAGGAAAAAAGGAAAGCAAGGGGGAGGATGGGACACTGACATTTTAAAATATCTAATATGAAAAAAAAAAAATCAAAAATGTCACAGAAAAGTTGGGGAAGCTGGAGAACTGAACAAGAGATTGTTCTGTTTTGACCATGCAAAATAGAAACAACTTCAATATTTTTCAGAGTTATTTTTCCATTTTTCTAACTAGCTCTGACCCTGCGCAATCATGTTTTTTCTCTCTCAACTCCACCCAGCCCCAAACAGCTTGTGAGTCATTTTCTCTTTTATGTTTCTCCTGGACAGGGACAGGACAAGACAATTGCTACAGGAATAATATATTCTCAGCTCACTGCTCAAAATACAGCTAAAGGACCAAGAACCAAATACTGCAGATACAAGAGATGGTCAAGTCATATTTTTGATCATAGTTCATATCCTCTTCCTAGGCACCAAGTCATATATACACACTCCATTCTCCTTGGGAAATGTGTGCAGAATAGGTTTGCATACAACCAGGGCCGGCTCCAGGGTTTTGGCCGCCCCAAGCAGCCAGAACAAAACAAACAAACAAGCCGCGATCGCGATCTGTGGCAGCAATTCGGCGGGAGGTCCTTCACTCCCAGGCGGAGTGAGGGACCATCCGCTGAATACCTGGACGTGCTGCCCCTCTCCGGAGCGGCCGCCCCAAGCACCTGCCAGCACTGCCGACTGGGCCGTTAAAAGTCTGGTCAGCAGTGCTGTAGAGCCAAGGCAGGCTAGTCCCTACCTGTCCTGGGGTCCCACGCTGCGCCCCACAAGCGGCCAGCTGCCCCAGCCCTGAGCACCTCCAAACCCAGAGCCCCCTTGTGCACCCCAAGCCCCTCATCTCTGGCCCCATCCCAGAGCCTGCACCCCGAGCCCAGAGCCTGTACCCCCTCCTATACCCCAACCCCCATCCCCCCCAACCCAGAGCCCCCTCCTGCACCCCAGAGCCCACACCCCCAGCCAGAGCCCTCACCCCCTCCAGCACCTCAACTCCCTACCCACCCCAGCCCAGAGCCCCCTCCCACATCCTGAACCAGGGCCGGCTCCAGGCACCAGCACACCAAGCTTGTGCTTGGGGCGGCACCTGGAGGGGGGCAGCGCAGTGCTCCGGCTCCGGCCGCCGGGGAGAGCAGGGCCACGGCCGGGGCTCGCTGCCCTCCCCCCGGTGCTCTGGCCGCCGGGGAGAGCGGAGCCCCGGCCGGGGCTCGCCGCCGGGGACAGCGGAGCCGCAGCGGGCTCGCCGCCTTCCCCCCGGCACTCTGGCCGCCGGGGACAGCGGAGCCGCGGCGGGCTCGCCGCTCTGGCCGCCGGGGACAGCGGAGCCCCGACCGGGACTGGCCGCCGGGGAGAGCGGAGCCCCGACCGGGACTCGACGCCCTCCCCCCGGCGCTCTGGCCGCCGGGGACAGCGGAGCCCCGGCCGGGGCTCGACGCCCTCCCCCCGGCGCTCTGGCTGCCCTTCCCTGCCGTGCTGGGGGGGTAGGGGGGCAGCCGGAGGCTTTTTTGCCTGGGGCGGCAAAAAAGCCAGAGCCGGCCCTGCCCTGAACTCCTCATTTCTGGCCCCATCCCAGAGCCCACACCCCCATTTAGAGCCCTCTCCTGCAACGCAACCCCCTGCCCCAGCCCAGTGAAAGTGAGTGAGGGTGGGGGAGAGAGAGCCTCAGGGGAAGGGGTGGGGCTAGGGTGTTCGGTTTTGTGCCAATAGAAAGTTGACAACCCTACATACAACTCCATTATATCAAGTATCTGCTGCTTTGCCTCCCTGGCTGAATGTATTTTTGAAAGGTATCTAAAAAATTTTATTTATAAAAAGATTCCAGTTGCATCAGTACAATGTGACATATCTAAGAATAATTCTCTCTCTGAAGTTACGGAATAGCATCACATCTGTACTAGTCCTGGGGCCCACGTTATTTGCAAGTAAACAGCTGGCCAGCACAAGACCTTTGGTGAAGAAGATAAATGTATACATTAATACAAACAGGGGAATAAACTGTCTCAAGGAGAAGAAACAATCTCATTTGTGAGCTCCTTTATAATGCAGTAGGATCAGAAATGAACCTTAATCTCATTTCCATTTTTCCTAAGGACTTTTCACAGTGTTGTATGAGCCTACATCTCAAGTGGAGTAGTAGTATATTGCTCCAGTATCAAATTGCCCTCTATGAGCCTGATGCTTGCAGAGGATGCTCAGGACCTTGGCAGGGTCAGATCCTGAAGCACCTGGTCTATAAGAAATATTTGTAAAGTGTAGCTACAGTTGTAAGAGGAACCATGTGAAAGTGGCACCATCTCAAATATCTGCTACTCCCTGTGCCTTCAAGTCACATGTACTCACCTTTACTGAAAAGTTTCTCTCTCCCAGTGACCCTGAACATCCAAAAGGGATAGGAAGGAGGGTGGGAGCTGGGAGCTGGATCTTATTTTCCTCACACTTGCATCATCAACACTGTCAGATTTGTTACAACTGCAGACTCTTTACTACTGAGGATGATGCCATAAACACAGAGAACCCAGCAGGATTTTCAGATCCCAAGTGAAGTTTGCAGCACTGGCCATTAGAAAAGCCATTGATATGTAAACTGAGCAAATGTGATCTGGAGCTCCAGAATGACATTTTACATAGTGATTTTTTTTTTTTTTTAAACAGAGTGAAAACCTCCTTGGATAATTTCCACCTTCCTTCAAAGCTGTTCCATGCTTCTTGGGAACGGAAGAGGCAAATATGTTGATGCCTGCTGCTAAGATTCACTTGTGCTGCTGACAAGGCTAGAACATAAACAGACTCCTACACGGAGTGATGATTCCTACTCTCTGAAGAGCTGTACACAATGTTGCCCTGTATCTTGGGAGGACATTTGCACTCACAGGAGCTGGATGTTCCAGGGCAGTGGCAAGAAGCATCGAGCACCAAAGAGGAGATTTTCAGAGGCACAAATAGGAGTCAAGCACCCAATTTCCACTGAAAGTCAATAGAGGCTGGATGCGTAACTCCCATTTATGCCATTGAAAGCCCGCCCTCCCCCTTCGTCATTTAGAGCTAATGCTACGTCTACACTACAGAGCCTCAACTGGCATAGGTTTGTTGGCATAACTTTGCTGACCCAGCCTGCTAGTGTTTGCACTTAGGATGGAAGAGTCCTGCACTTAGGAGGGAAGAATCCCATTCACTGTTACAGACTAGGGACTGAATGGCTAGGCAGCAGTTCTGCAGAAAAAGACCTAGGGGTTACATTGGACGAGAAGCTGGATATGAGTCGACAGTGTGCCCTTGTTGCCAAGAAGGCTAACGACATTTTGGGCTGTATAAGTAGGGGCATTGCCAGCAGATTGAGGGACGTGTGATCATTCCCCTCTATTCGACATTGGTGAGGCCTCATCTGGAGTACTGTGTCCAGTTTTGGGCCCCACACTACAAGAAGGATGTGGAAAAATTGGAAGGAATCCAGCGGAGTGCAACAAAAATGATTAGGGGGCTGGAGCACATGACTTATGGGGAGAGGCTGAGGGAACTGGGATTGTTTAGTCTGCAGAAGAGAAGAATGAGGGCGAATTTGATAGCTGCTTTCAACTACCTGAAAGGGGGGTTCCAAAGAGGATGGATCTAGACTGTTCTCAGTGATACCTGATGACAGAACAAGGAGTAATGGTCTCAAGTTGCAGTGGGGGAGGTTTAGGTTGGATATTAGGTAACACTTTTTCACTAGGAGGGTGGTGAAGCACTGGAATGGGTTCCCTAGGGAGGTGGTGGAATCTCCTTCCTTAGAGGTTTTTAAGGTCAGGCTTGACAAAGCCCTGGCTGGGATGATTTAGTTGGGGATTGGTCCTGCTTTGAGCAGGGGGTTGGACTAGATGACCTCCTGAGGTCCCTTCCAACCCTGAGATTCTATGTTTTTAGTGTAGACGCAGCATATACCAACAGAAGGAATTTTTCTGTCACTGTCGGAACACCATCTCCCAGTGTAGACAAAGCCTGAGCGTTAAAGGGAAGAGCCTCGTCTTAGATGCTCTGCCCCAGTGGTACCCAAACTTTAACAACCCGCGAACCCCTTTCATGAAAATATCAAATCTCATGAACCCCCTCCTAAAAATGAATATTTCCAGGGATTTTCTCCCTTACCTGAGCATAAATTATAGTGATCCTGGAAATAATTTGGTTTTTTTATGACAAGTTTATTACACACTATTTATTATTACATTATTAATTTTATTACATTATGAAAATGGCAACACTCTTCTAAGATTTCACTTTTGTAGTTCATATCACTTCGATTAAGCCTCCTACATGTTTCATCAAGGAGTACCAGACATGAAACAGCATGAAGGTCTTTGAGAAGCCAACTCAAATAAAGAGTTCCTCCCACAATCATTCGGGTCTTGAGCAGTCCAGGCAAACAACGCACAACTACAACAAAGCTTAAACTTGTTCTGCCAGGAAGTCATGGTCACAGGACTCGGGCTGCCGGCGCTTGGGGTCCCTAGGGATGGCTTTGTCCGCCATTACAGAATTTTTTTCTGAGAACCCCCAATACATTTCGCGAATCCCCAAGGGTTCACGAACCCGTTTGGGAACCACAGCTCTACCCGGATTTATGTCAGCAGGAGTACAGCTGCTAACTTCTCACATAGCCTTTGGAAATTCTGCTCACCTCTATCAAACTGATGCCTGCTACAAGTTGCAAAGGGACTCACTTTATCCCTCTATCTGGTTTCTGACCTGTCCTCGGCGCACCAATTCCATGGCATTCTAGATCAATTGCGCCTAATGCAGACTCAGTTGCTCAAATGTAAATTCTGCTACATTTCAATGATGCAAATTTTGCTACTATCCTTATTAGTTTTGGCATAAAGAATAGAAAGGTGCACACAGCCAAGCCACATTAGCCATATGATCTTGATATCAGGAGGACACTGAAGTTAGCTATCAGCAGAAAAGAGTTACAGGACTATTTAAAGTGATCGATGGACCCTGGTAGCCAACTAATGAAGTGACACCTATGCAATCCCATTTGTCTGAATAGATTTGTACAGGTGAAAATGATTTGGTAACAACTGTAATTCCAATCAGTTGATGATGCATAAGAAGGAATAGAATCCAAAACTGACTCTCTCAGCTGTGTTGGCTCTTGCGTGGCTAAGAGTAAAAAGAAGTCAATATTGTTGTCAGTAAAGTCAGCAGACCAGATTCTGAGCACTCACACGGGGCACAGCTCTGTAGTAAGAAGGGGCCTTTTTAAAAATATTCATTTTCAGATTAAGGCAAGCTTTAAAACTCTGCTTGTCCAATTCACCAAGTGATGTGACAATACAGTGCTTGTGACATCACAGTTCCCCACTATGGAAGTGATTGGAAAGGTCTAAACTCTGGATTGCAACATCGTTAAATGAATAAGGCAGATGCAGGAGGCTGCTGTACTCTGGAAACCTTCTGTTTACACACAGCTATCTTGGTATCCAAGCAAACAGCAGTGACAGGAAAGGAAATACAGAAAAAGCTAACAACTTCTGGGTTCTATTTCTGGTTCTAGCACCAACTTGCTTTTGACCTTGAGCAAGTCATTTCCCCTCTCCTATGTCTCAATTTTCCCATTTGTAAAGAAAAAAATGGATAATTAGTTTCCTATCTAAGGTGTTTTTAAGGTATCCACCTCAGAATGTTAACACCCAAAGGCATTAGAGAAAGACTAGTAATATTAAAAACTTCAAAAATTGCTGACACAGGGCGATTTCATACATTCCAATTTTTACTGTTTAATTCATAAACCACACTGCCTTAGTATGATTGGTCTTGTCGATTTTAATCCATCTTGTCTGGGTGTGCCTTAAAACGCTAGGAAAACAAAGATGAGTGTTTCAAAATACTTTCCACACAGTGTTGCAGTGAGGAAAAAATAAAAGTAAAAATAGACTACTCAGGAGTAAATACTACATAGCTTTCCTCATGCATGTCTATTTTAACTTTGTAACAAGGGAAACCCCACTCACTACCAATTCCCAGGCTTAAAAACAAATAAACAAACAAAAAGGTAAATTTAGCCCTGATCCTACACTGACTGTCTATGGGTGCACCCCAGCACCCACACAGCGCTCCACTGAAGTCAATGGGACTCTGTGTGGGGATACCCAACTGCAGAATTGGGGCCTTAAAGAAGAAGAACTGCAAGTATCTGTCTACAGAATGTTTTAACAGAGCATCAGCTCCCGAATACCCAAACTAAAGTTTCTAAGGGCAGGTCTTCACTACAGGGGGCAATCGATTTAAGATATGCAAATTCAGCTACGCGAATAGCGTAGCTGAATTCGACCTATCGGAGCCGACTTACCCCGCTGTGAGTACGGCAGCAAAATCGACCTCCGCGGCTCCCCGTCGACAGCGCTTACTCCCACCTCCGCTGGTGGAGTAAGAGCATTGATTCGGGGATCGATTGTCGTGTCCCGATGAGACGCAATAATTTGATCCCCGAGAGATAGATTTCTACCCGCTGATTCAGGCGGGTAGTGTAGACCTAGCCTAAGCTACATGCTGAAGCCTCCAACATATAATATCACTGCTGATTGGAGGCAGGGCAGGGAGTCTGCCTATGAGAAAATATTTCATTCACTTAACTCCAGTATTCTGGTCCTGATTCAGCAACATACGCAACCACATGACTGACTTTAAGCAGGCGAGTAGTCCCATGTGCTTAAGCTCCTTTCGCAACCAGGGCATAAGTGAATCGTTGTGGTACTCCTTTAATGGTGTGCCTATTTACACACTATTTTTATACAAAGAAGCATATGAAAAAAGTTGTGGTATTGCCATTTGTACTGAATATATAAATATCAAAAGAGATCAAGGATTATATATTGTTGGGAGGCACTAACACTGATGCCCGTGGAAACCAGAGTACCAATAGCAGATTTGACATACACCATAGCAACGGTATTAATTTATTCTCTATTATTTTTTAACCTGAAATACATAAGGAAAAATAATCAAGCAGTAGAGAGAATGTCTCCCTTCCCCAATCCAAAACAATCAATCAATGTAGATATCACATTATAAAGTACAAGAATTAATATTGTTTTTCAGAAAGTTACTTGAGCATTTTGGGAGACAAAATTTATGTTAAACTATTTTGTGGGGGAAAAAATTCAGTTCACCTTTATGTTAAAGTTTATTTGGCGACCAGATTTTCTTTAAACTTCTAGGATATTTTTAATCCTTTTCTTATCATTTTGGCAAATGTTTAAAGAAAAGTTTGTAAAGTGGAACATCACATAAAGGACAATTCAGTAGTGCGAGGGCAGATTTGGGTTGAGACTTTTACAGAATACTAAAGAATGCCACTACTTTATATTTCATTCTTTTCTCCTAAGGATTTTAAAGCACTTCACAACTATTAATTAAGCTTCACAATATCTCCTTGAGGACAAGTTATTATAACCAGATGGTAAACTAAGGCATAAAAAGCAGTTGGTTAAGCAACTTGCCCAATGAAACACAGTGAGCCAGTAGCAAAGCTAAATATTTAGAACTGTAGAATATTAAAAAAATACTAAGTCTTCACTTCATGCCTTTCATCTGAGGATTTCAAATTAAGATAGAACAGTGGAAAAACAGCCCAATTACAATTATTCACATGAAGTGCTGTACTCCACCTGTAGCTGACAGCAGAGGCTCTCAGACACAGACCTTTGCCTATTTTTAATTTCAGTTCACAATAGAGTCCCAAGGAAAAACATAAGCCATGTTAAATAAAAATTAATAGGAAGGAAAATTGGACAGGTAGACATGACATAGCAACAAAAAGATGTAACAGTTCAGCAGCATCCATATTCAATAATGCAAGGTCAAGATCAGCATTTCCCAACACCTCCTCATATTCAATTTCTCTTTAAAACAATGCTGCACATAACCTTTGTATTTATCATTAACATTGGTTAATTTAAAGTAATATTTCCTAACTGCAAGGTACATACCAGATTTTCAGCTGTGCAGAGCCTGTGCTGTTTCATTGAGTCTAAGCCATCCAGAGACCAAAACGGCCCCAGCGTAATTTAAAGTAGTCTAGTTAAACTTCTAGTCCAGTATGCTCACTGCATGCAAGGTTGTATAAAGAATTTCCGGTTGTATCCTGAGTCTCACAATATTTGGCATTTTACTTAAAGCCCCAGTTCTTGGAAACAAGTGGTTATGTGAGAATCTCAGCTTTCGCTTAAAAAAAAAAAAAATATTAAAGATTTCTAGCCCTTATGGTTGCAAAGAAAAGCTTGAAAATGTGATTCAAGTGCATGCTAAAAAGCCAGAAGGTAAATAATATATTTTAATCTCAATACTTTTAAGCCAATGTCATGATTTTCAGGGGGCTTGGCTCATGGATGTTGAATGCTTGGAGTCAGCAAGACAGAGTCTGTATTATCCATATCATTTGACAAATACCATAAAATTATGTTAAAAGATCATATTTTAAAAGTATATGTAGACGGATGTAAAGTACAGCCTTAACTTTTAGAATTACTTGACCTGAGTGATGTCTCACCGTTAACACTGGCTGCTAGAATCTAAACTAACACCAGGGTTTGCTTTGCATGGAACTTTTAAGGAAGAGTAAATTTTAAAAAGAACAAAAAACAAAAACAAAAAGCCTAAGCTATTCAGCTTCTGCAGTTTTTATCCAGGTTTAGTTTGCTTAGAGCATTTTTTTATTTCTGTAAAGAAGGACCCAGTAACAGCTGAAATCAGAAGAAATAACTTCAAGTATCAGGCCATCATGTTCTCAACAGGCATTAAGAGGGTATTTTCTCCAAAGTGTGTGTCTGTAGCCATGTACATACATAAAAATGAAAAGTATTAAAACTGTTTCAATATATACGCTACATGGAAGATATTAGTTCTCAATACCCTCCACAGTAATCAAAAATATGTAGTAAGAAGGAAGCAGAGGTTTGCTGTTTTTCCATTCCTTCACCAATAAATGCTTACTATGCATCTCCAACAGCAACTATGCCACACTTATTTAAGAAGGTATCATGTGGACAAATATTTTCCACTTCACTTGCCACTTTTGGCCTGCGCTCTATTTAAAAAACTGCCCTGAAATGGAATTAATTGCATTTTGACTGAAGCATATAAAGTATAGGAGATAAACCTTCTTCAATGATTTTGCAATGGATGAAACCAAGATCAGCTCAAGTAATTAAGCCAGTTTAAGACAGAGCTATGTAAGATATCTGCATCAGAAATAGATTATTCCCTGCCTGCACCCTCAACCCAACACATTCATCTGTCTTTTTCTCCAGGGCACACAGTCACAAAAATACAAGGAGTCTCCCTAAAACTCAGATCAAGGAAAGAAAGTTTTTCCACAGTCCATAGAACTTAAAAGCAGGAGGAGCACATTAGCAAACACTTTCAAACTGCCAACAAATGACTCTGAACCAGAATCCAGGGCCAAATCCCCCCCCAAAACTTTGGCAAAGTTTGGCTCCAGTTTACCCACTTCTAAAAGCTTATTGACCTGAAACGAAACCCTTATTACTTTCTGACAGCTGAAGTAAGCCAAAGCTCAGTACCTATGGATCCAATCTATAAAAGCTAATCAGTATGGTTACTTTCCAGTTTAAGAGAACATGGAGGGTGCCTATAAAGAGACAAGGCTCCCAGCATGGTTGTTAGTAATAAGCACACCTCAAAATATTTGGAAGTCTGGCAGCTAAGCATCTGAGGTTTAATGTTTCTGCAAAATGCAATGTGCCTGAAAATCCTAAGATCAGGTACACTCACGAGATCTACAGTATTTCTTGATTTATGGACAGATCTGAAGAAAAAAAAAAAACAGGAAAGAATAGCCTCTCCTATGTCTCCTTTCAGGAAAAACCAGGAAATGCAGCAGTACGTTAAGAACATACTAAATCTAGGCCCATCAGAATCCTGGCCTCCATGCCAAGATCTGCCACCCCAACCCCAGCCCAGTCAACCGTGTCTGCAGTGAACAATCATTGGCCAGTGCTTCTCTACTTTCATCAGATCGCACAACTTGAGGTATTGTGGGAGGGCACCCAAGATCCTTGTCTGCAAGTCCTACAGTAACAGCACTCATGTGCCACCAGCTATTCACAGACCTATGGTTGCATCTGGCGGCCCTGACCACTGGGTCCAGGTCCCAACAATTCTTCCTTAATCCTTCCCTTGATTCACCATAAGAGTTGGGTGAAGGTTGGAGCCACTTATAAATATCTGTGTGGTTTTAACGTGCCCTTCACTATGGTATCCGAGCACACTGTTATGTTGTTTGAAATCGTTCACTCAATTGTAGCTGATCTTTCCCTCTCTGTTCCTCAAAATCAGAAATTAGGTGGAATTATCATGGCATGCAAAACAGGCTCATCCAAGGGCTCTTGTGAATTATGGGTTATGGCGTTTACTCTTTCAACAGCCTGAGGTAAGTGGAGGGTGAAAATGGCAAGGAACCTGATAATGAGCTGATTCTGGAATCGTTGCTTTTTAATTGATTAAATTGCTTCAGAATGTTATAAAGACAGAAGGCACCAGAACCTTCCACTGATTAAGTTAAATTAAATTAAAAGAGACAAAACACTGCTTCTGTAAGAGCTCTAGTTACCTGGAAACACAGATGAACCCAAAACACAGGTTTCAAGGCTTTCAAGGACACCAAGCAGTATATCTGTATTTCAGGAACATGGTCCTCATGGAAAAATACAAACTTGGAAGGGACTTTTTATAGCAATAGTTAATACTACAAATACACTCTCAGTCTTGAATTGGATTTCATGGAACTGAATCATGCAATATAGATATTCTATTATCATGCAGCCAGGGAAATTTAATGGTCTTCATTGTTTTCTTTAAGTTTCCCTTTCACTGATGTGGAAGAGTGCTAGGAACTTTTTTGTGTTGATAATTTAAAAGGGGTTTCCTTATGAGTCAGTTGAATGTGTGGCAGAAGTAGCAACAGCATATGCTGCCAGGAGGATGGTTGACGACTCCCCACGTGTGGTATCTCAAACCTAAATGCAAGGAGAGTAACTATGAGCTGCAGTCAAACCACAAGGAAGTTCCCATACACAAAGTGATCCATTTTACATGCTTTCGTTTTTGAGGACGAGAACTTTAAAAATGTCAGAAGGAGAACTTAACTCCTTCAGACCTGAATTCTAGTAGCCATATTCAGAACACACCACTTCAGTGGCTGTAAGAAGTACAGAAGCTAACGAGCACCCAGTTTGCTACCATGCTGAGTTTCAACCTTAGGCTATCAGTACCCTAAACTATCTGAACTCTAGGGCTCAGAAGACTCAAAAATGATACTGCAAGAGATATCAGGTGCCAAACGCTCATTGTCTATCTCACCACTGTGCTGTCCAACCATTCATCCAACCACAGTACTCCACTGACTAAAACGAAGTGCCCTTAAAAGAAAGTTACAGTGATATTTTAAGTAACAGAAAATTAAGGGTTCTAATTTTAAAGGAAAATTTATTTTTTTTAAAGATAGACACAGAAGCAATTCCCAAATTGTTAATACAATACATACGTAGACTTGAGCATGCTTGATAAATGAATACATGAATAAGTTTGTTCCTTTTCTATAGGCCTGCCAAGTCCTGATTTCAGAGAGAGGTTTCTTTTGCTACAACTGAAGGCAACTAATGTAGCATGAGAAATGCAACTTCTTGTGCTGTACTGGGTGTCAGTGGGGTTATCAGCTGTAGCTAGGGAAACCAGAACCATGCACTCAGATGTACAGTATGCCTAGGCCTTTCAGTTCACCTTTAAATTGTAGTTACTGGTAATGAGAAAGTTAGCAGATGGAGAAAGTGCTGCAATCTCAAACTATTTTTTTTGTTTTGTTTCCATACATTTATATTTAAGGCATAGCTTCTTTATCCTGTATCTATGATAATGACACAGCTACTAATCAAAAGCAGTTTATAAATCAACATATTACTCTTCAAATACACTTTTATACATCTTTAAGACACACTGTCAGGTTAAAAATTGCTCACCTGCGTTACGAGAAACATTTGAAAAGTATTCATATTGGAAGATTTTTAAAGATCTAATTCACTTTTCACCATTCATGCTCTTTTTCTTTAAGCTTCTCTTATCTTGGACAAAGAAAAATAAGCTAGTCAATCTCAATTTCTACCTTTTTCTCCACTAGCACAATTTTAGGTTGCAAATACTGCAGAGGAATGTCTAAATACAAACAAATGGTATTTATTGATTATACACTTGCAAACATGTCTAATAATGATTAGCTTCTGTAGAACTTTGGACCCAACTACCCAACAGTGTCCCATACCATAACCACACATACTGCATTGAAAGTAAATAGATTGGGATGAAAGTTTACAGAAACAATGAAGCTCTAGGTAATCGGGTTGTTCTTTCCCTTTTCCAAGCCTCCAAGGTTTCGCCCAAAGAAATTAACATACACTTATTTGCCCCTCCGCGTTCCCGAATCACAGTACCAACTCTAAGCAATTTGAACAGGCTTGCCTCTCATGTTTCTAAACATCTCCCACTTTGGAAAGGACAATTAGACTGTGTTGTGACTTGCCTTCCTTCTTTTACTAAAATCCTGGAGGGAAACCTTATTTTTGGATATAGATTCATAGATTCATAGATTCTAGGACTGGAAGGGACCTCGAGAGGTCATCGAGTCCAGTCCCCTGCCCTCATGGCAGGACCAAATACTGTCTAGAACATCCCTGATAGACATTTATCTAACCTACTCTTAAATATCTCCAGAGATGGAGATTCCACAACCTCCCTAAGCAATTTATTCCAGTGTTTAACCACCCTGACAGTTAGGAACTTTTTCCTAATGTCCAACCTAGACCTCCCTTGCTGCAGTTTAGATATACAGTATATCTGGAAGGGGGCATGGGATACATAGGTGCCAATGAGTAGGTTTCAGATCCTCATACTGGTAATCATATTTAACTTCAATACAAACTACACAGGAACTGTTATCACATCACAATGAGACAAGAGGGGAAAGGAGAATAGCATTGTACATGTAACAAGAAGATATTGACAGGACAGGAACACAGATCAGGCCATTGGTCCTTCAAGTCTAGTATCCTGCTTTAGGCAGTGAAGAGTACTTGATATTTCAAAGGGAAGTGGGGAGGGGGAAATGGCCCTGGCTAATTGAGCAATCACAAGGTGAGGAAAGTTCTTTCCTGAGCCATGTGGTGGTCAACTTATCCTCTTAAACGTGAAATTTGATTACCCTCATTTTAGGATGCATAATTACAAATATTGGCTATAAAACTGAGCCCCTTTTCAAACCCTGCTGTTCTAGGTTCTCCTATGGCAGAGAATTCTACAGGATGATTACACATTGTGAGAAATAGTAGTCACTATTTCAGGGGTTCTCAAACTGGGGGTCGGGACCCCTCGGGAGGTCACGAGGGTATTACATGGGGAGGGGGTCGCGAGCAGTCAGTCTCCACCCCAAGCTCCACTTTGCCTCCAGCATTTATAATGGTGTTACATATATTAAAAAGTGTTTTTAAATTTATAAGGGGGGGGGGGGAGAGTCGCACTCATAGGCTTCCTATGTGAAAGGCGTCACTAGTCCAAAAGTTTGACAACTACTGCTCTATTTATTTTGAGTCCAACAGTCCAGCTTGATCTAAACCTATCTAGTCATTTGTACTTGGTTTATGCTTGTTTAGGTCAGACAATCTTTTTTTAAGTGAGCAGGAAAGCTGGCCAGCCCCTGGTCAAGTTAAGTGTGAAGCGGAAGGCTCAGTTCTGTATTTCAATTTAGATGTGGGCAACAGCAGCTGTCCCTGTCATGCCTATCTGGTGAATAACAAACACAGAAGTATCTCCTGCCAACACATTATTGTTATTTATATTTATATAGCACCATTCATGAGTGCTCAGAGTTCGGGCGAACAAACCACAAACATAAATTGTGGTCATTCATGAAAAGAAATCTTCAAATTAGATTTTAAAATAGCAACTGGCCCAGCAAACTGGAGCTCTCTGGAGAGAGATTCTACCATAGGGGCAGCAAAGGTTTGAAAAATATGGTATTTGGGATGAGCAAATGGCAGTAGTAGTATTATTACATAAACTCTGGGCCTGTGCTGGACAGCTTCAAAAGTCAGTCAGGGCAGACTAAGCAAGGATAGAATCAATTAAGGAACTGCTTTATTTAAGAGAAAAGTTCCTAAAGCCCCTTTTCCAGGCAGGGTAAGCCGTCTTGTTTACTTTCTGACACTGGGAGCAAGTTTCTTTCCTTTGTCCATTTAAATTGCCTGGGTGACTTCTCTGTCCCTTCTTTCTCAACCTACCCACTTGCACATAAGACATAGATGTGCTTCCTCTTGAAGCCTGAACTAAGCTCAAAACCCATTTGTCAGGTGTGGCCCAAACCAAGCAGAGACAGTTCCATTATGGAGTGGAACTGGGAAGGGGTGGGCCAGTTCAAAGAAACACATCCAACCAACTAAAAGAATTTCAGAGTGCATGGTAAAGTCCATCCAGGGAATTGGGGCTGGTATCAGACCAGACCAATAGGATGCTGAAGAGAAACTCTTCTTGTAAGAGGGTTTTTTTTTTAAATGTATAAATTAACTAATAATAATTCTGCGATAAATTCAGCTGGAGAAAGTACATATCACTTTTAAAAGTGCATTCATCTCAGAGTCCCAGGTTGTGTGTTGTGGTCCCAGCGGCACCAGTCACAACTGGTTGCTAATTACTTCACCTGTTTCATTGCTGGACCAAATGCGAATAATGCCACAAGAGAAATCACTTTCCAGACTGTTGCTCCGTTACAAGCAGAGGGAAAGTTAAAGCCTGTTTAGATCCTTGGAGCTGTTCATTAGGCTTTTGGTAACTAGGCATGTGCTGTAACACTCAGGGCTAAACAAAACCCACCCAAGTAAAAGGAAAATACAAGCCTATTTATTGTATTAGCCATAAACTGAGATGTGATCCTTCGTGGAAGGAAGATAGAATGGAAGGGCTGCTTTAGCTACACTAGAGATGCAGTTCTGTAGGGCACATTCTAATGCTCTTCAGTTAGAAGAAGCCAGTGTAGCCTTTTGGGTTAGGATGGTAGTAAGACCGACTGCATTCCAGATGAACAAGAAAAGATAAAAGACCTGTGAGACTGTGCACTGGCCTAACAGTCCTCCCTTAACAGCTGTGTCATCTACAGAAAAAAGGATGAACTGTGTCACCGAGTTTGAAGTAAATACTGTGTTGTATCTTTTACCCAGGCAAAAAATTCTTCTAGCTAATGTTTTGTGGGTTACGAGAGGAGCCTTGACCCATTCACCTCTCTGGTTCCAAATCTGTGGAGGGGAAGAGGGATTCAGATAACCAAAACCCCTTCCATTTTATATATCCAATAAAGGGCCATATAAAACTGGGATTAAAAAAGAAATAAAAGTTTCATATGTCACAATGTTAATATATCAAGATTGTGCTTATAATTTATCAAGCTGATTAAGAGACCTTAAGTAATTATGCAATACATACCCAGCCAGGAGGAAACTTGAGACATTTCTTGGTAGAAATAGATAAAAGTTCTTATTTTGAGACTTTTTTTATGGATTGCAGGAGATGGGAGGGGGAAATGCCCTCTCAACTTCACATAAGAATAAACAAAAGGTATTAATTTGGACAAGATAATCATGCACCTTGTAAATAACCACACAAAACTGGCCCAAGCATATCTGTCACGGACAAATCAAACTGAAACACCATTTAATCAGAGAAAAACACATGCAGATGTTCAATTAAAAACTGGAGCCTACAGTCTTGGCTCTGTTTGCACTGGCCCACATTGTTTGTCGAGTAACAACGGTTGCTATGGGTGACACAGTCCACTCCCGTTTCCAAGGGCTGGTTGCTCAGCGACGGAGAGAATACTTCCCAAACCAAACAATGCTATCCCCCAGCCTATCCCCCCCCGCATCACACATTAACCAGATCGAAAACGCACTTAATATGTCAGTGATTATTTTCAGAAGCCCTGGGAGGACTGATAAATAATTTCTTTTCTATAGTAACTAAGGAGGTGGGGGGAGGGGGGAGGTTTATTCTATTTATTCTGAAATAATAAAACAGTCCAGGCAGACAGTGTTCTTAGAAGCAAATGTCGAGGAAAGGAGCACTTTTAAATCCCTCTTTTATTTTAAAAATATCAACAAATTAACCTCTCTTTGAGGTGATAATAACTAGTCATTATGAAAGCAGTTGTCTCCTCTTCTAGCTTCTACAGGAAGTATACAGTATAGGCTACAACACAGCAAGTGTAGTGCAAAAACAGAACTACCATGCAAAACAAACCCTAGAGGAGAAAGTTTTCGCCGGTTTTTGTGTCCTGTAACCGTAATGCTTCGGAGAGAAAATGCACTGAAAATATTTTTTTCAGAATTCTGTGAACATGTGAAACTAATTTGAACTCCACATTCTGCATTATTGTAGTGAGATTTAAAGCTGGAATTCATTGCTCATAATAAGTCAAGTCTTACAGATATCAGGGGGTAGCCGTGTTAGTCTGTATCTACAAAAACAACAAGGAGTCTGGTGGCACCTTAAAGACTAACAGAGTGTCTTAGGCGAGAGCTTAGATGGCTGGTATAAAAATACAGGATATTTTTTAAATTTTATTTTGCTAGATAAGAACACGATCATAGGTACGATGGCATGAACCGAAACATAAAAGTTTTGCTGCACTTGCTAATTATTATTAAAGCCACAGGCTGCTCTTTGATGCTCCGAAGTCAGTGGGAGCTGTGTCTGCAGCATTTGTCCCATAGCTTAGACTTCGAAGCCAAAGTTCATTCACTTTTAAGGTCACCATGACATTGGCTCATCTTCACACTCATTAAAGACTGAGTTTATAGGAAAAGTTGCTACTTCTAAATATTTGAGATTTTTATGAGTTTTTAAAGAATGTGTCATGAAAACGGAACCGATTTTTTTCAGACTCTTATCCAATGATAGCTCAGCCTTCCAATGTAACGTGCCAGAACTACAGTAAGGCATTCTCTCTTCTGCAACAGGAAATCAAAAGTAGCAGAAATGAAATCCACAGGATCGTAAATCATTGCATTAAACTCCCTAGAAAAACCTGTGCTTTAATGCTTTGAACTAAGATTTTGTGCTTGAACTGTATAGGTTTTTTTAAATACTATCACAAATCTGATACAAATCAACGTGCTCAGCAATCTTCTGCCATCTAGTTGTGTTCAATCCCATGTGAGGGGGAAATCCGAGTTCAGTCCTTTGCTCCCACGGATGACTTGGCCTAGTGGCACTGTAGAGGGAGCATGTGACCACTTTCTGGTTGATGTTCCGAGTGGCGTTAACAGAAACTGGAGTGACTTTCATCCTATCTCTGTAAATCAGACAGGAGGTCAGCAGAGCTCAGGGCCACTGAAACAGCAAGAGAGAAGTAAGAGGTGACAAAACTGGAGGACATACCCCAAAAGCATAAAACCAGCAATGGGACAAAATGCATATTGGGGCCGGTTACCAATATGCTTTTTACACTCACTTTGCAAAGGTGTAAATGAATACACAAGGTGAAGGGTAATGGAGAATCAGGCTTGATATATTATCCTGAACTAATCTCTAACACTCACCTTAGTGGTAAATTTTGGTACTGAAATAGAATATCCAGCAATACAGGACAGCACAGAGATGTTAAAAACTTAGGGTCATCTATGAACAAGATCCTTTAGCATTTTAATATTCAGCCATGTATAAATCAGCTGTAACCAGGCCTGACGTTGCTCAGGTTATTTCAGCAGATTGACTTGGAGTGTGAAGAAGAAAATGCTAAGGTTGGCAAGCCATTCAATTGACTGATCAAATAATGTCAACTGACCCTCTATTCTTTTGTAACAGTCAAATATTATCAAATATTCCAGCAAAAATGCCCTGATGTAGGCGACAGCCTACTTTTCTGATTGCATCATGGTACCATTCTTTCATTTTTTAGAACATCATTTCATTGTGTTTCACATTTTTCTGAGTTACATGTTGTGTTGTAATTCCGCATTCATATCTATTTAAGGCGAAGCCTGATGGAGATCATAAAGTCTTACTCTTTTTTGTTACAAATTAATTAGTGGTTTAAAATATCTGACTTTTTTTTTTTTTTTTTAACATTATCTGACCAATATTTGACCAATTATTTTTGGACCAGTCAAATGCCAAGTCCTAGAAAACATTATTTAAAAGTGTTCTGAGTGGGCAGTGGGCATCTTTATCGCTAGAGCCTCCAGCCCTCCTAGCTGATTTTTGTTGGGGAGGAGGTGGGAACTGAACTTTGGTGAAAGGTGCCAGCCTATTTGATGACTTTGATCAATGGTTAAGAGCCCACTCCAAAGCAAGGAAAGGCCCTTTCGGTCAGGTGTTTTAACATGACTTAACTAGTA
The DNA here is from genome assembly GCF_011386835.1 of Chrysemys picta bellii. Taxonomy (NCBI): domain Eukaryota; kingdom Metazoa; phylum Chordata; order Testudines; family Emydidae; genus Chrysemys; species Chrysemys picta. Next base: position 7,672,708 of record NC_088815.1, on the reverse strand, counting down.
TGGGAGTCAAAAACTGAACAAAGAGGAATGGAGGTGTAAGTCATAACGTCAAAACGAGGGATCCAAAGGGTAACGCAGAACAGGGAACCGCTGACAACTCTATGAAAGGTGCTAGACTGAAAATTGAAGAACAGAGACCTCTATTTAACCCTGAAGGAGAGAAGGCAAAAGTGGCATGACCTTCCATCATGCTGCCCTCACCAACGTGCCTGGCTCTGACCAGGAAGAGCCAGCTCATAGAGAGAGAGAGCAAACTCCCCCTCTATCTCCAGCTAATTCTTAGCCTCTCGACCAATGAGCAGGGTAATGGGTGCCAATAGATGGACAACTCTCTGGTATCAAGTATCAGAGGGGCAGCCGTGTTAGTCTGGATCTGTAAAAAGCAACAGAGTCCTGTGGCACCTTTGAGACTAACAGAAGTATTGGAGCATGAGCTTTTGTGGGTGAATGCCCACTTTGTCGGATGCATGTAATGGAAATGTCCAGGGACAGGTATAAATATGCTGGCAAGAATCAGTCTGGAGATAACGAGGTTAGTTCAATCAGGGAGGGTGAGGTGCTCTGCTAGCAGTTGAAGTGTGAACACCAAGGGAGGAGAAACTGCTTCTGTAGTTGGCTAGCCATTCACAGTCTTTGTTTAATCCTGATCTGATGGTATTAAATTTGCAAATCAACAGAGCCAGGCACGTACCCAGAAGCCTCCTGCTACAAGACAAGCCCAAGGAAGAAACCACCTGAACTCCACTGGCCATCACCTACAGTCCTCAGCTTAAACCTCTCCAACGCATCATCAGTGATCTACAACCCATCCTGGACAATGATCCCTCACTTTCACAGACCTTGGGAGGCAGGCCAGTCCTCGCCCACAGACAACCTGCCAACCTTAAGCATATTCTCACCAGCAACCACACACCGCACCATAACAACTCTAACTCAGGAACCAATCCATACAACAAGCCTCGATGCCAACTCTGCCCACATATCTACACCAACAACACCATCACAGGACCTAACCAGATCAGCTACAATATCACCGGTTCATTCACCTGCACGTCCACCAATGTTATATATGCCATCATGTGCCAGCAATGCCCCTCTGCTATGTACATTGGCCAAACTGGACAGTCACTACGTAAAAGGATAAATGGACACAAGTCATATATCAGGAATGGCAATATACAAAAACCTGTAGGAGAACACTTCAACCTCTCTGGCCACACAATAGCAGATGTAAAGGTAGCCATCTTATAGCAAAAAAAACTTCAGGACCAGACTCCAAAGAGAAACTGCTGAGCTTCAGTTCATTTGCAAATTTGATAACAAACATTTATTGTTTTTAAAATTTCATGATTTCTAAACCAGTCACATGATTTGTTGGGGTCCGACTCATGATTTTTAAAGGCTTGGGGTTGGCAGTGCTGAAATAGGTCTATGCATGTACCATGTCAGTCCAACTTTTTGTATATATAAAATCAGGAGGAAAAAATGCTCTTAGACAAAGATGCTCTAAAGACAAAGATGAAAGAGTCTCAGTTTTCCTTCTTTTTTTTCCTTTCTTTTTGCAAAGGGGTGGATGGTTTAGGCCAAGGTGACTATAGCAGCCACTTCCTAGCACACATGGAGCTTGCAGCAAATGCGGACTTGTATCTTGAAAAAATATGAAATACTAATAATCTCCAGGCTGCACAAGGAAGAGAGTCCTTGGCTTTTTCTTGCACCGAATTTGGAGATTTTTCTCATTCCTTTTCTAAAGCATTAAAAACTGAAGAGGAGAAACAGGGGGGAGGGGAAGACTGATGATCCTGCTAGAACTAAAATATCCATTAATGGTAAATTCCACCCACCTCCTCCCCATCCTTAAAATATGAGCTCCCTGGGTCAGGTTCCACCCGCAAACCTAAAAACCAGCTCCAACCACATTGCTTAGTCAGACAGGCTTTTTTATTCTCCAGTGTGTCTAGCTGGCTGCTAGGCAACCAGAACAGCATTGTTGCTCATATGCATTAAGTAGTAACTATTATTTTGTTCCAATTTTTTTAAAGGATGACAACATCGATTTACAGCAGAATGTGCTCTCTCCTGAAAGTGAGCGGAGTTGTAGGCTAATTTGGAAGGACCAAAACTAAAGGCCACTCAAAGTTTGCTGAGATTCCCCCAGATGCATCTGGTAAGTTATCTTGATCATTCAAGCCCACATGTTGCCTATAGTGTGGGCACACTGATGCCAGTGGGTGCTGCCCATGTGGATTGCCTCCAAGGGCCACAATACAGCAGCCCTTTGATGGAAGCATCCATTAAAGATTTTTACCTTTGTTTTGATTTTGTTTCTAAATTCCAATGTTTGTACTACCTCATTTCTGGTATGCAGAGGAGGCCCAGGCCACATCGGTGCAGTTCCCCTACCCAAAGACTTGTAAGGGAAGAATTTGGGGAGTTGCATAAAGAGTGAAGGGGGGCGGGAGGGTTGGTGAGTCAGATCCTTCCTTCTTTCAGTGAAAGAGATCTGATGCCAGTCTGCAGATTTGGGCGGAAGTCTCCTTCCCGTCTTCTCCCCATGAATTGTGCCTCAGCATGCAACCAAGATATTCAGGCAAGGCTCCGGAAGTTTGGATTTGCCCATTCATGTCTAGTCAGCATATGCTTTTTAGAAGCACCTTCAAGCCTGCAAACTGAGGGGGAGGGATAGATAGATGTACAATTGTACATCTAACAGTATGGATATAGGCATTATAAAGAATACGCTACAATAAGCTACCCTGCTCAGGCTAGACTCCCGTTGCCTTCAGTGGAAGTTTTGCTTGAGTAAGGATCAAAGGATTGGCACCTAAAGCGTCTTCTAGGTTTAGGGCTGCCCATGTTTGGAAATACTAGTGCCATTTTATACAGAGCAAAGATAAATTCCTAGATATTCACTATGCAATTTCACAGTCCAGCATTATCATGTAATTATGGAATTAAACTGAGTTAGAAGACAGAAATATCTAGGTATCGTACCATTTAGGAACAGTAGGCTTACATGGTAATCAATCTTGGAATTATTTGGCAGCTTCAGATACAAATTATAGTCAGAAATATTAAATGGTGTCCTACCAGAAACAAATGAATAATAAGTGTTACTGCATAGCATTTATGGTAAAGATCTTATGTAGTACTATATGAACTATAAAATAAAACAATACTAGTATAAATGTTTTTGTCTTCATTGTTTACCTTTCCTTCATCCCTCTCTAGTATCTTTCCAGCTCTTTATGCACTTTAATATACTTACACGGCTGCATTTCTAGGAGATCACACTTTGATTGATCACACATCAAGTCCAACAGATCTACCCTTACTCCTTTTCTCCCCACAGAGGAGAATAAAAAACAAACAAACAAACCCCAACTCTTTAGCTAACAACAAAATTAAACAGCTTTTTGGAAAGTGAAACAGCTGCTACCTCCGAAGCAAAAAGGAAATGGATTTTTCCGGCTTTAAGCAACAGGCTCTGTGCTAAATATTTTCATAACTGGGAGTCTGCTGAAACAGCCGTGGAGTCAGAGAGCCTTGTACAGGATCTAGCAGTCTGTCATTTGAATGAAGTTTGGTCTTACAAATGCTTCGCAACAGCAAGGAATTCTATTAACAAACACTTTGCAGGATTGGGCCCTTTTGAAGTAAACACCCCAAGATTTACACATGTGAATAAATTCACTGGTGAGTGTAACCCTAAATGTCAGTGGGACTATTCGCATGTGTGAAGTCATTAAAGGATCAGACCCAGTCACCACACAACTATATACTACTAGCTCAATAGTAACTGCAATAAATTCACATGGAGAATTTGCAAGTAAATTTTCCAATGCAGAAACACAGCAGAGTGACCAGAAAAATCTGAATGAAAGACTTCTCTCTCCACAAAGAAAGGATGTTGACAGGACTTAACCAAGTGTTCTACAGGCCCCACACAGATCATTTTTGAGTAATTGCAAAACCTTAAGGCCCATTATAATGTTAATTCTTAGCTTCCCTGGCTAGTTGTTGTCAAGAAATATAATTAGATGTTGTGTAGCCACGATACAAACTGGAAAGAATGCTAAGAATGTACTTGCTTACAAGTAGAGGAACAACATTAAGAGACCACAAGCTGAAGCATGTGTTCTGGGAGTTGTAAAGAATGTACACACATGCACGGCTACAGAGTTTTAAAAGGAATCAGATTGAAGATGTTACTAGTAGGCGCATATCCCTTCCCTCCCCACAACACACACACACACACACACACACACACACACACACACACACACACACACACAAAACCCAGCTATGTTCAAAATACAAACCAATAAGAAAAAGCAATCCAAAGGCAATCCTCAAATTCTGTTTTTAACTCATAAGAATGGCCATAATGGATCAGACCAAAAGTCCATCTAGCTCTGTATCCTGTCTTAGGACAGTGGCCAGTGCCAGATCCTTCAGAGGCAATGAACAAAACAGGGCAATTGTTGAGTGATCCATCTGTTGTCCAGGCCCAGTTTCTGGCAGTCTGAGGTTTAGGGACACCCCGAGCATGGGGTCGCCGCCCTGATCATCTAGGCGAATAACCATCGATGGACCTATCCTCCATGAACTTATCTAGTTCTTTTTTGAACCCAGTTATACTTTTGGCCTTCACAACTTCCCCTGGCAAGGAGTTCCACAGGATGACTGTGCCGTTGTGCAAAGAAGTACTTCGTTAGGTTTGTTTTAAACCTGCTGCCTATTAATTTAATTGGGTGACACCTGGTTCTTGTGTTATGTGAAAGAATAAATAACACTTCCCTATTCACTTTCTCCACACCATTCATGATTTTATAGACCTCTATCAAATTGCACCCCCCCCCCCACACACACACACAGTTATCTCTTTTCTAAGCTGAACAGTCCCAGTCTTTTTAATTTCTCCTGATATGGAAGCTGTTCCATACCCCTAATCAATGCTGTTGCCCTTCTCTGTACTTTCTCCAATTCTAATATATCTTTTTTGAAATGGGGTGACCACAACTGCACGCAGTATTCAAGTGTGGATGTACCATGGCTTTATATACTGGCATTATGGTATTTTCTGTCTTATTATCAATCCCTTTCCTAATGGCTCCTAACATTCTGTTAACTCCCCGCATTGTGCCCCAAACACCAGGGACCCACTGGTGCCATTACGTAGCACCATACATGTCCTATTTCCTTGGCGCAAAAGTAAGATAAAGATGCAATATTTACCTTCACTTTCAAGTATCCTAGGTTCTATTGGTATCACAATCTTAATGCAAGTTTGCAGTCTATACTACTCCTTTAAAAGGCAAACCAAAAAATGTCTCTTTTACAAATAAAAAGAAACATTTCCTGGATTATGTGTCTGAATTAATAAGCAATTACAGTATCTTGCACCTGTATAGCAATTTGCAGCAGAAGATCACAAAGTACCAATTAAACAAGCTGCATGACAAGTGATGGGCAGTAGATGGTGCTACGCCCATTTTATAGATGGGAAAAGAGAGGCAATCATTAATAAAACACGCCATAGTGACACATTTGGAACCAGAACAGTCTATCATTTTTATGTGTTTGTTTATTTATGAAATGGCGCTGTCGACAAACCTCTAGATTTAAGTATTAGCCCCCACTCATAAAATGAATTGTCTCAGTGTTAACTAAAATCTGATATATAGTTCTAAACTAGGTCATTAGTAAATTACTTCTGTGGAACTGCATGTGGAGATGGCATTGGAAGCGGATATTCATGTGCAGTCTGTCATAAGTACTTATAGTTACCTTGCAGAATACATTTTTGAAGACTATAAGCAGTGCAGTAACTAAATTTTGCAAGGGAGAAAAAGCAAACTAATCTTCCCCAGCAAGACTAGCCTTACACTGCTGAAGGCAAAGTTACTGTACTTGCAGTACAACAACTAATCAGCAGAGCTGATAACAATGGATGAGCACAACAACATTCACAAAAAAGACTCCTTCAGTGATGGAGACTAACAACAAAAACACTGATAGTGCATTTTAATCAGTGAAACAGGAGGAGGAGGCGGCTCAATAAGAAGCGAGTTCTTAAACAGCGTATGTCAACCTGGTGATCACAGTAAATTAACATGTCTAAAGAAAATTGCACTGAATAATTCAAAACATGACTGTTGGGACAGTGTCTTGTTTCTTTTTTTAATACATATTTCAGACAGCAACAGCCTGTCACAATAGCTGTTAGTTTCTGGTACTGTCTCCTACATTTTGAACACCATGGGCTGGGCTGGCTTTCCCATGCTATGCTAGAACCCCATCTCACCTACTTAAACATAACAGCTTGGCAACTTCAGATCACTCCAGTAGTCAAGAGACTCAACTTTACACGGTAGCCTTCTTTGTGTAACTGGGACGTCTACATACATGTCGTGAACAGGAACAAGAATCCAGCTCTTTCAAGAGCTCAGTTCCCCTTTTGGGCAGCTAAATGGAGCAACCACAAATTAGGTGCTGGAAGGGAAGGGGAACTCTCCTGAAAGTCTGGCCAAGGGATTGCAAGTGTACAACAGAAACATATTCTACAGTTCAGAGGTCAGTCAAACTGATTATTGTTGTATTCCCTGCAGAAGGAAGTTCAGTGTTACTCGAAGAAATGACATCAGCATTGGCTTAAAAGGGAGACACAAAATCTACATCAAAGCTGGATGAATCTGTGAGTGGTACATTCATTCTGGGAAGAAGAAACGAGGTAGAAGGATGTTCATCTGAGCTGTGGCAACTGGAGACTGGTAGCATCAGAAGCAGGATCTGAAGGCATCTTCCACAACTGTATTCAGCACCACCCGATGCAGTTCCTTCTGTTGTGCAAGCATTGGGCTAGAAATTCCATGGACTCTCTTGAACAACCATTCTTCTGCTATTGATAAACTGAGTACCATGAAGTTTGGTGGTTGTGTGAGAAGGGAGGTCCTTTCAGAGGAGATTTGAAAAACCAAGGTTCTGTCTCGTTTGGTGTGGACCTTAAAACTGTCAATGCATTTTTTGCTACAAAAGAGTTTACCCCGGTCACCTAATTCCCCTTTCCACCCCGCATGAACTAGCTGTTGTTCCTCTGCTCCCTCTGTGCCGTGCAGTTGGTATAAGAGCTTAGGAGGAAAGCTTTTATTATACGCTCTACATTCAAAATTTCATTTTAAGGATGTTTTCTCATTGGGTGCATTAAAGAAACCATTTTTTAAAAAAGATGCATCCGAAGAAGTGGGCTGTAGCCCACGAAAGCTTATGCTCAAATACATTTGTTAGTCTCTAAGGTGCCACAAGGACTCCTGTTCTTTTTGCGGATACAGACGAACACGGCTGCTACTCTGAAACCAACCATTTTTTAAAAGAAAATGGGAAGAGAATTCTATGACATGAAAGCATTAATTCCCCCCCAATCAACATAGGTGATCAGTGGGAGTCAAACCATGGACCTTTGTGTTCTGCACCAGAAAGGCAAAGAAGATGAAAGGAAGAGGAGGGGAAGAAAAGGAGTGTTGAATTTAGAGTATCTTTTTTGGGACAGTCAAAGGAAACATTAATTCAATCAATTTATGAAAATATTAGTCTTCAGTTCCTCTCAACTTCATATTTGTCCCTTTTCTATTGTCATTGACGCACAGATCACTAACGGGCTGTAATCTAATACAGTGGTTTTACAATCATTTTGGGCTCAGGACCCATTTGTAAATCTTGATGACCTGTCACGACCCCCTGAGATGGTCCCAGACCTGGATCCCTCTCCTGCAGGATCCTTCGGCAGGAAAAGGGGCTCAGAGCTAGGATTCCAGATGCTCCAGAATAGCTGGAGAATCCCCCAACTGGCAACTGAGGGGGTAGGGTAGCAAGCTAAAACACCCTCAAAAAACCACACTGCTCCCGTACATGGTCCATGGGGGACAGAGGGTAAAGAGGTGGGGAGAATTTGGGTCCTAGGGGTAAAGGTGATGTGCTGGGGGAAGGAGTTGGAAAACAGATGGGGCTGGAGGTGCAGTGGGGGAAAATCTGGGGGGCTGGGGGCTAGGATGCATGGGATGACAGAGGGGAAGTTGCCTACCTATGGGGGAAGAGGCACACTGGGGGGGCTGGGGTTGGGGGGACAGGACAGGGGGTATGGAAGATGGGGTGTCACACAGCTGCAGGGTGGGAGGTACATCAAGGGGCTGGTACTTACTGGAGAATGCAACACAAACTGCTCTCTCCTGGCCCCTATCCCATGGGGCTGGCTGGGCTCAACTCCCCACTCCAGGCATTGTAACATCTAGGATTGAAGCGCTGCTCAGGTTTGGTCCAGTCCCCTTGATGGAGTGCCGACTGGGCCAAATTTGTGAGAGTAGAGTCATGAGCTGGCACATGTGACTGCAGCACTCACTCACATTTGGCCCAGCTGGCCCCCCTGTCATGACAGAGGGACGGCTGGGCCAAATCTAAGAAGTGCTGTGATCCTGTGCACCAGGTCGCAACACCTATAGACGGGAACTGAGCCTAGCCCAGCCCTGCAATCCTTTGACATATTCCAGTGACTTAGTTTTGGGTCGCAACCCACAGGCTGAGAAACTCTGATCTAATACAAGTGTGCTTCAAGAATTGTAGGATATTTAAACTACAAGTATCACATCTCTCTGGAGACCTTCAGCCCAGTTGTCTGTCTTTGCAAGTAGCAGGCTACTTCAACTTCATTATCAGTTTTAAAATAAAATTATTAGTTTGCTTTTATATGTTAATCCCCCCTGCCATTATGGATTATGAGATAAAGATTCAAGGCATTCCACATTGAAAAACAGTCGGGGGGGAGAATCGGAGATGAGTTAGTCATTGAGCTGGAGGAAAAGTGAAAACATGCTTGACATTAATGTGATAGCAGGAAACAACTGGCTTAAAATACTACACACAAATAATTGCTGTTAACAACTAACATATAAAATAGAACTCATGCCAATAAGAACAAGTTTAGAACCACTGTTAATTCAAGCTAAGTATCGCAACAGAGTTATAAATCAACAATATGGTAATTTCTTCTTTAAATATTTGTTTGGAATGCTACTTGATATCAGACTTCAGTCAAAATAAACTGTAATAAGAGATATGTCAGATGACGCCATCTGCCTTTCCCATTTCTGGTAGGCAAATGGGTAGATTTTTCTAATCCTTTTTCAGCTCGATTTTCCAAAACAGAAGAGCCAGAGTCTGATCTTTTTAACATGATGTAAAATCAAGTGTAAATTAATTGAAGTCAAGTTATTTACTCTATTGTAATTAAAATAAGAATACAAGTGGAACACAAAGAACTGGCTTTACCATTTAAAGGCACTGAAAATTAAAATCTTTCACCATTGTAATAATTAATAATAATAATAATATTACCTATTTTAGAGATGGGTTTAATGGGGAAACTCAGGCATGGGATGGGGAAGTGACTTGCCCAAGGTCACCCAGCAAACCAGTGGCAGAGATTAGAATAAATCCAAGGTCTCCTGATTCCCAATCTAGTGGTCTATCCACTAGACCACATGGCCTGTAAGGTAGGTTGTCTTTTTTTTTTAAATAAAGAAAATACTGTTAAACTAACTCCCCAACGCCAAATGACAGTACTTACCATATAACACCCATGACAGTTTTGATTTCCAGTGCTCATGAAAGGAGAAGTCAAATCTTTCAACCTTCTTCTGCAACCTATCAGAATGGTGGCATCCATCTAATTGTTAATTGTTCTCGATTATCCTGCGTTTAAAACAGCACCACCACAAAGGAGAGTAGATCACACAAGCCCATCCTGGACTCTTGTGCGTCTACATGATGGAGCCATGGGGGGTGGGGAGACTTAACTCCTGTTGGACTTCTGTCCTGCCAGATGTCCCGATTTTATAGGGACAGTCCCAATATTTGGAGGTTTTTTGTTTTTGTTTTTTTAAATATGAGCTCCTATTACCTCCCACCCCCATCCGAATTTTTCACACTTGCTATCTGGTCACCCTACCTGCTACTAAGCAGAAGTAACTTCTCAATCATCACACATTTGCTCTCAATCTATTCATGCAGGACTGGAGCCCACTGTGTTCCATGTCTTCCTTAGCATTTTTACGTTGCACTTATATGTGCAGCACCTTGCACCTGCACTGGGCAGGATCAAAGGCCAGAGTATCTTTTGTGTTAGGTTGAAGTGCACAATATACAGAAGTCACATATAGAGTGCTGTGGTATGAGAAGTAGCATTATATGAATGTCTTAGTATGGGATTTTAGACAGATTCACCAATAATGTCATAATGCTAATTTGTCTAAGAATAAGTCTAGCACTTTTCATGTGAGGAACAATCTACAAACATTAATTCAACCTCACAATATCCTATGAGGTAGATATCCCCATTATTAGGGGAAGCTAAACACAGACACAATACATAATAGCCTAAAATTCAAATAGCAAGTCAGAGTCACAGTCAGGAACAGAGCCTACTATTGCCAAACCTAAAGCATTCAAAAATCATGAATCAGAATCCAAAAAAAATCAGGATTAAAAAAGTTATAACATTTTGGGTTCTTTTAAATTTGCCTTCTGGCTTATGAGCGCTTTAGGATACTCAGGACATGTTTTCAAGCTTTTCTCTGCAACCATAGGAGTTAGAATCCTGCATTTTTATATAATCACATGGTATGAGAAGCTAATGAATTATGAAAAAATCAACAAATATAATGAGTTTCACAATAAAATAATGAAAGCTGGTACAGTTTGGGCACACACACTGCCTGCCTACCTACATACATGCATAGTAGTCAAACCTTAAAGTTTATAGGGCTTGTGAAGTAGTCCCAAGCTAGTATTTTAAAGAAAAGGTAAAGTTATTGTCAAATAATGTGACAAACTGCTCTATACATGCCGGTGGGAAACTATGTTCTTTCTTTACTTCTGTGGCAGTTTTCATCAAGTGTATATTTTTAATTGACAAGATCATTAAATCAGACTAAAGGGTCACTGTCAAATTATGTTATTCGTTTATTATTAATGAGGAGAGGGTTTTTTTTTAAATCATAACTCAGGTAATATGTAATATGTTAATATGACTTTAGACTGCATGTACATTTGGTATAAGCTGCTAGCTAGCAGAAGACAAAATAAAACCATGTGAACTCAAAGATCTGATCTGTAATTAAAGACATCATGACCTCAGCACAGAAGCATAGAAATTAGTCATTCTAATCTAGGATGCTGAAGATCGAAAGGACATAAGTATATTTCAAGGATGGATTTAGTCACCAGAATTCTTTTCTTCAGACCATTTCTCACATCCCAAATCACCCAAGACACAGATCCACACAGCTAAATATAAACTGCAGCACGGTAACTGAAATGGGGGTTAGGGAATGTCAGTCATTCATCACACATATAGTGTTGATGTGAACTTTAGAAGCACCTATATATATTCAACCAGAAATAGAGACAAAACCACCAGTCTTCTTTAGCTTGTACTCTCAGTTAAATTGCTCATACGACAGATACTCCAGTGGGAATAGACACATTGTTGGGGGAAAGTATTAATATAAGATGTATTTTTCATGTACATTATGTGCCACAAAGCCAGCTAGTCTCAACCTCTGACATGTTTTCAGAAAGCTATGGAGAGATTTCTCAAAGGTGCTACTCAAGAAAGAGATGCATGGAAACATTTTAAGTGATTTATTATAAGAGTCTTTGTTGGCTCTCTTCCTTAAAGAAAATTATAGCAATGATGCTTGAAGCAGTTTGTGAAGAACAGAAAAGTCTGGCCCACAGCCTTGATCTCCTGTTCTGTAAATCCCTCTTTGTGTGTGTACCCTGTGTTTCTACAGGAGAAAAATAAAAGTATTCTTATAAACTCATAAAACAGGATTAATACAGAGAATTTTTTACCTTCCAAAATTTGTTTTCAACTCACTGTTGGCTTTAAATACACTAAACCCATTGTACTCTACTAGACTAAGGTTTCTGGAAAAAGAACTTCCAATGTACATACAATATTTATTGCATTAGTTGATCTTATTAGTTTTTACATACCTCTCTTAGTGAGTCATGGGCTTTGTAACCCATTAGCATGTCTCAGTGCTGACCTGGAAGCACCATCTCCAAAGGCAAGAGGGTTGCTCAAGCTCCGCACCCATTCATGCTTTGCTGCGGGTACGAACAATGGTGCTATAAACATGGTTTTGTGATGTGAATAAGTGGCACTTAGGAACCTGGTAGAAAATCATCAACTCATTTCACACAGACCAGTTATTAGTCAGTAATAATGACTTTCAGTCACTGCCAGTGTAGGACTGATTTGAACTAGAGACTTAGTGGAAAATGGGTCTATATTCCATAACAGCTGAGATATAAAAATCAAAAGGCGCTATAAACTAAATTTTAGAATGAAATTGACTACATATGGTGTCAAGTATCAGGGGGTAGCCGTGTTAGTCTGTATCTACAAAAACAACAAGGAGTCTGGTGGCACCTTAAAGACTAACCGATTTATTTGGGCATAAGCTTTCGTGAGTAAAAACCTCACTTCTTCGGATGCATAGAGTAACTATGTAACTTTCACTCTATGCATCCGAAGAAGTGAGGTTTTTACTCACGAAAGCTTATGCCCAAATAAATCGGTTAGTCTTTAAGGTGCCACCAGACTCCTTGTTGTTTTTGACTACATATGACATTCTGTAGTCTTATATAATGGTGGAGGAGAATTTGAAGAGGGATTCACAGAATGTATAGCATGAACAATGTTCTGCATGTCTGAGATCAGAACATAAGTTCAACTAAACAGCTGCCAAAAAGAAAGCTATGATAACAAATTCCATAACAATAGACTAATAGGAGATTTATCACAAGTCAAAGCATTAGATAAGTCTTCAGGGAATATGAATAATGATTACAGTATGAAGGATATCTGAATACAGTTATCTGATGGCATTTAGAAAAAGAAATACTGCTGTTTTAGGGCAGGAATCTAAAATAATTCTAGATTGGAAATAATTATCTCTATTTAGATTGCTTTTGGAATGGTTTCATGTACCAGTGTTTTGTTTTCATCTTTTGAAAAAGCTTGTCCATACAATATTATGTTCTGTAAACTTTGCTATAAACTTTTCTCAAACATTTATAATATTTATATTCACTTACACACACACACACACACACACACACACACACACACACTTCTATTATATAGCTGGAAAGTTTCAGCCCAAAATGTAAATATTTCAGAAATCTACAAATGTGTGAAAAGAGGGATTGGTCATTCAAATGGCTTGGGGCTTTGTCATTAGGTGCTACAAGGCACTTTGCATGTATAAAGCATCGGTCACCCAAGGATCTCAAAAGTATTTTAGAAACTTCAATTAATCCTTCACAAACCAACCCATCTCCTCTTTCCACCTCCCACTCCCAGGAGGTAGAGGAGCATTGATTTCCTTATAACTAAAAGTCTGTAGCTGTTACCCCCATCAATAGGGAAGATTAAGCACAGTTGAAGAGGCAGAACACTGGATGGAGACTTGCAATCCCATAAGGTTGCTTCTCTGACCAACAAAACACTACTGCTAGAACAAGGGAATTAACCAGCATCTCTGACAAAGAATTTATTTTCTCTATCTTGTCCATTTAAATAGCAAACTCTTTGAAGCAGGGACGATGCCTCATTATATTTCTGTACAGCGCTTAGTAGAACATGGCCTCAATCCCCCATTGGAGCCTCTCAGCACTATGATAACAAAATGATAATGCTATTTATTTGAGTTAATAATTAGCACTAAAGAATGAATCTGTAGAAAGTTATTCCTGCTTGTTACATCCCTCTAATATATGATGCTTAGGCATTGGACTTGCTTTCAAAATTCCAGAATCCAGGCAAACCTAATGCACTATCTATATACAATTGTTAAATAACTAATAATAATATCCAGCACTGACTGCACTGAAATCTCACCCCCTTCACTAGAGAAGGTGTTAATGGACAACTTGTCTTTCATCATTTTAAGGAATGTATACCAAGGACAGTTGTTTAACAACTCACTTTATTAAAATTGTACTATGAATAAGTAAACCAAGTCAATACTGAACCAAAAAAAAAAATGCCCTTGCATTTAATGGGTCAAGGAGATTCCATAGGAATTTTGAAGACTACTGGTTTGTCCAGTAGAAATGGTTTCTCTTAAAGTTACAGGCATCATACAAATATGAACAGCATCTAGAAGCGACTAAAAAGAATGGAAATGCAAATATCTGAAGTTTTTTTTAAAGCTATAACAATTCTATTATAATAATGAACTTTTAACACACCTAAAAGCCCAGTAACTTATATAAACATCTAATAGCTGTAGTGTACGAGCAAATAATTCTGTGATTCAAGCAAAAAGTGAGTTTGTTATAATAATCGACAAAAAAATCAAGTTATCTCCCTGCTCTGGATCTCCCAGAGTGTTCTGTCTTTTAGGGCCCCATCCGTAAACACTGCTGAGTCTATTGTTGGAAGGAATCTTATAAAAGACAATAAAATTGCAACAGTAAACTCTATGCCTGGTAGCAAATGTTTGAATACCATGGGCTGTAAGTTCTGCAAAGTCTTTACTTTTACAGTGCCCAGCATATTCTCAGTGCTTAATAAATAATGATTGTGCATCATCAATTTCAGGAGGCAACAAATGGCACAGATGGTGCCTGGACCATGAAGAGGGATTAACTTTACTTGTATTTGTTTGGGAAAGGAAGTAAACCTAGGAAAACCTCCACTTTAAATACATAAGAACACAAGAGCTGCCACAGTTGGTCAGACCATGCTCCATCTTGCCCTTTATCCTGTCTCTGGCAGTGGCCCATACCAGAGCTTCAGGGTCAGTGTACAGAACAGGGCAATTATGGAGTGATCCATCCCTGTTGTCCAGTCACGACTTCTGAGTCAGAGGCTTAAAGTTGCCTGAGCATGGGGTTGCAACCCTGATCATCTTGGTTACACATTGATGGACATAACCTCCATGAACATAACCAGGTATTTTCTGAACCCAGTTATACTTTTGGCAATCACAACATCCCCTGGCAATGAGTTCCACAGGCTAGATGTGCGTTATATGAAAAAGTACTTCCTCTTGTTTGTATTAAACCTGCTGCCTATTAATTTCACTGGGTGATCCCTCTCTATTCATATTTTCCCCCACACCATTCCCGATTTTATAGACCTCTATCAGACCCCCACTTAGTCATGTCTTTTCTAAGCTGAATAGCCCTAACCTTTTTAGTCTTTCTTCATCTGGAAGCCATTCCATGCCCCTGATCATCTTTGGTAGCCTTCTCTGCACCTTTTCCATTTCCACTAGGTCCTTTTTGAAATGGGGCAACCAGAACTGGACACAGTATTTAAAGTGTGGATGCATCCTGGACTTATATAATGGATGGCATTATGATATTTTCTGTCTTATTTTCTATTCCTTTCCTAACAGTTCCTAACATACTGTTAGCCTTTTTTGACCGTTGCTGTACATTGAGCAGAAGTTTTCAGTGAACTATCCATGGTGACTCCAAGATCTCTTTCTTGGGTGCTAACAGCTATTTTAGAACCTATCATTGTATATATATAGTTGGGATTATTATTTCCAATATGCATTACTTTGCACTTATCAATATTGAATTTCATCTGCCATTTTGTTGTCCAGTCACCCAGTTTTGTGGGAGCCCTCTGTAACTCCTCGCAGTCGGCTTTTGACTTAACTGTTTTGAATAATTTCAGGTCATCGGCAAATTTTGTCACCTCACTCTTCATCCCCTTTTCCAGATCATTAATGAATATGTTGAACAGCACAGGTCCCGGTACAGATCCTTGGCTGATCCCGCCGCTGTTCATCTCTCTCCATTGTGAAATCTGACCATTTATTCCTATCCTTTGTGGAAACTATGTAGTCAGCAGGCAGGCTGCTACTTCTGTAAAGGTTTCAAGACCTGGGTGAAAGCAAGGAAGTTTCATCTTCCTCATTGGTGTAAACCTTGAGAACAATGCAATGTGTCTATCACATTAAAAAGAATAAATATTTGTCAGGCAGAAGGCAACTCTGTAGAATTAACTTGGTGACCAAAAGCCATTATTGCCTCTTATTATCTGCACTTGTTAAAGAAATACCTCCCCCCGTGGTTGTTCATCCTGAATGTCATGCAGGGCAGCCCAGAGGATTCAGGGGGCCTGGGCAAAGCAATTTCGGGGGCCTCTTCCATAAAAAAAAAGTTGCAATACTATAGAATACTATATTCTTGGGGGGGCCCTGCGGGGCCCAGGGCAAATTGCCCCACTTGCCCCCCTCTGGACGGCCCTGATGTCATGCATATTTGATAAGATCCACATTTCGTGTGCTGGGTGGATTTTGATTTGAAACAAAATAGGAAATATGTTTAAATTCAGAGATTGAAGAAGAGATGAGTAGAGTGTGTGTGTGTACGTACACACACACACACACACACACACACAGAGTCTTTAGGCCACAGAGAGGATTTCAAGTTCTGTTAATTTATTGTCAGTACATCCCAAAACAACTCAGGAGGAAGGAGTTGAAAAAAGAAGGGCATTCTCACACAGAACCTTCAGAACTGCAATGCCCAAGCACAAAGTAGCTGAGATAAGGAGTGCTGTCTTATCTCAGAATTTCCTTGCTTTGTGTTTTTCGTGATCTTCACCGTAATCAGAGGCTAGTGTAGAATTCTATTTTCTAGCCAAGCAAAAACAATCTTGATAAATTAAATTTATTAATTTACTGCCTGTCTGAAAGACTCCTGAACCTGGATAGATTCATTGACCGTTACATCTGGCCTAAGAGAAAAATTAAATCTGGATCTGGCTGCCTGCCTTAGTTTCCTTGTGAATGCCACTGTAGAGCGGGGAGAGGGGGAGAGGAGGAGGATGATTTACCCACCTGCCACATTTTGCTAAATCTTTCTTCCAGCTTCCCTCAATGAGTTGTGGCCCAGACTGTCCATAACTAAGACCCTCTGGAGAATAACAAAAGACAAATTCCTGCAGTCAGAGGGACTGATATAATCTCTCCCATTCCTTCTGGTGCTTTCTTCACCTTATCAGCATTATCCAGCATTATCTAGGTTGAGCCTCAGTCAGCTAGCTTTTAATCTCTAATAGATATCAGTTAAGTCTCTCTACCCCAAATGACAGATCGGAGAATATGGAGTTGAGTGTCATCTGCATATTGAAAATACTGCAGCCCACACTTTCTTGCTAACTTTCTTAAATCCCATACACACTCAGAAGAAGAGGCAGAAAAGTTGCCCAATACTACTCAGATCTCCCACAAAGAAGAGAAAGCACTAAAGCAATTCCATTTTCTCTTGCTGGTTCTACAAACTCATCATCCATACTTCATGGTCAATGGTATTAGATGACAGGTTTCAGAGTAGCAGCCGTGTTAGTCTGTATCCGCAAAAAGAACAGTACTTGTGGCACCTTAGAGATATGTTCCATTCTATGCATCTGATGAAGTGGGCTGCAGCCCACGAAAGTTTATGCTCAAATAAATTTGTTAGTCTCTAAGATGCCACAAGTACTCCTGTTCTTTTTAATGGTATTAGAGGCATCTGACAGACCTAAAAGAATCAGCACAAATATCTGATCTTTATTTATCACTAGGAAAAGATTCTGTGTATGTACAGAGCCAAGCACAATGGGGTCCTGGTCCATGACTAGTGCTGTTAGGTGCTAAAGTATACAACAAGGGTCAGCAACCTTTCAGAAGTGGTGTGCCGAGTCTTCATTTATTCACTCTAATTTAAGGTTTCGCGTGCCAGTAATACATTTTAACGTTTTCAGAAGGTCTCTTTCTGTAAGTCTATAATATATAACTAAACTATTGTTGTATGTAAAGTAAATAAGGTTTTTAAAATGTTTAAGAAGCTTCATTTAAAATTAAATTAAAATGCAGAGCCCCCCGGATCGGTGGCCAGGACCCGGGCAGTGTGAGTACCACTGAAAAATCAGCTTGCGTGCCACCTTCGGCACGTGTGCCATAGGTTGCCTACCCCTGGTATACAAATTAATAATAATGATAATAATAATAATGAAAACAGGCTTTGTCTCTGTACCATACTCAGGATGAAGGTCACATTAAATAGGGCCAAGGAAATCCAAGGACTCTAGACTTTCTTCACACTCACCTTTTCAATCTGATAAGGTATATTTGAGACAAGATGATAACTGGAGAGGTTGCTGACCTCAAGCAATTAACTGAACAAAGATCTAAAATTGTTCCATTACCAGATGCTACATCTTTCCCCACCTTGAGGAATAATTGAAAATCAACTCCAGTAAAACCCTGGAACCTCCACGTTGGCTTACCCCAGCCAAATCCCTGTCCCTCTCAACTCTCAGCCCACACATCCTCTATCATCTCCAGAACCTCAGTGAGAGGCACTGCTGAAACCCAAGCAGAAAGCTTTTATGCCAGCCACCCAGGGCTCTACTCATGATCTTAGCCAAAAGGCCGAGAAGTTAGTGGTAGATAGCTCAAGCAGACTGTGAAACCTTACCTGCAAAATAACATGAAAATTCCTCAGTGAGAGATACTCCATCACCAGACGCAAATTAGCTAGATTAACCACCCTGTACAGTTCTGCCCAACAAATGCTCTGCTATGGTGAAGGTGAAGTTACTCTTCTTCAAAGCCAGGGAATAATCTTTTCAAAACCTTTTTGGATACCATTGGTCACAGTGAGAAAGACTTCTGCCACCAATGCCATATCATTGTCTCCTGCTGATGAAACAGGAGGAGACAATCAGAATACCACTGTGACCAGCAAATTTAAATGGCTACTTCCCTGACTTCAACACCCACTCCATCAATAGTTTAGGATAACACAGTTCATTATAAAATGCCTCACCATCCACTGGCTGAGTGGCCTGTGGATAAGGTAATTCTCTCCTTCAGAGACTTCTGAAACCTAGCATAATCCCATTAGTCACTGGGGATGGGCTATCAAAAGAAGACCTTTACCCTTGTCCCAGAACTGAAGAGATGGTGGTCAGCCTCTAAGAATTGCTATACTGGGTCAGACCAGTTACCCATCTAATTTGGTAGCTGCCTCTGACACTGGTGAGTATAAAGTGCTCCAGAGAAGAGTACCAAACTACCACCTCCTCCCCACCCAAAGTTCAACACTATGGAATAATTTGCCATAGGGGAATCCTTGTTTTCCCAACCCCCATCAGTCAACAATTGGCTTATGCCCTGAAGCAGAAAGATATATATATCCCTTTTTTCACCCCATCTAACATAAATGTGGATCTTCTTAACCACATCAATGGCCAATCCTTTTTTGAATCCTACTAAAAGTCTTGACCTCAACAATGTCATCCAGCAGCAAATTCCACAGATTAGTTACCCTGTTACCTCTAATTCCATCCCAAAACCCAAATTCCAGTGTTTGGCCAGCTGAATGTTGAGCCAGAAACTACCTGGGACAGTCCCATGGTTGTCATGGTGGCCATAGGATCTTAAGCTAACTCTGAAGAGCTGTCTGACAATGCCTAGGCAGGTGGTGAGCTGCGGCTACTACTTAGTATGCTTACCATGTTCATTTTACCATTACTTCACCTTGTCCCCTATCCTTTTCTATCTGCTGTATCTTGTCACACTCCTAGACTGTCAGGTCTCTGAGGCAGGAACTTTCTTAAGCCTGGTCTACTCTTAAAACTTAGGTCAACATAGGTACAGTGCTCAGTGGTGTAAAAATTGCAGACTTAACCCCCGCTGTAAACGCAGCTACGTTGATGGAAGAATGCTTCTGTAAACCTAGCTACCATTGCTCAGGGAGGTGGTGTTCCTACACTGATGGAAAAACTCCTTCCATTGCTGTAATCTGTGTCTACGCTACAGGGTTACAACAGCATAGCTACAGCCCCATAGTGCCCATAGCGTAGAAGACATGGCCTTAGTTAGGTCTCTGTACCAGTGCCATGCACAATGGGGCACCTGATCCTTTATTGAGGCCTGTAGGCATTACCATAATCCAAATAATTAAGAATTGTCAGACACACAGATAATGAAGTCACCCAGGACACTTTCTTTTAGCAACTCTAGTACCTCTGCAGAAATAAAGTTCCATCAGCAATTTGTACATTAATGCAGGACCCATCTTAATTCCATCCTGCAACTTACATACGAGCTGGGCACACTTTAAAATCTAGTCCTGGAATGGGAAGCCATCTGTGTTTAGAGCCAGATGCAGCCAAAGCTACATGATTCACACTAAATGGGTATCAAAATAAACCACACAAATACAGACAAAGAATCAGACAATGAAAATTAACATTTCCATTAAGGCAGAAGCAACAGAGAGCATATTCATATATATTCAGTAGGTATATACATGTTTTACTACACTGAAGATTGTTTCCAGTAAGCAGACTTAAAATTTCATAAGGTCAATATTGCATCCTGCCCATGTCTTTTCCTGTAACTAATCCTCACTTTAGGGTTCAAGGGCCTATATTTACTAGCCATTCTGGATACAGGTGGGTGGCTAAGAGGTGTGCAGTTGCTCCAGCCTAAATTCACTAATATAGGATCATCTCCTCTAAAAAGCCCATTTCAGCATAATAAGCCATTTTCAAAAGATACTAAAATAAACACATTCCTTTCAAAGGAACCAGCCATCCCTTAAAAAAATCAGAGCTTCCCAGTTTTTTTTTTTTTTTAATAATATCAGAAGAAAACCTAATAAGCCCATCAGAAGATTTAGTTGTAACATGCAAATAACTGTGATGGTAATAAAAACCAGTCTCATCAGTTGTACTCTTTGAAGCTGAATGGATAACATACCAACTCTGACACAAAGATCATGACTACATTCAATTTTGGCCTAGGACACATCTATATGTATTTCCCCACACATAGGGCAAGATTTTGGAAGTTAACTCCCAGATATTTGTTAATAAGAGTGAGCCCAATTCACTCATAGGATAAGTCCAAGGACATCACTGAGTTACACCAGGGATGAATCTGGTCGAGTCGGTCCATCTTCATCATGAGTGATAGTACATGGTGATGGTGAGGACACATGTGCTATCACATCTATACAGTCTATCCCCAGTCCCAAAAGCTATTCCTCGTTTAAATAATCCTTCTAACAAATGTCCCGAAGAGAACAAGATGAATGTGCGAACATCAGTTTTCTCTGTCTGTTGTTACTTTGTAAATACCCACATAGGGTATGTAGCCACATATGATTGCATTATGTATCCATAGATGATTCATTACACTTGCACATGTCTTCCACACACTCATCTTCACCATAGTGTTTTGTGATACTGGTCCCTTTGAAAGTGTAACTGCAATGCCCACTTATTAAGAAGGCAAAATTTCTAGCAGAGATTAAACACAAGTATAATAGAAGTCAACTAGGCTGGGAAGTCTTCCTGTATATATGTTAGACAACTTTATGCTCAGGAGAATAAACTTTCTTTCTTCTAAACAATAACAAAATAATCTAGACCCATTATGATATGTAAATTACTTTACAAATGCCCTTATTTGGCCTTGGTACAGATCTTCAAACCCTACCTAGCACCAAATCAACAGAACACAAATCAAAAAATTTTGAAGGTCATGGTTGACAGAAGTCCTACCACTTTTACATTGAACAGAAATCTCCTGAAGTGTTTCCCTCTATTCTCATCACCATACCTCAAAAGTGTCCCACGCTCTTCAATTTCATACAGAATAGAAAGCACATTCTTTAAACAAGGGGAAGTAACAGAATTCCTTCACTGATCGAAGAGATGAAATCATATGTCTAAACACAACTCAACACGCTTAAAAAAAACCAAACAGCTGAGTGGTGTCTGCAGAATTTTGGTATTTTCTATTTGTTCTTTAATAGCTAGTTAAGACAAAAGTACAGCAGTTTTTCATAGAACAACTTCATTCAAAGCTGAGGATTCCCTGTAGCTGGAAATATGATTCGCACAGTGCAGTGCACTGGAATAATTCATGTCTTGCATTGTTTGTTATGAACACAAATTCCCTGTAAGTGGGTTCCCTGCACATTAGGATTCCTAGTTACCTAATGTATTAAGGTGTACATGGTTCAGCCTGAAAAGATATATTATGTTGCCCATTAACAGATTCACATCATAATTAGTTCACATGCTACACCGACACTGGGACAGTTTAACTGAAGAAAGCCAGTACGTTCTCAGACAATAAGGTGGATTTGTGAGTGTTTGAACACAGAAATAAAGAACTGAATAAAGGAATAAGATAAAATACCTAGTCTCAAAGCACAGACAGAACAAAAGAAAAATCCATATGTTTCACATATCAGAAATATAATCTCAAGTCACAGGATTGCAGTTACCAATGCTCAAGTAAGTTAGACTGTCTACTCAGCACCCCACTTCAAGTCCTGGCATGCTGGTCAGGACAGCACTTTGCTCCAGCTGGCATGCTTCCAGACTTTAACTGTGCTGGCATTTGTTTCTAGAAAAGCAGAGGGGGGAAACTGGTTTAAATATATCTCAGCAGTCTTCACCAGAAACTTTTGCTGAAGAGTGTAGCATTAAGATATGCTATTAAATCAGCAAGGCCCTCGTCATTACATGTTTCTGAGCTCCATAAGATACATTTGGATTCAGAGAACATTTTCAGTACTAATTCTGGACAATTGGGCAAAATATAAATTCAGTCATCTATGTTTTCAGACTGTATTTAAAAAAAGAAACCAGATCTCTATTAAAGTTAAGATTTGTCAGTCTTCTGGAGTTTTACAAACATCAAGCTATTTAAAAACTACCAAAGTAATTTGTTCTTCTATGCAATTATTAATTTTGAACCAGCAAGAAAAGAAACAGTTGTTAACCATTGAGATTAGACACTCTCATATCAGTCCTGAACAAGTTTGGCTTAGAAATCATATGAGTGGAGGATAAAAAGAAACAGCCTCGGTTAAATATAAGTAACTGTGATTTATTTCCCTTTAGCACTGATGTTATAAATTTGCAATGTAAGGGTCTGATCCTGAGAGATACCAAATACCCCAACATCCTTTGATTTCAGTGGAAGTTGTGGGTGCTCAGAATTTCCCTGTGTCTGGTCCTATATTATTGTGATAAAGCAGAGATTTAAGAGATATATGGAACTGGCACAAAACTTCACAGAAAACAAGTTTCCAAGTCATACCCAAGATTATATAGAAAATGAATTTCTAATTTGTGCATAGCCAAGCCAGAAGGGCTTGTGCAGACTTTCAGAGAACAGAAACAATACCATGCAACCTTCTATGCCCCTCCCTCAGTCCTCTGTAGTACTGCAAGATCCCACAAACATTCATCCTCTCATTATCCTTTCAGCACTAGTATCATTCCCATTTTACAGACTGGGAACCAAGGCACAGAGAAATACGTCAGTGTTGCCAACTCTCACTATATTTGTTGTTTTTCTTAAAGCCCCAGCTCCTGCAGTCAAATAATTACATGAGACTCTTACCTTTCCTTTAAAAAGAGTCCATTTCTAGCCCTCATGGTTTCAGAGAGGAGCTTGAAAACATGAAGTCTAGAGGCTCTAAAAACAGAAGGCACGTTTTAAGCAATAAATGTTGGTTTCTTTTTAAATTAATCTCATGACTTTTTAACAATGCTGGCAATATCAAGATTTTCAAAAAGACCCCAGCACCAAGTTTTCAAAATGTAGCCATAAGTATCACAGGAGGACCTACTGAGTGCAAGGTACTTTTAAAAGTCTGCTTCCAATTGTGGATACTGAAAACCTGGCCCTAAGGGACTAGAGCAAGGTCTTTGGAGTCCAAGGCCAAAGCTGTAAACACAAGCTTATCTTTCCTTCTGACCACTAATCAAGTTATTTTGAGTAGCGATTATTGTATATTCACAGGAAACTATTCTTAGTCCAATCAGAGTTCATACATTTTCAAACAAACTGAACAAAAACACGTTAAATAATCTTGAACAATGTAATTGAAGAAGTCAATAATCTGTTTGTGGATATTCCAAGTGCAGAAAAATAATTTATATCATTTGTTGCGAGGTATTCACTCAACTCTACCTCAAGTACTATAAACAAACAAGATTTTACATCTTTCAACAAAAAAGATTAAAAGGTAGGATGATTAGTATCTAAGTTAAAGAATGGAATGATGTAGTCAGTCTACAGGAACTCAGTCTTAAATAGACACATTTGAGGTGGATCTTCTCTTACACTGATATTTGGTGGATCACAACATGTGTTATTCAAAATAAACAGGAGCGATCACGTGAAGAATAGCCTGCACCTGCTTCACAAAGTTCCTATTTAGATTTTCACATATTACTCAAACTGCAGGGAAAACAGAGAGTGAGACTTGCTAGTTCCAGAGAATTGAATCAAATAAATGACAGGTGGAAACCAAACTAGTTTTGCTGGATGTGAAGTTAATATAAAAGCCCAGGAGAAAAAGGGGAGGAGGAAATAGGGAGCAAAGCTTATGCAAGTTCTTTAAAAAGAAGCTACTTGAGTCAGCTACCATTTTTCCTTCTTTTTAATTTACATTCATGCCATGCATCCAGAAACTTACAATGTGAAAAGGAGAAGAAGGAACGGGTTACTTTGGCCAGTGCTATATACCAACTAATTGTTCTTTAAGGGAATACTTTTGTTCAAAACAAAACATCAAAATGTGAAATTCAGGGCACAAAAATAGGAAGAAATAATTTATCATCATTAGAGATACTGAACTCCCTAACATTTGTATCAGTTCTCCCACCTCCAAGATAACCAGAGGGTAAAGAAACACAACTCACTGCCACACTTGAGTCCCAAGGCTGATTTTTATTTGTTGGGGTTTTTTTTTAAAAAAAAAGAGAAGGTAACTAAGATTAAAAGAAACCTATTAAATCATTTTGCATGATGGTGGTTACTGGAAAAGTTACAGAATAAGAGTGATAGAAAAGAAAGGGAAATAAAGAGATTAAAATTAAATGGAAAGAAAGAAAGAAAATAAATGAGAGAAAATGTAAAACCCAAACCCTTGGGAAAAATGTTTCAGAGGAACATGGCTCCATTTCATCCAGTATCTTTGTCTTTCACAGTGGCTAGAACTGGATGCTTCAGAGGAAAGCACAAGAAACTCTGTAGTGGACAATTAAGGAATAATCTACCCACAGGGGAAGTTTCTTCTTAACCTTGATCAGTGGAGGTTTATTTATGCCCAGAAGCACAAGGGTATAGATACTTTATACAATCTTATCCTATCTAATGAAAACAGCAGATGCTCTCAATATCTACATGCATGTCAAATCCTCTGTAAAATATTGCTAAACTCTTGTGGTAGTGAGTTCCACGGGTTACATACGCATTGGGTAAAAAAAAAGGATTTAATCAATGTTAGAGTTGTTACCTTTCCATTTCACTGAATGTCCCCTTGATCTTGTATTATGAGAAAGGGTAAGAGCAATTAATTCACCTTCGCTATGCAATTGGTTAAAGGCAACATTTCACTAAAAGGAAAAGGCAGGAGAAAGTGTTGGGAGGAGAGTGGTGTTGTGGCAGGCTCCCTCCAATACAGAGAAGAGGCCAGTGTGTTGTGTACATCATCTGATAATAAGCCTCCCCCATCAAAAATACCTCAGGCAGGGGCTGGGCAGAAAAACCTCTGAGCAACAGCTCCCAACACCCACAGGAAAAAGTTTGCAAAGAGGCAGCAGGAAAACAAGTTACATTAATAATAAGTAGCATGCAGCCAAAAGCCAGGGGAGAAGCCATGGCACAAACTAGATTAGAGGAGGTGGGACTGGAGTTAAAGTCAGATAAACACCAGGTCCCTCCTTCACACTGCCACACAAACAAGATTCACTCCAGCCCCACTCCTCCAGATCAGTCAGTCCAGCGCCCACCCACATAAGCCAGAATCTCTCCAACCTCCTTGTCCCACCACAGGCTCTTCAGCCTCCCTCTCCTACTAACCAGTCACGCCAGCCCCATCCCACGAACTAGAGTCACACTAGTCCACACCAATCCAGCAACTCCTGCCCCCTCCATCCCCCCAACTGGAGTCACTCCTGCCTCCTGCCACGAATTAGATTCACACTAGTCTACCTCAGTCCAGTCACTCCAGCCCCCTCCATGCCTCCAAACCAAAGTCACTCCAGCCCCGCAGCACAAACCAGAGCCACCACTGCCCCCTCCTCCCTCACCCAAATCGGAGTCACTCCTGCCCCCCCAAACCAGTTTCACTCCAGCCCGCACACCGGGTCACTCCAGCCCCTGGGCCAGTCTTGTCGCACCCCAAAGGGGATGGGGGCGCCTCCCCTCAGGGACCCCATCCCATCCCTGCCCTCTCACCTGCCCTCCCCGCCGGGCTCCCCGGGCTGCGCTGGGCTCCGGCTGCCGGGGCTGCGTGTTGCTACCGTTGGCAAGTAACAGTCTCCACGACTACGGTCACTATGGCGCCTCGCGCGGGGTCTCGAGGCAACTGTTGCTACCCTCTCGTCTTACGTCACATGCAGGCCTCGCCCTCTTCCCGAGGAAAGGAGGCGGCCTGGGTTCCGCGGCCCCTGGTTGGCCCTAGGGCTGTCGCTCACATAGAGGGCGGGGCGGGCTCCGGCCAATCATGTGGGGGTAAGGGTGGGGCCGGGAGTTGGCGCGCGCTTTGGCGCTTCAATTGGAGGGAGGAGAGAACGTTCAGAGGCGGGAGGGGGGGGCCAAAAGGGGGCGGGGTCACCTCAGCCGTCATTCTGGGGCATGACCCTCCCCCCGCCTCCTCTCAGCCCGGCGCGGGGGCGGCGGCGCGCAGTGAGCGCGGAGCCCCGGGAACTGGGGAGTCACCTCAGCCCGTCGGCTACTGCCCCCCTCCCCCGCCCCGCGGGCAACAGCCTCAGCTGGGGCGGGTGAGGGCGTCATGGGGGCAGGAGCTGGCCGGATTGAGGGGGTAATGGGTGGGGCTGCTGTGGGAGAAAGGGCAACGGGCTAATAGGGGTCGGAGCAGGTGGGGATGAGAAGGGAATGGGGCAGGGGCTGGTGGTGGTGAGGGGATAAGGGGGGCAGGGTGAGAGGGTAATGGGGCAGGGACTGGTGGGGGTGAGAGGGTAAGGGGGCAGGGACTAGGGGTGAGGGGATAAGGGGGGCAGGGTGAGAGGGTAATGGGGCAGGAACTAGTGGGGGTGGGGGGGTAAGGGGGCAGGGCTGGTGGTAATGGGGGTTGGAGCAGGTGGAGCTGGCGGTAATGGGGGTTGGAGCTGGTGGGAATAGGATGAGGGAGTAAAGGGGGTTGGAGCTGGTGGGGGCAGGATGAGGGGGTAATGGGGTTTGGAGCTGGTGGGGGCAGGATGAGGGGGTAATGGGGCAGGGACTAGTGGGGATGAGAGGGTAAGGGGGGCAGGGTGAGAGGGTAAGGGGCAGGGACTCGGGGTGAGGGTAAGGGGGCAGGGACTGGTGGGGGTGAGAGGGTAAGGGGGCAGGGTGGGGGAGTAATGGGGGTTGGAGTTGGTGGGGCTGGGGTAATGGGGGTTGGAGCTGGTGGGAGCAGGATGGGGGGGTAATGGGGTTTGGAGCTGGTGGGGGATAATTAATGGTGAGGACTAATCGAGGCCATAGGGAGGCAGGTCTGGGGCTGTGGGAGCAGAATGGGGTACAGGCTAATTGGGAGAGAGGATGCTCTGGGGGCTGAAAGGGAAACACAAAATGGGGCAGGCACTGAAGTGGATGGTAGTAGGCTGGGGAATAGAGACAGAACCCCCGTTTGCTCTAGGACACAGGTTTATGCCCCTATTCTTGTGAAGGGAACTGCAAGCTGTTTAATGATGATAAGTGGTGAGGACTTCAATTTCCCTTCTCATCCAAAAGACAGCCCATTCCACACCCCTCCATCACCATGCTGTGGCATTACCCTGTTTCCCTGAAAATAAGACATCCTCCGAAAATAAGGCCTACTTACAGTTTTGCCTCTCGTTGTAATATAAGGCATCCCCCCCGATAATAAGACCTCCCCGATAATAAGGCATCCACCGATAATAAGGCATTTTTCATTTCTGAAAAATAAGACATCCCCTGAAAATAAGACCTAGCGCATCTTTGGGAGCAAAAATTAATATAAGACACTGTCTTATTTTCGGGGAAACAGGGTAGCTTCAGTGCTGAGCATCACCTTCTAAATAACCAGCACCACCTGGGTGTTCCTTTACCCACGCACTGACTAGAACTGACCCCTACTTACCTTGTCAGACATGCAAAGTTCTCAGCCTACAGCCATGAGTCCTAATTTCCCCTTATTGACTATGATTTTTCACCTTTCTCCCTAAATTCATCTGTTTTGTTACAAATTGTAACATAAAGGCTTCAGCCAAGATCTTGTGCTAGGTGCAGTATGTGAGCATAGTGAAAGATGGTCTCTGTATTGAAGAGTTTACTGTCTAAATAGATAAAACAGGTAACAGGTTGGGGGAAAGTAGAGACGCAGAGAGTGGAAGGGACTTGCTTGCCCAAAGTCACCCAGCAGGTCAGTGACTATTGATGGATAAGCTTGTTGGATAGAGAGATTTGACTAGATATTTGAATCTTCACCTTTCAGTTTGTTTGCATTTTTTACAAGTGAAATTCTTGCCAGTTAAATATTAAAGAGCTGCTGTTGCATTATTGGAAACTGCCAAATCTCTCTGGAAACGGTCTGCTTATAGATTAGCTGCATTTCTGTTCCCTCACCCCCTTACCACACATGGGCATTTGCATGTAAACAGGCTCTTTGTTTCTTAAGAATTTATTTGCTCTTGCTGCTTATTTCTCCCTACCTGAACTAATAATTCTCCATGACATCAAAATTGTTTCCATAGCAATCAATTGTGAAGTCACAAACAACAAGCAGAGGATTAGTTTGAGTTGAGGCCAAGCAGCCAAAGTAGAAAGAAAGCAGAGATCTGTATTAATGCAAATGTCCTTAGAAATAACATTTGAGCAAATACTGTTGTGTAGTGTTGCTGTAGGCTGTTAAACAGCTGCCATTCTCACCCCAGACAAGGCTGCATTTCAGCACTGGGTGTGGCACATCCAGCGCATGGTGTTTAGGGTTCTTTCTGGATGAAATGTGTAAACTATCATTTGATACAAATGATCTGTCGGCAGAATTGTTTCTAAGTGGAATATGCATTATGGGTTTTCATGAGCCCGCCAGGAAATATTCTACAGAATGTCTGACTATATAATTTGAATGGCTTTAATGGAAAGTCCATTTCCCTGTTAAGCTGTGTGTGTGAATTGAGCTAGAGTGTGTATTAAGGAGACATCTGCTGGCTGAGATTGCACAATGACTTCTAAGGCACATTTCAAAAGGGCTTGTCTAGAGTTAGGAAAATTTGTAGCAGTATAACGATCCTGATGAAAACACCTAATGTAGACATACTGCACCATTGCAAAATGAGGCTTGCTCACTGGGACTATTTATATGTTTGTGCAGTGCCTAGCACTGTGGGGCTGAAAAACAGACCCACAAACACCAAACTGTACAGGCAGGACCTAAATCTCTAACCTTTGGACAAAGAGATTCTCAAAAGCTGAAGTCACCTGGGTTCTTATTCTTGTTTATTTTTAATGCACAAATTCCTCTGCACTGAGTGTAAGTGTAGAAGTTACCCAACAAGAGGCTAACCTGTGCTCTCCTTGAAGAGGTTGGAAACTCAGAGGTCGTCATCACATGGAATTCCCCTGAAACCCCATCCTCAAATGGGGACACAGAAGAGCCCACTTCTTGCTTCTCTGGACCCTTCTCTCTCTAGGCAGGCTGCCTTCACCTGTGCAAATCTCTCTTCAAAGGTGAGTGCAGCCTGAGATACCACTGCTTCAAACAATAACAGCCTAAGTGTGGATTTCCCCTTCCAAGGGAGGGCAGAATGGCAAAGACTGCCCCTGCTCCACCCCCCAAACTGGACAGGTGCCCCATCCCCATGGAGTGCCCATGATGGGACTGCCACAAAGGAAAGGAGAGTCTGCTGCTGACACTGCACTCCTCCTACCTCCTGAGGATCTTCTCTATCCCCCCATGGAGACTGGGCAGGTTTTCGTTGTGTGAAATGGGAAGAGGGTTGTTTGAAGCCTTAACCTAACGCCTTAGGGCCCAGTCCTCCAATCAGTGCACCTCCAGAAATTCCACTGACACCATTGGGAGTTTTGAGTGCATGGAGACTAGAAGATTTGGGCCCATAATAACAGGCTATACTCCCTCTTCCTGCGGGGAAAGATATTGTTGCAATAAGGCAGGACACAAGTCCTGTTCCTTCTTGGAACATGCCCACCCTGGCAGCATCCTCTAAGCAGGACAGAAATTAGCATTCTGTTTACTATAAAAACAAATCAGCAGGCATAGACCTCTCCAGGTAGCAAGAGTAACTCCTATTGCTATTAATATTGACCACCTGCAGCATTCCCAACTCATGCTGGCTTTGGAGAGAAAAGGACTGGAACTGAGACCCACCCCCAACTGATAATGTAACATGGACCTCTGGACCATTTTGCAGATTTCTTTAGATTCTGCAGTCTCACAGGTTAGTGGCAAAGAATAGCCCGTAACCCATTTATAGACCATCACTGCACAGCAGAGGAAGGGACCCTAACAATGTTCTGGGAACATTCTCTGAGTTTCTACAACGAATGGCCAAATTTCCTTATTTTCTGTTATTTCACCTGAGCTGCAGTTTCATATCTGTTCCCTGAGAAATGAGGTCTTTGATGGAAACACTGACATTGCTTTTTGTCATTCTCCTTTATATTTCATGATGCGTGGCAGGTTTAAACCCTTGGGAAGGTTAAAATGGTTCCACTGTTTAGACCAGGGGTGGGCAAACTACGGCCTGGGGGCCAGATCCAGCCCTTCAGACATTTTAATCCGGCCCTCGAGCTCTCGCTGGGGAACGGGGTCCGGGACTTGCCCCGCTCCACATGTGCTGTAGCTCCGGACAGCTCCCGGAAGCAGAGGCATGTCCCCACTCCGGCTCCTATGTGTAGGGGCAGTCAGGGGGGCTCCGCATATTGTCTCTGCCCCAAGTGCCGTCCCCACAGCTCCCATTGGCTGGGAATTGCGGCCAATGGGATCTGCAGGGGCAGCGCCTGTGCACAGGGCAGCATGCAGAACCGCCCGGCCATGCCTTCGCATAGGAGCCAGCGGGGGGACATGTCGCTGCTTCCGCGAGCTGCTTGAGGTAAGTGCCACCTGGGGACTGCACCCCTGACCCCCTCCTGTGCCTCAACCCCCAGCCCTGATCCCCTTCCCACCCTCTGAACCCCTTGGTCCCAGTCCAGAGCACCCTCCTGCACCCCCAACCCCTCATCCTCAGCCCCACCCCAGAGCCTGCACCCTCAGATGGAGCCCGCACCCTCCCCATTCACACACCCCCAACCCTAGTTGTGTGCGCATTCAAGGCCCACCATACAATTTCCATACTCAGATGTGGCCCTCAGGCCAAAAAGTTTGCCCACCCCGGTTTAGACTGAAAAGTTTCTCTCTACAATGAAGGGGTCTTTATAGTCTTATTATTATGGAGGCACTAGTCATGGTTTCATGGTTAAGGCTAAATTGAGTTTTGCTCTTAAAGCAGAGATTATAAATGTAGGTTGGTTTAAAAATAAGTCGGAACATGTACTGCCTCACCATGGGGACAAATCAAACATAACTGCTCCAGAACTGCCCAAATGCATAATTGTCCCATATTTAGCATCCTGGGGACAATATTATCTTAATTTGTTATCTTAAATCAGATCTGTAAAGTCACTGTTACATAGTTTTCAATGATGGCAGATAGCCCATTCTTCGTTCCATGTTATAAAACGTACACACAATGATGTGCAGCAAGGCTGGTGGCTTACCCTAGACATCAGGATTGACATCCTTAAATGCCAGGGAATTGCAAGCTGTAATTCCAGCAGGGATGACTCAGAGCTTCATCCTTCGGAGTTAGGAAAATGGAGTTTTAGCTTTAAAAAAGTGGGGGAGGAAGTGGAGGCTGATTCTCTGTTGCAGTGCACCTTATGAAGACATTTCTAACAGGCAAAGCAAATGTAAAGTGGGTGTAGTATTTTACATTTGCATTGCAACGGTTTAAATGACTGCACAAGGTAGCGAATGACGGAGAGTCAGGACCTGGGGTCTTTAATCTCCATGTAGTATAGACAGAGGCCCTTAATTTTTGAAGTCTTATCTGAAAGACATCCCCACCACCACGTGCGTGCACACACGCAGCGAACAAGGTCAGTGAACCTTCTCAGGTGCTCCATTGCTGTGTTTGGAAGCTGTGATATATTGCAGGAAATTGCCATATCTCTCTGGGAGATTTTGTTTGTATTAAGTTTATGTATCATTGTGGGCCAGGGATTGTATGTAATACCATAGGGGGAGGTGGACCACAGCCTTCCAGGAACTAAAAACATTGAGGGGTGATTAGGCAAATTTTCTCAGGCTGTAACACCTCCAGAGAAGTACCACTGCTGGGGAAGCTCATATATGCTGGTTCAAACTGGATTCTCCAGAGACCAACAGACAAAGAAATGGCTTTTGGATAAAATAGCCTGAATTTAAACTGACTCAGAGGCAGGCCTCCTTTCTGATCCAGCAAACAGATCGGACCTTATGTCCAGGAGGGCCTCAATCCTTTCTGAGAAGGGTTGTAAGGACTGAAGTTGAGGAGGCATCTGGTAAGCTTTCTAGCATGTATGTAGGTCTTTTTATTAGGGATGTTTTAAAAGCTAACCATTTAAACGATTAAAATTATATTGTTTAATCAGTTAACCAATTAAAGGGAGAGGGGCTGGCTGGCCCGGGGCTGGGGGTTAATGGTTAAGGTGGGTTAACCGGTAAGACTAATGCTTACTGGTTAACCGTTTCATATTTTACATCCCTAGTTGTTGTTGTTTTCTCAGTACTACTTTCTCCTTAAGAATAAATGTGCTTCCTTAGAAAAAGCTGTGTGGGAACACAACTGTGGACAATTATGCTGTTTATAGTCTCTGAGGAGAAAGCAAATGGCAGTTGCATGTCGGTTTATGCAGTCTGGCTTTCTGGGGCTCTCACAGCATAGGCAGGGAACTGTGCAGCTTGGAAAAAGCCCTGATCAGGACAGAACAAGACGTGGGTCTCCGCTAGGGTGACCAGACAGCAAGTGTGAAAAATTGGGATGGGGGTAATAGGAGCCTATATAAGAAAAGGACCCAAAAATCAGGACTGTCCCTATAAAATCGGGACATCTGATCACCCTAGTCTCTGCCCAAGAAAGGTGACCGCTGAGGAGCCTAGAAGTGGGTGCCCTTGCGGGGCCATGGGAGGGGAATACAAGTGCTGTTGCCTTGAACTGTGATCAGAGCTTTAAGCCACTTTTGTACTCTCCACATTTTTGGGCTGTGTCAAGCTTGGTGTACACTTAAAAGTTATGCCAGCATAGCTATTTTAGGGGTGTGAAAAAAACCACACACCTGACCTACGTAGGCATGCTGACAAAACTCCCAGTGTAGATGCAGCTATGTTGACAGAAGAGGGTGTCCGTTAACGTTGTTTGGAACTCCTTCTGTTGGCGTATGCTGCATGTGCACGGGGAGGGGTGGAGGGTGGGGGGGAGAAAGGGGGCTATGCCAGTACAGCTATGCTGACATAGGCTTCGTAGTGTAGACATACTTTAGTTCAGGGATCGGCAACCTTTGGCACGCGGCCCACCAGGATAAGCCCCCTGGCAGGCCGGGCCGGTTTGTTTCCCTGCTGCGTCCGCGGTTTCGGCAGATCGCGGCTTCCACTGGCTGCAGTTCGCTGCTCCGGGCCAATGTGGGCTGCGGGAAGCGGCGCGGGAAGCAGCCACACCAACTGCTGCAGAAGTCACGGAGGTCACGGAAAGTCATGTAATCTGTGACTTCCATGACCTCCGTTACAGACATGCAGTCTTAATCATGAAGCACTGAACAAGTATCATTAACATTCACTCTGGAAAACAAAATAGCTCTGATAGTGTATGTACTTGTTCAGGTTTTCTCTTTGCCCCAAACACGTTTGTTCCAGGCAATCACAGAACATGTTCTCCATATTTATAGCCGTGCATCTTAAATACGTATTTTGGGTTAGGAAGAACTTCAAATGTTGTGATTGATTAAATGAACAGGTGGGACATTTCAGGTGCTCCAGATGTTCCTGGGACACTGGGCTGTTATGGGTAAAATGCCTAAGTGAATTAAGTGCCTTTGTCATTTTTCTAATGGAACAGGCACCTAAGTGAAAAACTATGAAAAATTGGGACTGTCCTAGTAAAACGGGGTAAATGGTACTTTAGTCCCAGGGCATGCTTTGTACCTTGTGTAGACATATCTACATGTACTTCCATCCTGATATGGTAGCATTTTGTACCCCCTGCATGAGATGGAAGGTAGAGGAGAATCAGGCCCCTGCCCTATCCTGCCTCGTAGTAGCCAGAAATGCTCCCTTATGTCCAGCACACAATCCCTTAGTAAATCCCTCCAGTAAAGCCTGGGATGTTAGCCAATTTCTTGCTGGGAACTGGGTAGCAATCATAGGTTTGTTAATCATTTTTAAATAAAAGCTCTTCATTGTGTGTCAAGCTGGTCACTGTAGTAAATTCTTCCATTTCTTGAACCTGTTGCATAAGCCAGATCTTATCACTTCCATTCCAGCCCCTTCAGGACCAACATCTATTTAATGAAAGTCTTCTACTTCTAGAAAATTATTAATGATAACCCAGTGATCTTCCTGCTACGGGGGTAGATAAAACAGACCATACCCTGTATCTTGATAGTTACCTGCAGTTGTACCAGTCAGACACAAGAGGGCACACTTCTCTCTAAAAGTGACCTGTAATGTGAGTAAAATCTAGTCCCTTGGATAAAGTGTGCTCAATATAACTGGTTGAAATGTTTCAACTTAAAACAAATTTTGGCCAAAAAAAAAAAATAAAAAAATGGTGTTTTGAAGAAATTAAAATGTTTTGTGGAATCATGCTGGGTCCTTTGAAATTTCAAGTTTTTCTGTGGAAAAAAATAAGTATTAAAAGACATGAATAAGAGCTCTGTGTAGCTCAAAAGCTTGTCTCTTTCACCAACTGACGTTGGTTCAATAAAAGATATTACCTCACTCACCTTGTCTCACTTACATTAAAAAATTGTTTTAATATCAGTGGAGGGAAAAAGCACCCTACTTTCGTTCACTTCTTTACCCTTCACCTCCTTTTTTTTTCCCCAAGGTGAAAAAAAAAAAAATAAGTGACAGATGGCTGAAGTGAAACTTTCTGAAAACATGTTTGAATTTTTTGTTTAAAACAATGAAAAGTTTCAAATGAAACAAAAAAAATTTCATCGCTTTCAATTTTTTCCCCTCAAAATAAAACCTTTCTTCAACCAGCTGCAATGCTGAAGGCCTCAACAGCCAGGCTAAGGGTAGATCGACAGTGAAAACATGACAGTGGCTCAGCTGCACCAGTGCTCCTGCGCCGCTGTAGGGCTTCAGTATACACACACACACCTATGCCGACAAGAGGGGTTCCCCCGTCACTGCAGATAGATGGTAGCTAGGTTGATGGAAGAATTCTTCCATTAACCTAGCACTGTCTATACCAGGGATCTCAAACTCAAATCACCACGAGGGCCACACAAGGACTAGTACATTGGCCCGAGGGCTGCATCACTGACACCTTCTAATATAAAGATACAAAAGCCCCCCACTCTGCCCCTGGCCCCACCCCCACTCCATCCCTTCCATGAGGCCCTGCCCCCTGCCCTGCCTCTTCCCACCCCCTCCCTGCTCCTATTCCAACCCCTTCCCCAAATCCCCACCCCTGCCCCACCTCTTCTCCACCTCCTCTCCTGAGCGCGCGGCTCCCCACTCTTCCCCCCTTCCTCCTGGAAAGTGCTAAGCGCTGCCAACCAGCTGTTTGGTGGCAGGAAGCACCTGGAGGTAGGCAGAGGGGCGGGGCCGTGGTGCACTGGGGGGAGGGGGACGGGTTGGCAAGGGAGGGGAGCTTGGCGGGCCGCAGGAAATAACTCGGCGGGCCGCATGTTTGAGACCCCTGGTCTATACTGTGAGTTAGGTCAGCATAGCTACATTTCTTGGGGGTGTGGATTTTTCACACACCTGAGGTCTTGTCTATGCAACAAAATTAAGTCGA
Source organism: Chrysemys picta bellii (assembly GCF_011386835.1). Classification (NCBI taxonomy): domain Eukaryota; kingdom Metazoa; phylum Chordata; order Testudines; family Emydidae; genus Chrysemys; species Chrysemys picta. Next base: position 7,636,566 of record NC_088815.1, on the reverse strand, counting down.
CCTACATGAGGCTGACATACAGCCACCGCAGTAATTACTGCAGTTTTTCACGTCCACACTAGCTCCTTCCGTCGGCGGTGTGTGTCCTCACCAGGAGCTCTTCCACCAATGTAACTGACCGTGTGGGGTACTGACAACTGGAGCCCCACCAGCTGCCAGCCCGAAGCCCCGCTGCTGCCTCCCAGTGAAAGATTGGGGGGAGGGAATGAGAGCCCAAGCCCAGCTGCTTCCCAGTGAGGGATTGGGGCAGGGGGAGTGCTCAGGTTCTCCTTTCATTCCTTCAACGAAAGGCAGCAGCACCACTCCAAGCTCTCAGCCCTGGTGGTGAGGCTCTGAGCTGTCAGGTGATGTAACTAACGCAGTATCTACACAGACACTGTCTTGCCCTAACTCTGTCGACCTAAGCACTATGCCTCTTGCGGAAGTGGAGTTAAGTTGATGTAGTGGGCGACTTACATCGGTGGGAGCCCCATTGTAGTGTGGACACTTGCAGAGTTAGGTCAATGTAAGCTGCCTTATGTCAACCTCAATCTGTAGTGTAGACCAGGCCTGAGAGACGTAGCTATGCCGATGAAAGTTCCCAGTGTAGACCAGCCCTAACAGAGTCACACTGAGTGCACTGTACTATCTAAGAACTTTCTGTTCCTGATTCGTCCCTGCTCTTTCACATGTTCCACCGTTTATAATTATGCAAAGTGCATGCAGATAGGGTGTAAAATGTCACAGGGTCTGATTTGGTAGCATTTGACATCCACTTTGCACAGAGGGAAATAACACCCAGTGCAAGACAGAGCATGTCTAGACTAGGATAAGTATATTTTTTAAACATGTCAAAATGTTTTAACAAACAAGTTGTAAAACTCTAATGTAGACAGGGCAAGTTGTATGTGAAAATGTGTTAGCTGGTCAAAATGAACCCCAGAGGAGCTGAATAGCCTTGTAAACATCCATTGCAACCAGGGCCGGTGCAACCACTAGGCGAACTAGGCGTCCGCCTAGGGCGCCTAGTGGTTGAGGGCGCCTAAAAGCCCGCTCAGGCAAGGAGGTGGAGTGGAGGTGAGCTGGTGTGGGGAGGGCCACCTGCAGTAAGGGGGGGGGGCACACAGGGGAACCGCTCCCCACCCCAGATCACCTCCACTCTGCCTTCTCTGCTGAGCGCACAGCCCCTGCTCTAATTCTCCTCCAATCGGCGCCACAAGCCTGGGAGGGGAGGAGAATTAGAGCGGCACCGGCGGGCTCAGCGGAGGAGGCGGAGCGGAGGTGAGCTGGGGCGGGCTTCCCGGGCAGGGTTAGCGGCCTACCCAGGAGGGGTTAGCTGCCGTGGAGGGGGACTCCCCGGGCGGGGTTAGCTGCGGGGGTTGGGGTAGCTGCTGCAGCGGGGGGTGGCGGGCTCCCTGTGTGGCGGGCTGGGTTAGTTGCCACGGCGGGGGCTCCTCTGGCGGGGGGGCGTGGTTCACGGTGGGGGCTCCTCTGGCGGGGGGGGCGTGGTTAGCTGCCGCAGGAGGCGCAAGGTGGAAGTTTCGCCTAGGGCGCGAAACTTCCTTGCACCGGCCCTGATTGCAACTGCGTCACTGAAACTGGTTCCCGAGTACTGACAGTAATCTGGGGTGACATGCTTCCATAGTGCGATTGCCACTTGCTTCTGGAATGGGTTACCTAGGGAGGTGGTGGAATCTCCTTCCTTACAGGTTTTTAAGGTCAGGCTTGACAAAGCCCTGGCTGGGATGATTTAGTTGGGATTAGGTCCTGCTTTGAGCAGGGGGTTGGACTAGATGACTTCCTGAGGTCCCTTCCAACCCTGATATTCTAGGATTCTCCAAGCAGAGGGATATTCTCATTCTGGTGTTCTTGTGCTTCAAGGCTGGGACAAGCTCAGCCCATAAATCCAGGAACGTGGCCTTCTGCAGCCGCTGTTGGCCCCCAAAGTGATCTAGTTCCACCATTCAGTGTTCATTGGCCAGCCCAAAAGTATTGATCCACCACGTAGAACTACTCCAAAGCTAGATCTTATAGGAATACCTGAGCAACATCAAAGCACAGGTTCTCTTCTACCAGCTTGCCCAGTCTGCAGATTCCTCTAGCAAGCACTACGTTGATTAGCCCCTCATCCTTGGAGGCAGAGATCAATTTGGAAATAGTTCAGCCACCAGTGAATTCTGGAATCCTGTGAAAGTGAGAATGGACATTTGACCTCTGCTCCCATCATTCCCTCAGATACTGTAGTATCCCACAGTCCACAGCAAGTTTCCCAAAATGCAGTGGGCATAGAGGCAGTGCAAGGGACTTTGTGTTACCCATTCAGAGTGTTAAACTAATGCTGCATGATGTCCTGTGAACACAAGCCTTGAAATGCAATGTCATTTGTGCAATGCAAGCTTAACAGTGTGAATGCACTCAGCTCAAATAGGTCTGTTGATTTAACTAAACCAATATACTGTAACTTTTGTGTGTAGGCAGCACTAAAATAGATAAGCCCTCAGTATCAGAAGGGCACTGGGCTGATGACCAGTGTTTAAGATTTCAATGGAGCATTTCAACACATTCTGTAAGAGACAAGAAGTCCTTTCTAATGTAATAACTTGAACTGACTTCCTCTTTGTTTGCAATTTAACCACAGACATACTGGCAATGGCTAAACAACCGGGCCAGCCACTTGCTCAACACCCAGAATGAAAGACTGAGGCCATGGGAAGGTAGCTGTTTCTGGGGGAAAAGCCAAGTAGTAGTAGGGTAGTTGTAGTAAAGCTGGCTTCGTGACAAGACTGGCTTTTAGCTGAACTGGAAACAATTTTCCTGTCCCACCAAAAAAAAACCCAACAAGATTTTGAAACAATTTCCCATCCCAAATCAGGAAGAAGACTTGAAATCTCTAAAAATGTGATTAACCAAAAAATAACAATCAATTCAGATAAATTGAAACATTTTATTTCTGTAATTTCAACAGTCTTCTTTCAATTTTGAAAATTAGCTTAAATTTCAAAACAAAAGTTGCTTTGAAGTGGAAAGCTGGAATTCTTCATTTTGGAAGTGTCAAAAGGAACCAACTTGACAATTTCAAAACTTTTATTTCATTTTTCAAGTTGAAAAATTCATCAAAACCTGACTCTTTCCCGTGGAAAGGGTCTGTTTAGACAGATTGATGTTTTCCAACAAATAAATATCGTGGCAAAAAATTCTCAACCACCTCTAGTGACTGTTAATGTGTTTGGGGCCGAGTTAAACTCACAGAGGCCTAACCCTTGTCTACAATACACCTGTAACTGAGCCATCCGCTCTCTGTCCAAATTGTCCCAAACAAAAAGGGCTCATCTACACTTCAGCTTTAACCCAGTGAGGAGACCGGCTTACAAACACTGCTGTTCCCTCGTCTCATTACAACACTGTTGTCCTCTGACCCAGTTACAGTTCGAACGTGAGCACAGACAGGATTTAACCTTGTCCTTGTAACTGGGCTAAAGTCATGGCCGGTCCTTGCAATATTTTAACCCTGTTGCAGTTGAGTCAGGGACCAACTGTGGGGTAATTGGGTCCCCTGACTCAGGCCATGTCTACTACGGGGACTATACTGTCATAACCTCATAGTGTAAATTCAGCCTAGAGTGACCGAAGGGGTTTATCTGTCTCTGTAGGAACACCACCTCCCAAGCAACAGTACCTAGAAGGACAGAAGCATCTATCTAGCTGCATCTACACCAGGGGTTAGATCGATTTAACTACAGCTGAAGCTGTGAGAGACCCGCTGTTTTTGCTGGAGTTCTGAAAATAGACCCACTCTTGTGAATTGCTTGTATCAATCAAATTTTGCATCAGATTAATTTTCCATTAAAATTCTTGTTCAAGAGCATAGATGCTTGTGACTAACATAGACTAGAAATTCTGGGCCCAATTCTCCACTGACTTGCATGTTTTGTAGACTTTTACCCCTTTGCAACATGGGTGTAAATCATTTGCAAATCATATACCCGCTTGGCACTCACTTTGTACAATGTAAATGACAATGCAAAGGTTGCATCCAGACTAGGAAAACAGGTTGTGTTAGAATGTGTTCATAACATGTTTTAACTAACAAGCAGGATTTTGGGCCTAGTAAAGATAGTGAAAGCAGAGTTAAAAAAAATAAGCTGGTCATGGTTGGCTTTCAGGTTTGTGTTATAGAGTGCTTGTGACTGTTGTCAGTTGGCATGCGTGTGTGTGTGTGTGTTTTCTCTGTGTGTGGTCTCAGCTCTAGGCAGATCGCTAGCCCAACAGACCTTGACAGTATTACCCAGAAAGACCACAGACTCGGTTCAGTGGCAAAGGCGCTCAGCCAGCTATTGCCCTCAAGATACCGTCCTAGCTTCCTGGATCAACATCTGCAGGTATACTAGCACACGAGTACCCAGTGGCAAGGACTCCGCTCAGTCAGCAATGGAACTTTTTGCTGACCCCTTGGCTGAAAAAGGGTTAAGGCGAGATACGCCCCCCCCCCCCTTCACCACCTGAATTTGCACTTTACTCCTGATGTTTCAGACAAAACATCAGCATTCATCACTTCCGCCAAACCACTGATCTTGTGTTTGGTCGGGGTGTAGTTGTGCTAGTCTGGAATGTGTTTACATATTCGGTTTGTTTTAGCAATGCTAACATTACCTGGGCCAAGTTCATGTACCAGAGAGTGAACTTGCAGGCAAGTATCTGCTTTGTTGACAGGGCCTGACTTTTGCTCATTACGTAACTTTTGCGGACTTTGGTTCAGGCCTCGCACCAGGCGCCGTGCTCCAGGCTCTCTCTTTCTACTGCAGTGAGAATCAGACTGCAAAAGGGCCTGTAGAAGTCTCGGCCGAGGTTCGGCCCTCAGCGGCGCTGTGGGGTATCCCACCGCCTCGCTACACGGCCATTATTTCAGAGTGCCCTGAACTTGACTCAGGATCAGACTCTCAGCTGGGGTAGATAGGGGTTGTTCCACTGACTTAATTTAAGCTTTGCTGATTTATGGCAGCATCCATAGATTCATAGATTCTAGGACCGGAAGGGACCGCGAGAGGTCATCGAGTCCGGTCCCCTGCCCGCATGGCAGGACCAAATACTGTCTAGACCATCCCTGATAGACATTTATCTAACCTACTCTTAAATATCTCCAGATCTAAGTCCGATTCTAGGACTTAAAGTTCCTTTTATTCTACATGTGGTGTAGAGTCCTTATTGTGAATGACAGACAGTCAGGCCTGCTTATGTTTAGAAACTATTTTGTGACCATTGGCTGATCCTGTCCCCATCACCTCTTCCTGACTCCCAAGCTGTTTACCATCTTGTTTCCTGAGTTTGTGTACTCCCTTGTGCTGCACTTAACTCTAGATCTGTCAGCTTCCAGGTTTACATTCTTCCAGTTATCTTGCATGTCATTGGCCGGGAGTGCAGTCGGGGCGCTGGCAACCAGTGATAATGATTCTGCAGCAGGAACATTAGTTAACGACGCCGTGGATGGCGTGTGAGTCAGAACAGACTCCAGTTCACTCTGCATTGGCTCTGCAAGATAAACATGAGGAAAAAGTGACCTAGATCAGGCTCTGTTTCTTAAGTCAGCAGATGTGACTCACTCCACATGGGGAACAGTCCGGCTAAATAAGAAGGTTCTATTTTTACTTTCATTTTTCTCTGCACAGTCCGTGTATTTAGTAAAGCTTCTAAGTGGGGGGAGGAAGGTAACACAGTGCAAACAGTACTTCCCCCATTCACAGGGAGGCTAAGTGACTTGTGCTAGGTCACACAGGGAGGCTAAGTGACTTGTGCTAGGTCACACGGGAAGTTTGTGGTTAAGCTGGGAAGAGAGCACCGCTCTCTGAGGCAATAGGCCCCACCTACATCCACAGAACCACAGTCCCTCTCAGATAAACAGCTTCACATCTAACGGTGCTTGTGTTATCTGTAAAACATACTCAACTGGGTCAGGTGCTTTGAGATCTACAGATACAGACACAGCAGGCCCCGATTCTCTCTTACCCTGCACCTTGTCCAGACATTTATACCGGCACCAGGAGGGAATTAAATGCTTCCATCCTGATTTGGTAGCATTTCACCCCATTTTGCAAGGCAGTAAATGACTGCACTAGGTACAGGGCATGGGGAACCAGGCCCTATGGCTTGTGCTTACACCAGGAAAAAGTGGTTTTTTTATGGTGCAAAATCCTGGTGTAGACAAGGCAAGTTGTCATTTTATCTTGATGTGGATGGTAAGTTAGGGGGGGAGGGGAAGGTGTCCCTCAACCAGCCACATCTGTCTTAGGGTTTTACCTCACCACCCATCTTCCACATCAGATCAATAGCGAAAGCTCATTTTGAGTCCACTTCCTGGAGTCTCTGGCTTTTCTTCATCTTTGGGGTCAGGTTTTGGTTTTTGGCTGGTTGGGGTAGAGGTCAAGGACAGATGGGAGTGTCGGTATTGTGAATGTCTGTCTTATAGGGGAAAAGATTTTGCAAAGAGGAAAGTTTTACAGCATTCCTTCACTTTGGTCAAACTGTATTCATCTGAGCTCCAGAAGTTTGTTCCACAGCCAGATCCCCTTCACTGAGAATGCGGTCTCTAGCTCTCAAGTGCGTAGGCCTGGACTTTGTGAGCTGTATTGTCTTGGAGGAGTACAGCTGAGGTGGTGGTTCAAAGCTACATTGAGGTTAAAAAAAAACAAAACAAAAAAACCAACACTGCCTTATGCTGGGATACCTCATTTTAAAAACACCCCTTAAAATGTAGTGTAGACAGGGCCAGGTACGGGCACAGCATTTTTATTATTAGGCAAGATATGCAGTTGGGAACATTGAGACAGGAAGCTGACTTGCCTGAGTGTGACTTTGCTGTAACTGGTTAAGTCTTGATTTAAATATTGTCATGGGTAGGGACAGTGTTGTAGCAAAACCACTTCCTCCCCACAGGCAGCTTCACCCGGTTCGCCGACTGGCGGTTCATTCACCATGCGCGGCTGAATTGCGTCCCGCTCAACAGTGCCATCCGCCACGGGAACCGGGACAAACGCTGCAGGAAGTGCGGGTACGTCAACGAAACCCTGCCCCACGTCCTATGCTGCTGCAAGCCCCATGCCAGAGCCTGGCAGCTACGCCACAACGCCGTCCAGGACCGTCTAGTGAAGGCCATCAACCCGCGTCTGGGAGAGATCACCGTCAACCGCGCCGTCCCCAGCACCGACAGCCCGCTGCGCCCAGACATCGTCGTCACGGATAAGGTTGGAAAAAAGATCATCCTGGTCAACGTAACGATTCCATTCGAGAACAGGACCCCGGCTTTCCGCGAAGCCCGAGCCCGCAAGCTCGAAAAATACGCCCCCCTGGCTGACACCCTGCGGACTAAGGGCTACGAGGTGCACGTCGACGCTCTGCTCGTTGGGGCCCTGGGTACCTGGGACCCGTGTAACGAACGCGTGCTGAGGACCTGTGGGGTGGGCTGTCATTACGCACGGCTCATGAGACGCCTAATGGTCTCGGACACTATCCGTTGGTCCTGGGACATCTACATCGAGCACATCACCAGCCACCGCCAATACCGAGAGTGAGCCGGGGAGACCTCGTGCACCCACAGACCTCCCCTGCTGGACTCTATACCCTGAGCCCTGAACCCACCAAACCTAACTGAATCCCACCACGTGAGGGTCACCCCATCCCCATTACCCAGCCCGCTTACTTATACCCATGACTGTCTCTACTTTCCGTATGGGTGATAGACCCTCACCTCTTATCGACTGTTTCCTGATCCCGCCCACCGGTTATCCACCCCTCATTGGGGACATTGCAGTCTGTATATACTATGTGTGCTGCCCAACTCCAAAACACCAACATACCCCTATACTCTGTATGTTACCCCCAATGACCAATAATTGACGCTTCAAACTTTCTGTATCGTTTATTTTTTAAATATTCTCTAATAAAATTTAAATCTGTTACTGCAACTTCAGTGGAACTGTGCTGAGTTGCACCAGCTGAGGACCTAGCCCTATTTCTGTTACAACCCCGGAAACCGAACTCCTCTCTGTACAGAATAAAGACATCAGGCAGCTTTATGCATGTGCCTCTCCTCTGACCTAGAGGGACCAATTCCAGAAGTGAGAGGGGTTCCTCATTCTTCATTCCCAGTCAGTCAGTCCTCTCTGCTGAGGCAGCTAATTAATCCAGTTGTGGCGGTGACTTTCCCTATGTGAACATTTGTTTACATTGCAATTGGACTGAGACCGAACCCCCCCTTCCCCAAACTCATTTCACAAAGGCCACTGAACAGCCAACGCCTGGCAAGAACTTTTAGTCTCCACTGACCTAGGCTGGATATGAAACAATAACCTAGAGGTGAATGATTCTGTATTCCATTAACAATCAGTCAAACAGTGCATCCCGTGGATAATGTCTGATAATATGAGAACCCTGGGACACTCAATGAAGTTAACTCTCCACCAATTTAGAACCAATAGAGCAGTGTTTCCCAAACTTGGGACACGGCTTGTGTAGGGAAAGCCCCTGGCGGGCTGGGCCAGTTTGTTTACCTGCCCTGTCCACAGGTTCGGCCGATCGCAGCGCCCACTGGCCGCAGTTCACCACTCCAGGCCAACGGGAGCTGCTGGAAGCAGCGGCCAGCGCATCCCTCGGCCTGCACCGCTTCCCGCAGTCCCCGTTGGTCTGGAGCGATGAACCGTGGCCAGTGGGAGCCGCGATCGGCCGGACCTGCAGACAGGGCAGATAAACAAACCGGCCCGGCCTACCAGGGGCTTTCCCTACACAAGCGGCGTTCCAAGTTTGGGAAACACTGCAATAGAGGGAAATACTTCACAAAAGCTATAGCCATCCTGTGGCATTCACTGCTCCAAGGGGTCAGAGCTAATTACTGGGGCTGGATTTAAAAAAGGCTGAGTCAGCTCTGACCTTCAGCTCCCATTGTTGGCTACCAATTCCTGTTCCAACCACTAGGCATGACTGCCCATGTCCCAGTCTCTGACAATGTGTGATGCTGTGCAGGTTGCTTCTCTGTGTCTCACCTTCCATATATGTCAGATGGAGACTGTAACACTGGTCTATCTTGCACTAGGGGACCGTGAGGATAAATTCACATTTGTTAAACTCTCCCTGATCCTTGGCTGGAAGGTGTATGTATTATTGGCAATTCTTCAGACTAGAGCAAAGCACACTCCACTGCAATGCAGCTGGCTACTGGGGCAACTGTGCCCTGGGGAGAAGGATTTGTTCCCAACAGCTGCAGGGGATCAATTTACTCTCTGCAATGAAAGAGATTAGCTTTAATTGGTACCGGGACAAAAGTTATTACCAATTGGTCATAAAATGACCCAGCCCTTTTTAAATCCAGGGCAGGGGTAGGAGGGGAAAGGCAGTGAGAGGAGTGGATGGGGGCAGGACATTGGGGGGACGAGGTGGGACCAGGGAGGTTCTGGCACTCCTGCTGGAGTGTGCCACCAGATCATCTTCCATTCTCAAGCATTCCATATTCCTCCCCTAAACAGTAGGTATTGGCCAAGGACAAAGGCAGATGCAGGAGCAAATGGACCATAGGCTTTATGTTCCCGATTTCTTAAATGCTGCTTATAGGCTCTGCTGTATCAGTAATCGGGAGCATTTTCATTTGCAGTAAAGTTTAACTTAACAGCCCACTGGAGTCAGCCTCCAACACAATGACTCAGGCAGATTGTAGTCATGAAAAAAAGTGCAGTATCCTAATGTTCTGTTCAAAATTCAGATGAGTAGGCAAATGTCATTAGGTTCTTTGGCAGCTAAGATCTGTGTGAGGAGGCTGCTGGTGGCTGGCTTCCCTACTACAAAGTATGCAAACTAGACACAATCAACTCCGGTTTGAATAAGGACTGGGAATGGCTGAGCCATTACAAACATTGAATCTATCTCCCCTTGTAAGTATTCTCACACTTCTTATCAAACTGTCTGTACTGGGCTAGCTTGATTATCACTTCAAAAGTTTTTTTTCTCTTAATTAATTGGCCTCTCAGAGTTGGTAAGACAACTCCCACCTGTTTATGCTCTCTGTATGTGTATATATATATATCTCCTCAATATATGTTCCATTCTATATGCATCCGAAGAAGTGGGCTGTAGTCCACGAAAGCTTATGCTCTAATAAATTTGTTAGTCTCTAAGGTGCCACAAGTACTCCTGTTCTTCTTTTTGCACATTTACAATGAGGAAATTGGTGTTGGTTACCTCTGTAGGTACAGAGAGAGATTGGCTGCATACCTTTCCACTTTCTGGAGACTGTAGAATCATAACAAAAGACAGGTGGGGACACACTTTCCTTCACTGGCGATAGTAAGATCTTTTATGCTGCACGTAGCCTTGTCTATCGTAGCAAACTTTGTAGCTTCATACTGCTCCACCATTAGCAGCAATGACGGAAGTTATAGTACAGACGAGACTCAGCCATTTTTGCTATCTTATCATCTAGCCCTACTTAGCATCTCTGGAGTCATGCATGGGAAGAGAGTTAACTGAGTCCAGTGTCCTATCTAGTAGGCCACGCTACCTTTTTGCTGCTCAATTCTTCCACTGTTTCTCTTGCTGTCAGGGCTGGCTAATGTTTGCAGCTGCAATGTTTTCTAGTGTAGATGCAGGCTGTGAGCTTTGTTTTGCACTGACCTGAAAGCAACAGTATGTTGCTAGTTAGTTTCTAATTGTATAGGGGAAACATCTACTCTGCTCTCTGTTGCAATATTTGATATGCATATTAAGATTTGAATAATTTTTATTTTTAGAGACACTATATTTTTGGTAGAAACTTGGAAGAGAGTACTGTGCTGTATATAGGGATAACTACTGCACCTTTAAGAAGAAAGTAAACACTCTAACTTGTATCAGGAGTTCAACATTGCTGTTACAGAGTGAGACACACACCAAGGCTATGTCTACACTACGCAACTTTTAGCGACACAGCCATGCCGCTAAAAGGTGTGCTGCGTAGCCGCTCTTTGTTGGCAGGAGAGAGCTCTGCCGCTGACAAAAATGTTCCACCCCCAATGAGAGGCGGGAGCTTTGTCGGTGGCAGAGGGTGGAAATGCCTTGCTGCTAAATGATGAACTAGTACTCAGCTGAGCCCTCAAGGGTTAACACATTGTTAATGTAGCCTCACACTCTACAAGGCAGCACAAATAAAGGGAGGAGACACAACAGACGCATGGCAGTGGCTGCCATCATTCCCTGTGGAAACTGAACATGATGATGAGCCCACCCTATCCCACTGGAGCGCACCACTCCCTCTACTTTCCAAAGCGCCGTGTGTGTGTGCGTGTGGGACACGCAGTGTGTGTGTGAGAGGGAGGGAGATGCATTACTCCTTTAAGTACACTGATCCCACTCTAAGTACACTGCCTTTTTAAGTAGATCAAGAAGTTGACACAGCAGCTGCTGCCTGCAAGCTCCCTCTGTCCTGAGCCCTGTCATGTCCCCCACTCCTCTGTGGAGATGGGTACAGGAGCAGGAGGAGAGCAGCCACAGCAGGACACCCTGACATCAGCACCCTTCTTCCCCCCCACCCCGTGCACAACAAGCTGGAGGCTCCCAGGAGCAGCACACAGCAGTGGGGACGGCAGGGGTGAAAGTAACTTAGGGTACGTCTTCACTTACCGGAGGGTCCGGCGGCAGGCAATCGATGTTCTAGGATCGATTTATCGCGTCTGGTTAAGACACGATAAATCGATCCCGGATCGATCCCGGAAGTGCTCGCCGTCGACGCCGGTACTCCAGCTCGCCGAGAGGAGTACGCGGCATCGACGGGGGAGCCTTCCTGCCGCGTCTGGACCCGCGGTAAGTTCGGACTAAGGTACTTCGAATTCAGCTACGTTATTAACGTAGCTGTATTTGCGTACCTTAGTCCGAAGTGGGGGCTTAGTGGGGACCAGGCCTTACAGGACTTACCGGTACTGCTGGAGTCTGGGGGGGGCGTGGCCTCAACCAGAAGAGGCGGAGCCTCTCAAGATTTTAAGGCCCTGGGGCACCAGCTGTGGCTGGGAGCCCCAGGGCCTTTAAATCAACCCGGGGCTCCCAGCTGCAGAGGTGGCTGGGAGCCCCCGGGCAAATTAAAGGGCCCAGGGCTCCGGCCGCCACGGGGCTCCGGGCCCTTTAAATCCCACCCGCAGCTCCGGCGGCAGGGCTGGGGCCGGGATTTAAAGGGCTCTGGGCTCTCCGCAGTGGCAGGGAGCTCTGAGCCCTTTAAATCCCGGCCCCAGCCCTGCTGCCGGAGCTGCGGGCGGGATTTAAAGGGCTCGGAGCTCCACACCGCTGCGGGGAGCCCAGAGCCCATTTAATCCTGGCCGCGGAAGCTGGTGCGATCCAGCACAGACGGACTGGACCGGCTTACTTTCACCTCTGGGGGAGGGACACTTGAACCGCCTGGCAATTGATAGCCTACTGGGCAGCAGCCACACAGGAAACTTAAGGGGGCTGCCAGCCCACCCTGGTTCCAAGCCCCCACCAGCTAGCTCTAACGGGCTGCTCTTCCTGCAAGCAGTGGACAAAGCAGGCAGCTGCCAAACAACGTTATAAGGGAGCATTGCACAACTTTGAATGAGCATGTTCCCTAACTGATCAGCGACATAACTTTAACCAGGACGACGTTAAGTGTGGAGTTACTGTAGTCCACATAGGGGCAGTCCCTTTTCAGATGTCCTGAGCCCCCACATTGATAAACAATTTGGCAGTTTGTGGGTGGGGTCTCCTTCCTCTTTTCTTCTCCAGCACTTTGTAGTCAGTAGTTCCCCATCTTTCCTCCCCAGGTCATGTTCTTTAAATGAAAATGTTGTTTTACTCGGGACACCAGCTTCCATGAACTCAGTGAATTTAACAGTGGCTTCCAGAATAGTGGGTTAATGCCTCCATGCCCAAGACCTAGTGATTTTGGGGAGGCACTGCAAAAGCTGTTCCAAAATAATGAAATCCATAATCTCCCCAATTCCTCAGTCACCTGGCCTCAGCCACCCAGGGATCCATCCAATCCAATAATTTGTGCAAAGCCCCTAGGTCTTGTCCCCTGTGCCCACCTTGCTGTCTAAAATTCTGGCTGTATCGATCTGCTGACAGACCCATCTGATCTAAAATGGCTGCCTTTATGGTATCATAATCTGAGGCTTTTTCATTGCACAGCACCCTATAAACAGCTTGAGTTTCTCCTGAGAGGTTGATAGGGAGCCCATACTTTCTATAATCCAAAAGGCAGGGAAAACATTAACCAGAAGGCATCGGGGTCAGGCATATGGCCCATTTTGCACAGCCCTGTGACCGTCGCCCACTTATCACTCCCTATCATGGGACTCCCCAGCTTCTCCAAGAGTTGTTACTGTACCTGCGACTGGCCTGCAATAAATTGCAGTAGGCTTTGTTGCTGGTCTGCTTTGTTTGTTTCCCCAATGCCTGTTGTCCCGGTGCCTGCCTGTGACGAATGACTGCAATTAATCACGCACCGTGCCACCCCATGTTTGCTACCCCGGCCGATTATAACTATCATATTTATAAGCAATCGATGCTAACTGAGCCAATCAGTAACAGCTCCTCGGTTCCCCGCCTATGTCCCATCTCCCCTGAGCAACTGCGCAATCGCCCGCCAGGGGGGCGGCTGCAGACTCCACGTGGTCTAGCGGAGGTCAATGACCGAGGGTTACAGAAGGGGGCGGGGCTACGGCAGCGCGGCGCTCACCCCCCCCCTTGGCGGCTGCTGGCGGAAAAACGGCGTCGCTCGCTCCTGGCCCCGCCCTCTCACGAGAGGCGCTTCAGCCAATCGGGCTCGCGCTCCGGGAGGCGGGGGCGCGCGCGGGTCTTTCAAGCGGCACGAGGCGGTGACGCGACCGGGACGGGATTCGCCCCTCCCCCTCCCGCGAGCGCTTTAAACTTAAGGCACCTGATGCCTCCTACAGGCAGCCAGTCAGTGCTGGGCGCGGAGAGGAGGCTCGGCTCAGCGCGCCCCTCCCCAGGTAAAGGGACGGGGGCTGCCCCTTCTCCTCCTTCAGGCAGGACGGGGGGCGATGGCGGGGCTGCCCCTGACCCCCACAGGTACTGGGGTGGGATGAGGGGCGATGACGGGTCAGGAGTAGCCCCGCCAGGTACTGGGGCGGGATGGGGCTGGTTCCCCAGGGACGGGGGGCGATGGCGGGGCTGCCCCTGACCCCCACAGGCGCTGGGGTGGGATGAGGGGCGATGACGGGTCAGGAGTAGCCCCGCCAGGTACTGGGGTGGGATGGGGCTGGTTCCCCAGGGACGGGGGGCGATGGCGGGGCTGCCCCTGACCCCCTCAGGTGATGGGGCGGGATGGGGCTGGCCCCCCCCAGGGACGGGGGGAGGGATGGAGCTGCCTCCTCGGGGTGGGGGCGATGGCGGGGCTTGCCCTGCTCTCAGGTACTGGGGTGGGATGGGGCTGGCCCCCCAGGGACGGGGGGAGGGATGGAGCTGCCTCCTCGGGGGGGGGGGGCGATGGCGGGGCTGCCCCTGCTCTCAGGTGATGGGGCGGGATGGGGCTGGCCCCCCCAGGGACGGGGGGAGGGATGGAGCTGCCTCCTCGGGGTGGGGGCGATGGCGGGGCTTGCCCTGCTCTCAGGTACTGGGGTGGGATGTGACTGGCCCCGCAGGTGGGGCGGTGATGGAGGAAGGGGCTGCCCCTCCCCTCCCCTCCCCTTCCCTCCCCCCTCAGGTACGGCTGGTGATGCAGAGGCTGCTTCCCCCCCCCCCCCGGGGGATGGGCTGGACGTGTGGGGGGGGTCCCTGCTCCCTTCCTCTCCTCTCGTGGGCAGGAGTTGGGGGGGGGGGCAGCGGCTCCCTCCACGCGGCTGCGTGCGGGGGCTCTGGTGACCCCCCGCCCCGCCCGGGTGTAGCCCGAGGGGCTGAGACGTGCCGCGGGCGGGAAGCTCTGCAGCGGCGAGCGCTGCCCCCCAGCCCTGCCTGCTCGCTACGGCTCTACAAAGGCTTGGCTCGGAGCGGGGCTGGCGAGGCAGATGCCTCACCTCGCCTCCCCCAGCGGAGTCAGGGCGTTGGCGAGCAGACACTTCCTCCGTGCGCTCAGGGCTGGATGGAAAAGCGCTGTAACCGTGCCACGTGTTCGGCCTCCCCGAGGGGGTCTGCGGGGGGCTGACCTCCTCTGGGGCTCTTGAGGTTTTGTGTGTCTAATGGGAGAACGAGAAATTCTCTTTTGTTTCCTTTCTTCCCCCAATGGCGCAAACAGTGAGCGTTTGGCAGCTTATTAGGCGTGCCCTACACTTGTTCTGAAGGTACAAGCTCTCCTAGCTACAAGAACAGTAGTCTGTAGCCTTACATTTGAAACCTGCCAGGATGTTTGCAGTTGGTACAGGTTTATAAGCTTCTAGACCTTTGTTTTGTTGACATTTTCTTATGCAAATATTAAAACAAAGCTATGCCCGGGTGAGGTCTAATAACTTATGTGGCTCAGGTGTCCCTCTAAAGGTGTGACACAGTTGTTTAAAAGGACTTTATGTATTTCTCTAATGGCTGAACTAAACTCTAAAATCTTAATGTATCCCATAGTCCTAATTGGTACTGACCTCATCAAATGTGATATCGGATCAGATTTGGAAAATTCAGTCTGTTTTTAAAATGGAGGGTTAGCAATGGTAACTAACCAATGCTGAGGAAGTTCCTGCTCCAAAAATGGTGTAGGTTAGGGGTAGGCAATCTGTGGCACGCGTGCCAAAGGCGGCTTGTGAGCTGATTTTCAGTGGCACTCACGCTGGCCCAGGTTGTGGCCACTGGTCCAGGGGGCTCTGCATTTTAATTTAATTTTAAATGAGGCTTCTTAAACCTTTTAAAAACCTTATTTACTTTACATACAACAATAGTTTAGTTATATTAGACCTATAGAAAAAGACCTTCTAAAAACGTTAAAATGTATTACTGGCACTCAAAACCTTAAATTAGTGCATAAATGAAGACTTGGCACACCACTTCTGAAAGGTTGCCGACCCCTGAGGTAGGTTGTGCTTGGTATATGTTATACCCTTTCTTCTGTAGCTGTCTTGTGAAAAATATTGCCAGTATACTTAAAAAGTTGCACCAGTTTCTGAAGTTCAACTGCCTATTTCTAGTTCTGGATGAAAATGTGTTGAGCTTTGTTAGTCCCTAGAGGAGAGATCTCATCTGCCTATATTAAAGCTAAATAGATATTGTTTCACGTTAAAGAATCACCAGTAGACTTCCTGCCACATACATAGCTTCCTGTGGAAAAAGCTGATGGCTGTAAACAGTGCTTCATATGTTCATCAGTATTAAACTGTTATCAGTGTTTGTTTCCCTCTGTGTGAGTAACTCGTGGTACTTCTGCTGTCTGCCTCTTCAGGAAGAAGTGCACTTGTGACATCTACAACAGGTTAATGTTCTCTGATAACATTTAGTCTCCAGAAACTGAATGAATAAGCTTATCATGTGACACAATGATGACTTGTAAGATGTCTATTGGCTGAAATAATCAGGTTACACTTGCATGATGCTGCAGAAGGAGCCTGCAGTGTTGGTCATTTCAGCACTGTTTTCCTAAAATTGGTACAAGACTTCAGAACAATCTGCAACAACCATAAATTAATAGTTCATTCCAGTATTTTAGCAGGATTTTTGAAATGTCCTCTGTGCATTCAGTAACAAACTCCATGTTTTTCTAAACTATTATTTGGCAGCTAAATCCAGATGTCAAGGAGGATCACTATATAGAATGTTCACAGTACTAGCTAACTCAGGGTTTCTGAATTTTTCATGATGTGGCTCCCCTCATAATTGTGCCGTAGGGAACACCACCCCTTCTGTCTTGTGGTAACATGGACTGCCATCTCTGCCAGTAACTATAATAAAACATCCCTGGGGCAAATATAGAAACTACTATTCTAACATTGTTCTGTGTAAGCAAAGTGGCTTAGCAGATGAATCATAGAATCATAGAATATCAGAGTTGGAGGGGACCTCAAGAGGTCATCTAGTCCAACCCCCTGCTCAAAGCAGGACCAATTCCCAGCTAAATCATCCCAGCCAGGGCTTTGTCAAGCCGGGCCTTAAAAACCTCCAAGGAAGGAGACTCCACCACCTCCCTAGGTAACGCATTCCAGTGTTTCACCACCCTCCTAGTGAAATAGTTTTTCCTGATATCCAACCTGGACCTCCCCCACTGCAACTTGAGACCATTACTCCTTGTTCTGTCATCTGCCACCACTGAGAACAGCCAAGCTCCATCCTCTTTGGAACCCCCCTTCAGGTAGTTGAAGGCTGCTATCAAATCCCCCCTCATTCTTCTCTTCTGGAGACTAAACAATCCCAGTTCCCTCAGCCTCTCCTCATAAGTCATGTGCTCCAGACCCCTAATCATTTTTGTTGTCCTCCGCTGGACTCTTTCCAATTTTTCCACATCCTTCTTGTAGTGTGGGGCCCAAAACTGGACACAGTATTCCAGATGAGGCCTCACCAGTGTCGAATAAAGGGGAACGATCACGTTCCTCGATCTGCTGGCAATGCCCCTACTTATATAGCCCAAAATGCCGTTAGCCTTCTTGGCAACAAGAGCACACTGTTGACTCATATCCAGCTTCTCGTCCACTGTGACCCCTAGGTCCTTTTCTGCAGAACTGCTACCTAGCCATTCGGTCCCTAGTCTGTAGCAGTGCATGGGATTCTTCCGTCCTAAGTGCAGGACTCTGCACTTGTCCTTGTTGAACCTCATCAGGTTTTTTTCGGCCCAATCCTCTAATTTGTCTAGGTCCCTCTGTATCCGATCCCTACCCTCTAGTGTATCTACCACGCCTCCTAGTTTAGTGTCATCTGCAAACTTGCTGAGAGTGCAGTCCACACCATCCTCCAGATCATTAATAAAGATATTAAACAAAACCGGCCCCAGGACCGACCCTTGGGGCACTCCGCTTGAAACCGGCTGCCAACTAGACATGGAGCCATTGATCACTACCCGTTGAGCCCGACGATCTAGCCAGCTTTCTATCCACCTTACAGTCCATTCATCCAGCCCATACTTCTTTAACTTGGCGGCAAGAATACTGTGGGAGACGGTATCAAAAGCTTTGCTAAAGTCAAGGAATAACACATCCACTGCTTTCCCCTCATCCACAGAGCCAGTTATCTCATCATAGAAGGCAATTAGGTTAGTCAGGCACGACTTCCCCTTCGTGAATCCATGCTGACTGTTCCTGATCACTTTCCTCTCCTCTATATGTTTCATAATTGATTCCTTGAGGACCTGCTCCATGATTTTTCCAGGGACTGGGGTGAGGCTGACTGGCCTGTAGTTCCCCGGATCCTCCTTCTTCCCTTTTTTAAAGATGGGCACTACATTAGCCTTTTTCCAGTCATCTGGGACCTCCCCCGATCGCCATGAGTTTTCAAAAATAATGGCTAATGGCTCTGCAATCTCACCCGCCAACTCCTTTAGCACCCTCGGATGCAGCGCATCCGGCCCCATGGACTTGTGCACGTCCAGTTTTTCTAAATAGTCCCGAACCACTTCTTTCTCCACAGAGGGTTGGTCACCTTCTCCCCATGCTGTACTGCCCAGTGCAGCAATCTGGGAGCTGACCTTGTGCGTGAAGACAGGGGCAAAAAAATCATTGAGTACATTAGCTTTTTCCACATCCTCGGTCACTAGGTTGCCTCCCTTATTCAGTAAGGGGCCCACACTTTCCTTGATTTTTTTCTTGTTGCCAACATACCTGAAGAAACCCTTCTTGTTACTCTTAGCATCTCTTGCTAACTGCAACTCCAAGTGGGATTTGGCCTTCCTGATTTCACTCCTGCAAGCCTGAGCAATATTTTTATACTCCCTGGTCATTTGTCCAATCTTCCACTTCTTGTAAGCTTCTTTTTTGCGTTTAAGATCAGCAAGGATTTCACTGTTTAGCCAAGCTGGTCGCCTGCCATATTTACTATTCTTTCTACACATCGGGATGGTTTGTTCCTGCAACCTCAATAAGGATGATTACAAAGGAAGCTGGAAACCTGTGACTATGCAGTCTCAACAGATCACTAGTGTTCCATGGACCACAACTGTTGATTTAAATTATTTATGAGAGATCAGACTTATAAATTAAAGCTAAAAACAAAAGTTAAATGAGAAAAAGGAATCTTATCTTAACCAGCTCCTACTAATTTATAACTGCAGTGTAGCCCTAACTAGTGAACAAAAATTACTACACTTGCAGTGATGGCTCACCAAATTTCACTGGTTGGGAGTTCAGGCGGCATATCTAGCCAGTTCCCCTTGTGTCCTGGATATCTGCAGTAAATTCTGTCCTTTTCAACCTATAGTTCTCATGTACAATAAATGTATGCATTTTTCAATACAGAATCTTTGGGAGGGTAGGCAGAGAGAACGGAGGCTTTAGCATCTGGTCAGAAGTCCATTGGGAATTCTGGCACCCAAAAGGGATAAATAAATTTCAAGTTCCTGTTTTGGGCAGGAATAAAGGAGATTAAATTTTTAGGGGGGGAAGAGAGGTTTACATCTATTACTCTTCCCTAAGCAGCAACTAGTTGCCTACCTATATTTCCCCATCTCATAATCTATAATTACTGTTTAGTAGAAACTGAAATGATCAGTAGTGAAATAGCTTAAAATTACCTTAAAGACTCAGTAGGGGGTACCATTGACTTGAAATTCAGTTAGTTTAAAAATTCAGGTTAAAGGGATAGTCTTGAATACTACACCAACATACTATGGTGGTCCTCAACTTTTGTGGTTTTAAAATTACAGCTTCATGCTTCAAAAAGTTGCTTCTGAGGGTGGGGGGAAACCCCATTCAAACAAAAAGGGAAACTGACCGTATAGTCAAATTTAGGTTCCCCTGTCTAATGTGCTGTCAAATGCACAAACTGAAAATAGCCTACTGGTAAAGCTGTGCTGGTAGGGAATTTTACCAAAGTTTCCCATGTAGATGCTGTCTCTTTAACCTGAACCTTAGCTTTTCAAATATAATTATGTTGAAATGTCAACTATAATTATGGTCACAAAACAATCTGTTTGACACCCCTGCTGTAAATCAACAAAGAACCTTAGAGAGAGAGAGAGAGAGAGAGAGAGAGATAGTGAGGAAGCTGTAGTAACTGTCACACTATTTCCCATATGTCATGAAATTGCAGGAAAAATCATCTGAAATCCATGCTTCCCTTCCTCCACCCATTAGGGTCACGTTCAAGAAAACAAAGGCTTACTTAACTTCCTCTAATTCAGTGCCTTCTGCACAAGGCGATCAAGAGTTAAAATCATAAATATAAAGTACTTCTGCACTAGTAACAAAATGTAATCTGAAACCTCTATTCCCTGCCTTTTGTTAAGGTACAGCCCGCTCTAAACCTTAAGGCCAAATTAATTTTAATACAATCACCAAATAGTCCCTTTCTTGTTCAAATAGTACAGTCTCTGAAGTGGTGTTCCTGAAATATTAACCATACTAAAGTTCCAATACTTAGACTAAGAGACATCAGTTAGCTTCTCTCAGCCAAAACTGAACCGATTTGCTGAAATTACTTGTCTGGTGCAGCTACAATTGTCTGTGTTCAATTGTTTCAGAATTATTTCCGGGGTACTTCTTAAAGTTAGACTTTCTGCTCCAGCATCCAGTGTTGTAGCTGTGTCAATCCCAGGATATTAAGAGAGACTCTCCCCTACCTAGTCCCAGGCCACATTGGGGTCCTGACTCTCAATTTGAGAACCCCTGACTTACACTGCCCTAAACATCAGTGTGGACCACGCTATATCAGCAGGAAAGCTGCTCCTGCCTCTCACGGAGGTGGATTTATTATGCCAATGGGAGAACTCTCTCATCTGCATAGAGCAGGGGTGGCCAGACTTACTGACTCTGAGCCACCTACAACCATCTTCAGAAGTTTGAGAACCAGGGCACACCAGCCAAGGCTTAGGGCTTCAGCTTCATGGGCGACACCTGATGGGTCTTCAGCCTCGCTCCTGCTGAAGCCCTGAGCCCCAGTAGGTGTGCCCTGTGGGGCAGAAGCCCTGAGACTCCCACTCCCTGCTGGGCAGAAGTCCCTACCTCGTCACCTCACTGAAAAGCAGAGGTCCCAAGCTGCTCCCCCAATCTGGTAGGTGGGGTGGGGGGGGGTCTGCAAGCCGCACTTTAACGGTAAAAGAGCCACAGTTTGGCCACCCCTGGCATAGAGCATCTTCACCAGATGCACTACAGCTGCACTGATGCTACTGATGTAGCACTTAGTGTAGACACCCCCCTGAGCGATGCAAGTTTCAGTGCTGTAAAGTGGCAGTGTAGACACTGCTACAGCACTGGAGCCATTCCCCTTGCAGAGGTGGTTTTATTACAGCGTCGGCAGAGCTCTCTCCCAGTGCTGGAGCTGCGACTACATAGCCACGTTAAAGCGCCCGGCAGCGCTTTAACATCATCTGTGTAGACAGCCTAGAGCTGGGAAACTTAATCCAAGTGTCACAGCTAAATACAAGGTGGACCATAAGCATGAGTAGTTAACACATTTCAAGGGACTGTACAAGGTGAAAAAGTGACTTGTTAACACTCTTCCAGTCAGAGGTGGGGCAGCAAAGTAAGTAGACTATTGAACCATAAATCCAGCCTTGACAACTGTGACCCATGGCCAGAAAGGGTTAAACATCCTGCAAAATGAATAACCCACAGAAGACATGTGGGGAGATATTTGTGTATTTACAGATGTATGAGTAGGGTGGACAATGTGATCAACAGTCCCTGTCTATGCTGTATTCTGATAATTCAGAGGTCAAAAAAATCCTATCATGTAAATGGATTGTAAACATGGGATATCTCAGTATTTATCTCTTTGAAATGCACTGTGAATGGCCTTATGTTAATTTGTATAGCTAAGTACTGGTGATGGACCTCCTTCAAAGTCATCCCAATTACCTTTTGTTCCCTGAGGAATTCCAACTTGTTAAGACATGAAATTGTATAAAAGATCCGTGGGTCCTGATTCTGTCATCTCAGATCTACTTAGACTTCATCAGGGGAAGTTTGAGTCGCAAGACTGAGGTCCCAGTTACGCTGGTACACCCTGAATGTGAGATTTGGATGTTGGACTATGAACTGAATTCTAAAGAAACTCTTTGCAACTACAAAGCACAGCATCTCTGCTGTGAATCTGAAACTCAATGAATTGAACTCATGTCTGTATGTATATTGATCTTTTAACCATACTCTTGTTGTTTTAATACATTTTAGTTTCTGTAATAAGAATTACAGAAATTTTCCATCACATTTGTCGTGGGGGGCCTGAGGCTGGATCATTTTAAGGGAACTGTTTGGACTTCTGAGTAACCATTAACGTAATAAAGAAGCTGTCTATGCTGGTTTGGTGAATCTAAGTATTGGAATATCCACTAGCTTTTGGGGGATTGTCTGCCCCATTCTTTGCAATTCACCATAATTGAGTGACCACAGCTGGATCCCCACTAGGACCCCGGTAACAGTGGTATAGTTGTGCTTAGATACATACTATGTACCACAGGTTAAGTGGGCTTTTGGATCCGAACCCCACACTCTTCAAAATTTAATTTTGATATTGGAGAGTTTAATGGTTAAAAATCAGTGAGTGACCCATGATCAAGATCCTGACAGGAAAAAGCCTCAAAACTGTGCTTACAGAGAGGGTTGTATTTTAAACAAAAGGCCCCAGAGCAGGAACTGAAAAATCTGTTAATTGCCAGTGATAAGGAAGCAGACCCAGTGAAAATGCTTGTGGTGAGAAACCAGCAGCTAGAACTTGAACAAAAGCGCAAAAAAAAAAAAAAAGCTAATACGGAAGGAGAAGCTGCTGAAAAAGAACGCCTCTGTTTTGAACATGAACCAAAAAAGGCATATATTTGATCACAGGAACTAGAAGCTAAGGCAAAAGTGGACAGACTTAAGCTCCAGTTCAAGAGAATAAAGGAACAGGAACTGTATTATACTGAAAAACCAGTTCCTCTCCCCAACCAATATGGGGATAGAATCTATCCAGTTTGTGACAATATTGGTATGTTGTTTGACTGTGTGTGTGTGTGTGTGTGTGTGTGTGAAACCAAATTTACCCCAACACTGCCCCTTTTATGTAAATACTTTTACTGTGAGCCCAGATGAAGGTAACCCCATAACTTGTGCAAAAAATGTAAAAGTCAATAGTAAAAGCTGTTTAGGGCAAATAACAAGAGTGCTGTTAAAAGTTGTAAAAACAGATTTTGTCAGAGGAAGATTATTTACCAAATCAGTGTGAATACTGTAATCCTCTGGGTTTACTGTAAGTGTGCCTTTTAACCAGAATCCATATTGAATAGGATGGTGTTAAACATTAGGCGATAGAGTCCTTACACCAGCTATAACTTAAAGATAATTTGATTGGGGATGATATTAAAACTTTGTTCAGTCAAGTTGACGACATAAACCAGTCACAGGAAAGAAATAATCCTGAACCTGTGTCTATTAAGGGCAAGGATTTGCCTAGGGAGGGTTTCTCCAAACGTTTGTCCTAGGAAGATGGCTGTTTCTGTGCAAAGAAGCAGTGTATATGTGGAAAAAATTCCTACATGTCTGTCTGGTATCTCAGAAGTGAATCTGGCATTAGATAAGGAAATGTTTCTCTAAAGCAGATTAAAGTTGGTGATCAGGTTAAAGCCCTAACTGAGGAAGGAAAGGGTACAGTGATGGATTGTTGACCAGGTTAGTGGAACACAAGTACCCCCATACCTTACGTGTTACCAGTGTGGAGAATTGTGACAGTGAAGGATACAATTAAAGCCCAGGAAGGAAGTGGTCCTAAGTTTGTGTCTGCTAGGGATGATATTGCAACTTGGTTGTATCCAGTTGTCATAATAGCTCCCAGAGACCAAGCAATTCTGGTGCTTCTATTTTGCCTTTTGCTAGTGTGTTGCTGGGTAAAGATATGACAACCTTGTCTGATCAGGGTGATGTGATATAGCTATGGCACAAGGAAATCATGAAGGTAATTTGACTGTTACCTACTGACAGTGTGGAAATTTGTAGCAAGAAAGAGTGCTTTTAATCTTGTGACTATGAAGTCTAGCAGTTTTGTTTGTTTTGTTTTTCCTGTTGTGGACATAAATAAAGCTCAGAACCTGTTGCAGTACATGATATTGCAGAAGGAAATGAATTTCTGGGTGAAGTCTTTGAAAAGGAATTGTTTTCCACTGACTCTTAATGGGCCATTGTTGATAGTAAACCGTCTCTTCTAAGGAAAGTGTGTTGGTACTTAATGGCCAAAATCTTTCAGATGTGTATAAATCCACTGGCCACAGAAAGGTCCAGTGTGGATAGCTTTGAAAAGATTTCAAATGAAATAAAAGTTGTTAGGGAGTTTAAACAGCCCTATAAACTTAACCAGTTTGTTGGGAAAACAGTGCTGTTGGAACATGAATGTCTCCATGTTGATTCTTTAAATAAGCAGTCTGTGACTCAGGTTCCGGGAGAAAGATCCAGTTACTGGCTTTTTTCCCCCAGAGCAGAACAGCCTTGTAACTGAACTCACAAGGATGCAGGAGAGAACAGGCAAACTCTCATCTCTAGATATTTTGGATATGACTTGTCTTTTAGTGGACTTGACATCTGATTCCATGTGGAAACAGAGGTTGGTAATGGAAGGACAAAATAATCTTGAGTCTAACATGCTAGTGAAAATGGATGGCATCTCTTTAAGACAGAGTCCAGCCTTGGAATTGGTAAAGGTTGAGGATCTGAAAACTGGTGAACTGTGATGCAAATTACCTAACTGACTGGGGGGAGAAAGACTTGCCTGTTCCTGTTGTTAGCGAAAGGGACACACCCAGCCAGCCAGTGGATTCTCTTATGCCAAAGAGTTCAGATTTCCCCCCTACTGGACAGGGGGGACAAGAATGATTAAACCTGGCAAATAAAAGCCACAGGTTAACCCTAAAATACCAAAACACCAAGGAAATGGTTAAATTGCAAGTCTTTGTTAAGGAAGACCCTGAGGTCAAAAAAAGCTACAAAGATTCAAAGGGATATTGAACAAGCTGTCCTAAAGAATGAATTGCCTAAACCAAAGGCTTGGCATGACAAAAATAATTGTAAATGTACACTTGTGATAAAACTGATGTTATTGCTTATGATTGTAACTAACTCGTTGCTGATACAAAAAACTAAAAACATACAATGTGCAGGGTTTTTTTGAAAAACCCTTGAACATGTTGAGAGTAATACATAAGAACTCATTATGTTGTAAAAGTCTTCATGGTTATACCGTTTCATTACATGACGACACACTATGTTAAAAGGCTTGGTGATACTGATATTTCACTGTTGGTGCCTGTATCTAATCTTGAAAGTGTACACAGCAGAAAAACCACTACAAGTTTGAATTGTTGTGCACAAAGGGAAACTGAGGTACAACAGCTCATAGCCTTCATGGCTGAATGGCAGAGTAAGTGCTCTCTGGAGAACATTAATGGCTGTTAACTTAACACACAGACCAAAACCCTGGAATCACTAAAGTGTTTAACAAAATATGGACTAAGTTTTTAACTGGGGCCAAAGCATGCATCAATAATTTTAGCCTTACAAAGAATTCAGTATAAACACAAAAACAACGAGGAGTCCGGTGGCACCTTCAAGACTAACAAATTTATTTGGGTATAAGCCTTCGTGGGTAAAAAACCCCTTCTTCAGATGCATGGAGTCTTATGCCCAAATAAATCTGTTAGCCTTGAAGGTGCCACCGGACTCCTCATTGTTTCTGTGGATACAGACGAACACGGCTACCCCCGATACTTGAATATAAACATAGCTCATATCCATGCTGGAAGGTCCTTAAATTGTATACAGGAGCTCTAATTTCACCCTTCCACCCCAGTCTCCTGTTAGGGGTGTGACTCATGGCTAGGAAGGGTTAAACATCCTGCAAAATAAATAACCCTCAAAAGGCATGTAGGGAGATAATGTTTGTGTTTTTTGTGTATTTACATATGTATGAGTAGGGTGGACAATGTAATCAACAGTCCCTGTTCTGATAATTTGGAGGTCAAAAGAACATCCTATCACTTAAATGAATTGTAAACGCAGGATATTTCAGCCAGATTCTTCCATGAAAACTCCTTGCCCAACTTTATTTCACTTACTCCATGTGCTCAGATGGGGTGTGTGGCTTAGAAACCCCAGACACTTATGATTGCTGGCAAAGTAGATTCATCCCAGTGAAAACATACAGGGAGCAAAGACTTTATAATGCTGCTTGTGTCAAGGCTCTTCCTCTTATGTTATGGAATCGCATGGTCTGGTCTAGGCCCAGCCAGTAACCAGTCTCCTGGGAGTGACCCCGTCTAGTGTGCCAGACCCCAAGCACCCACATGTTCCTGCCTCTGTGGAACTAAGTACTCAAGACTGGGCCTTCTTCCATGGCTCCCTGCAGCAAATCCAGCCAAGCCAAACTACTGCAGGAGGTGCTTATTGTGCCCTTTTGGGGTGCAGTGCTGAGGGGGTGTGGTGTTTACAGTAACACAGGCAGCCTTTCCAAAAACAACATAACTGTTTGTTAGTCACCTGGCATAGACAATCCTGTAATCCTTAGACTAGTACAGAGAGGCAGAAGTTAAGTCATAGACCTCCCTTGGTCAAACAGTGCTGTGATGAGCCAGCCAAGCTGTGATGGACTCAATCTCTGGCATGCATGCATGCTCTCTCTCTTCTCTCCCTCTGCCCCATTTCCTCTTTTGTTCCCCAGGTCTGGGCTCCTGAGTCTCTCCAAAAAGTCCCTTTCTTCAAGTCACCTGACATCTTGTTCTCCAGTTTGTCTCAAATTCCACTTACTGGGGCTTCCTGCTGTTAGGTGTTTATGCTCAGTCATTGAGGTGTCTCAGTCTTGCTGGATGTTCTGATTTGATTTGGGGTCCGTTTGAGCCAGTCTTTAATGACCTAGCTCTTCCACTCAGACCACCAGGTGACACTCCTCCTTCATGCTTCCTGTGCTGTTTTAGCAGGAGACTTAAACTTTTTTTACAATGCAAATGCAGAGGGAAACTGAGGCACACAAGCTTCATAACAAATATTTCAGAGAATTCCCATATTGTCACACTTTATCTCCCACACTCGTGGCTTGACTGCCCTCCTATCATTTAACTCCTGTAAGAATTTCCTGCTGGGATGAGAGTAGCATACTATAGATTGGCCATGGTGAAGCAGCCATACAATATATTTTGAAGACGGGTTTACTATCAGTAGTGCCTTGTATTGACAACTTTAAAGTTATTGCAATGTCTTACATGATGATAAAAAAAATAGTATGGTGAACTATGACTCTTAAAGGAGTTAACAGGAATGTGTGTTTCCTTCCTTTTTATAGAATGATTTTCTTCTAAGCAAATAAAGCCCAACCCAATGATCCTGAGTTTGAGGTCTATGTACTGACTAATGCAAAGCTCAAGTAAAACTGACACTTCTAGCATTAGGTTAATTTAGATGAAGAACAAACTCAACCTTTAAGGCAAAATAGTGATACATTCACTTAATGCTGACTAGTAGCTGCCTTCTTCCTGAGTGGGTTTCATAAACTGTGATTATTACAAAAATGAATTGTGACACTTTGTGTTCAAATGTAATAGATGCTTTGCAAGCAAGTGCCCTCTTGACTGCCTATAGTACAGTAACCCTGTTGCTGTGACCACATCACAGCTGTTGTGGACATGTTCCAGGCAGGAAAAAGGAAACTATCCAGCATCCTCTAAGAAAGTAATTGCATGTGCTGGTGTTGCGGGGGGAGGAGGAACAAACACATGATCAGCCTTTCCATATAAGGAGAAAAGTGGGGTGATGGGCTACTTCCAATTGCAATGCAGAGAACACATGACATAAGATGCTATAGCTCTTCCTGGTGGGCGCTAGTTTAAAAATAAAGGATGTTACACATCTGTGCTCATGCGGACAGACTGCAGAGGAGAAGGACTGGACAAAGGCACAGACAGTGCACTGTGTGACTCTAAACCATAACTCTCTGATGATGGTTGGGGTTTTGGGGGGTTAAGATCTAAATTCAGTATTTCTGGCTAAACAGATGTAAGATATAAATGGGGGGAACCTTTTTATGAAATGTTCAAAATTGTAAGCAGTTCAACTAAAGACTATTCTTTTAAAAATGAATGGGGGGGGGGATCTAACAACTCTTAACAAATCTCATAGAATATATTCTATAGTGCCATCCTACTACTGGACCAGATAAAGAATCTTATTTTATCTTTGCAAATACAAATACTGCTGCCTTCAGTGACAGTTGTTTGAATTGGCTTGTTCAGATAACACAATGTTGAGGAGAACTGGTTTCCTTAAAGCTGTTTTAAACTATCACTTTGTCATTTTAATCTTTTGCAGAGACCATGCTGTCTGAATCGGAAATGGGTACTGTATTGGCAGATTCGGCCTCTAACTTGGATGTTCCAGTGCCGTGTGAGGTGTCTCTTAGTGATGTCATGGTGAACTCTCCATCCAGGTTTGTCCAGTTTCTTTAAAAAAAATTCTACTTGGATTATTTCCCATTTGATTAACAACTATGATAGTTTCCATGACAATCTACATTAACATGGGTTTGTACTACAAAATCTAATGCTGTGAGGAAGTAAAAGAGCAGAATAGAACTTGCTTTACATAGTGCAGTGACTAGCTTCTGAAATACACTATGCATTTGGTTTATGTTCAAAAAGCGTTCTGTACAGGCAGACTGAACTTCACTTTTATAAAAAAGTATGAATTTAATATTAACTCTCTCTAGCAGAATTTAAATTTGTCTGTAGAAAGGCATTGGCCATTTGTGTCTAATACCTCGCACTTCTATATTACAGAATGTTGCTATACTGTAAACAGAATATTGGCTGTCTGCAGAGAAATTTCCAAATGTAGGAAAGTACTTCTTGTTTGTCCCTCATATGAGGGAAGTCAGGGGGATCTTTGTCAAAGTAGGCAATGTGTAGCCATGTATCTCTTAAACCCTGTGGGAAAACTAAAAGTAAAGATTGGCTGCACAGATGTGGGAGATCACTGTGCCGCTCCCACCGAGGACACAGACTCAGTGGTGAGGCTGCACCCAACCCTGACACAGCACAAGGACCGGGCCTGCCCCAGAAACACCCCAGGCCCTGCCCCTCTGTGCTAGGTGTGGGCAGGCAGACTCAGCAAGGCAGGATCCAGGAGTGGACCGGCTTAGTGGAGTGGGGGCAGGGGGGGATCTAGGTGTGGGTTGAGAGGCTTCTGTGTGGGGGATCCAGGTGTGGGGGGATTTGGGTGCATGGGCTTGTTGGGGCAGGGGTCTGGGTGCAAAGGTGATGACTCTGCAGGGGGTCCAGGTGAAGGTGGCTCAACTGGGTGGTCCAGGTACGGGAGAATGGAGCTTATTGGGGGAGGGGGGGATTGTGTGGGGGAGGGGTGAGGCTCAGCAGGGGGGTCTGGTTATGAGGGTCTGGATGCATGGGGGGGGGGCAGATGGGGGGTGCATTTCCCTGTACAGGGATCCCTCCCCTTGCAGCTGAGGAATGATGGGTGCAGGAAACAGGAAGTTTGCAGAGCTTCCTGCAGCTGGATGAGAAATCGTGGGGTGGGTGTGACCCAGCCCTGGATGCCATGCAGGGGAAGAGGAAGTACCATCCTCCCCAGCCCAGTCAGGACTAGCAGCTGAGCCAGGCGCAGGGTAAGAGCTACCAGCCGGGTCTTCCCCAGTCCTGTCCCCTGCCCCTCAGTGATTTACATCTCTGACGGCTGCCCTGAAACATACTGCTAGGGAGGGTCACATGTCCACTCCTGTGGCTTCCCTGTCAGTCGCTTTTCTGTGGTGTTTGGTGAGGAGAGAACTATATAGCTGGTCAGGTGAACCTATGGTCTGCTAGGACTCCCTGGCCCATAAAAACCTCCCTAACGTAGATGGCCTGGAACAAAGATTTATAGCATTGAGCCCTAGCCAATGGGGAAGTGCCTGGCAAAAGATTAAGCTATCTTCAGTTAAGGCTGATTTAAGCAGAAGATTATATTTCATTCACACTTGCTCCTGCATAATTATAGCATAAGGTCCTTGTCAAACCAACTGCTGCTGGAGAAGAATTCTGACTGAATCAGGAACAGAAACATGCCTGGGACCAACATTCTCTTGTACCAAAGCCAACAGGGGGAGGGATAGCTCAGTGGTTTGAGCATTGGCCTGCTAAACCCAGGGTTGAGTTCAATCCTTGAAGGGACTATTGGGGAATTTAGTTGGGGATTAGTCCTGCTTTGAGCAACAGGTTGGACTAGAGGTCCCTTCCAACCCTGATATTCTATGATAAAATGAGGGTGGAAAAAATAAAAAAAACAGAACTACAAGCTAAAACTACAGACCTATCTACAGTCAATCATGTGCCAGGACTCTTGTATGTCACAATGATCTAGCTAAGATTTGCTATTTCTGTAGCAACAGTTAGTGTCCTAGTGACCCTGCCTGCCTGTAGGGTCAAAGTTGATACCTAGGGCTAGGGACAGCCTAGAATTCAGAAGTCAGTGATGTCATAAGAACCTAGTGAGTTCTAGAAGACTGGCATTTGCTCAGAAAATTCTCAGTAAGTGGACATTGAGGGATACCCTCACTCGAACCGTGGATCATTACTTAACAGAACAAAAGGTGGGACTCTTCCCCCTACCTGAGTTTTCATGGAGAAGACTGAAGGTTCAGTACTGACATGAAGTGCTCACCTGCCCATCAGCCCACAGTGATGTCAAAGAGTGACGGACTTTAGAGAAACAGGAAGGCAAATTGGGAAGGCAAGGTAGAAGGGAATATTCAGTCCTTATGGGGTGGAAAATAACCTTTATTTAGATTATCTGGGAGTCATGGCTGACTAATGAGTTAGGGGGACTATATGAATGGCGTGTTGTAGAGTGCAGGGGGGTAAGCACCATCCATTTGAATACTAGGAGAGCAGGACAGTTACACTTGTAGCTCAAGGAATCTCATTCTGGTGAGTGGTGCATGGGTCCCCAAAGGCCAGGCCGGAGTTCTGTTAGCTTATCTGGAGGTGAGGTATGTGACTGCTGGCAGATTTTTCATTATGCCAAACATACCTGGCTAGTGAAGGCAGAGAACGAAGGTCTGATGAATAAACCTGTCTTGGAGAGGAAGAATACCACATCTCTCCATTCCTCTCAGCAGCCAAGAGGGTACAGTGGAGTTCACTTGCTCCCCATCTTCTACAAAAGTTGTCTTCCAGCAAGATTAAAACTGGAGGAGAGATGTTGCCCAGCACCATGATGGGATGATCCCTTAACTATTATGTTGATGACTCAAATAACTATAGTTAAGGCAACCTTTTAGTCACTTATATTTTTAGTAAAAGTCAGACAGGTCACGGCTGAGGGTTCAGACTCCGGGATGGGGCCAAGAATGAGGAGCTTGGGGTGTAGGCTGTCCCAGGGCTACAGCAGGGGGAGAGGACTCTTCTCCCCCCCCCACTTCCCTCTGGGGTTAGGGGGAAGGAATCTCTCCCCACTGCAGCCCTAAGCACCTGCATGGCACTTAATAGGCTGTTGCATAGCTTAGAGAGAACTTGGCCTGTGACCTGTCCATGACTTGTACTATACCCCAACTAAATATTGGGGGGAGGGGGCACCATGGGTGCTGTTGGGGGAGTTAGTGGGACTGGCAGGTTCCCTACCCAGCTTCTCGGAAGCAGCAACATGTCCCTCCCATAGCTTCTAGCTCTGCACTGCCAGCACAACAGCTCCCATTGGCCAGGAATTACAGTCAATGGGAGTTGCAGGGGCAGTGCCTGTGGGTGGAGGCAGCACACATTGCTAGGAGCTGAGGGAGGAAGGGACATGTTGCCACTTCTGGGGAGCGCCCCCCCCCAAGGTAAGTGCTGCCCAGAGCCTTCACCCCCTCCCACACCGAATCTCCTCCTGCTGCTGGGGGGTGGGCAGTGGCCTGAGACTGCCCCAGCAGCAGCTGGTGCAAATGCCCCACGGGCTGCCTGAGCTTGGGCTGCCCCAGAGCCAGCCACACCAGCTGCTACAGAGGTCACAGAAAGTCATGACCAACTCACAGCCTTAACTATATAGTTTGCATGACTCACTTGAGCTCTGATCACTGCCTCAAAGTTATGTCTAGGATTAAGTCGACCATAAAAATGTTGAAACACTAGTTAGGTGGCTATTTCAGCCACACAACACTGGTATCAAACATTGTATGACTTGTGAAAAGCTACTTCCATGGCTTTTTGGAGGAGGTGGGGTGAGGGGGGTAATGGGCTAAAAAAGGGTCTGGAGATGCATGGTGGGCTAGGAAGAGACCTCAAGACACTATTGAGGCAAACGGCTTAGTAGGAGTCAAAACTAACTTTTATGTGACTCAGAGGATCTCTTGCATTCCATCTTATGGACCTGTGGGATATAAACCTTCATGCTTTGAGAGAAAAGCCGCCCATTAACTGATAAGTGTTTAGGAAACCTTCCCTTAATGGACTAACCAGACCAGAAGGGGTTTCTTTCACCTTCCTTTGACGCATCTGGCGTAATGTGGTGGTTTTTGTTGACTACTGGTGGCCGAAGCGTACTAGAGTTTGTGCAAAAGCAGTGTTGGAAGTTGTGAAAATTGACCGACTTTCAGGCTGCTGAATCCTTCTGGGCCTCTTAGGGACTTTCCTGAGAGAGTGCTGGGTGACCGCTCATCTGAGTGGTAAGGAGGAAAAGCTGCTGGGGCCAAGTGTCCTGGATTGGCTCTCTGTGGCAGTGAGCAGGGAAGACCCGTTCCCTAGAAGGAGCAGAAGAGCACTCCTCCACTTCTGGCATCTGCTTTAAGTCCACAACTTGGGAAGCTGTTTGGCTTGTGTGTGTTTTCCCCCAGTTGTGCCAGTCTTCCTAGCTGCCAGTGCATGCCAAGCTTGAGTTCAGGCTCAGCTTGCCTGGCAATGCAAGTAATCAGTTCATGTTCAGGTCCAAACTAGTTCTGTGTTCAAACTTGTGTTAACAAAAACACTTTGGATTTAGATTGTAAAGTTTTTGAGGCTGGGACTGTCTTGCTATGTTAGCCCCATATAGACTGTCAGTAAAAGGAACAACAGACTCAAATCCAGAATATTGGGGACCAACAATAGAGTAGGAAAATCCCCCTCCTGACATCAAGGGATTAGCATAACTAAATTATGAAACTGTGAAAATATCTGAGAACTGTGATGAAAATATGCTGTACACTTAGGTCAGCATACTAAAATAACATCCAATACTTAGTGCTTGCTATTGCTTGCAGAACTGTTGAGGACCATAACGCTGAAATAACCGAAGAGACCAAGACTGAGGAATCTCAGCTAGATATGTTTAGATCCAAAGGTAAGCAAAAAGGAATCAGTTTATAACAAAAGATAATTATAACAATCAAATAAGTTGCTCTAAACTTCTTTAAATTGTTGCCTTCCAAAATTGTATGCTATAAAACAAAGAAACTTAACCTGCAGAATTGTCTCCTGAGAAACCATGCTGAATTTAGCTTGGGTTGCAGTGGTGGTGGCCCTCAGGGAGGGGTAAATGTTACACTATGCTGTGTGCCAGTGGATAAGCCCCTTGGGGCAGAGGCACTGAATGAGTTTGGCCTCCACAGAAGGGTACCAGCTGGTCCTGTATAAGCATCTTCTGGCAGAATAGCACCCTCCTTGTTAGAGGGCACGTGGTGGTGGTAGTAGTAGTGGGAGGGAGAGGTTTCAGGTTCCCCCTTTTTTTTTTTTTTTTTTTTTTTTTTTTTTTTGTTCTTTTGCACAGTTTGAATATAGTTCAGGTTTCAGCAAAACTCCAGTCTCAAAATAGAATCTGACCTACCTGCCAACTTGCCCAAAGTGACAATTCACATTACATCTTGGGTACAATCTCTCAGATTTGACATCACTTATTTCATAGTGGCAGAAGGAAAAAATCTAAATGCAAGGCATTACACTAACACCTTATTTATTTTAAATACTAGCTTCATCCCCTGCCTCAGGCCTATGGACAACACGACGGGATGGAGAAGTTAAACTAAGGCTAGAGCAACAGGGTATTGGTAGTGAAACACCAAAGACTGTTCCTGAACTATTACAGGAAGCTGTTAAAAAATATGGTGACTATTTTGCCCTTGCATCAAAGAAGGGTGACCAGTGGATAAAGCAAACTTATAAGCAATACTATGAGGAATGTCGGAAGGCAGCAAAAAGCTTTATAAAGGTATGTCTTGTAGAACTTTTATTCACCCATCCACTGTCACTCTGATTGCACTAATGTCCATATTCAGTCACTGAAACTTAAACATTTTCTAAGTATGCCCTAATTTTACAGGAAGAGGGGTTGGGCACAGTGGAAACTGTGGCTCAGTATCATGGAGTCTTAATGAGATACATTTGCTAACTGAATTGTTCTGTCTGAAACTTCTCATGTGCTCATGCCAGAGGATGACTCTTCAGGAGGCTTGTGAGTTGGGGTTTTTTCCTCATCTTGGATATACATAACATTCCTCAAAGGAATTTAAACTTAGACTCTAAACCTGGCTTATTCTGTTGTGTAACTTAACTCTAAAAATGTGGGTTAATTCTGGACACATTTATTATTTAAATGTTTAATTTCCCTCCCCGCCCATATTGAAAAATTCAAGACAACCTTACAGAACTCTCAAACTTACCAGCCAAGCCTCGTTCTATTTGTATACTCTCTGCTGCAATAACTAATGAGATCCAAGGATGTGATTATACTCTCCAGAAAAATCTTTCAAGTCTGGTTCCAAGAGGTCAGGCTATTCTTAGACTTCTCAGCAACTGGCAGGGGCTGCTGCTTGACAATGCTATTACTATACGCGAGTGTCTCCTACTGTCCATGAAATGTTCGGTCTGTTTATTAAAATATCTCAAAACTAAGGAAATGGCCAAACTGGAAAAAGTGACCTTTGAATAAGAGTGAAAAGTTGCTTCAAAACTTTCTGCTTGGCTTTTCACTAGCCTAGAAAGTCTTGTGTGCCACCCTCTTGCAGGAACTCTATGGCTGAATATATTGGACCTCTTGTCCAGGTTTCACTCATGACTAGAGAGGATTTGTCAAACTAAAAATCACATGTGCTTTCTGTTAGTCTATTGCTCTAACTTAAAGAAGCTCTGAAATCCCAGACTCCTGCCCTTTCAATTGTGTAGTAGGAGTTCCTGCAGCAGAACCAGGAGGATCTGATGTGAAATCCTGGTCCAATTGAAGTCCATAGCAAACCAGCCCTGGGCTTCAATGGAGTCAGGATGGATGCCCTTGATATTACTGATAAGTCGCATTTAAAATTAAAATGTGACTAACCTAACCTTCAAAGTAACTATGAAAGGTACTAAATACAACTGTCTCCTACTAACTTTCTCTTTCTGCCATTTTTAAATTTTGCCTAAGTCCACAGAGGGAGCTGATATCTGTCTAGATTAAGCTCATGAGTTTAGATTCCTGATCTCGTCTTAAACTATAATGTATTACTTCATGCCAATGAAATGGTCTTATTGCATTTGCTGGGAGTCTGCATTTGCACTTTGAACAAAACAGAGCAATGTCTTGAGACTAAATTTTAACAACTTGTATGTTGGTTCTGTGCAGGGCTGGTGCAAGGAAGTTTTGCGCCCTAGGCAAAACTTCCACCTTGCATACCCCCCGCCCCCGAGCCCTGCAGCGGCAGCTTCCTCCCCCGGGGAGCCGTGCAGCAGCTCCCCACCCCAGCTCACCTCTGCTCTGCCTCCTGCCTGAGCACGCCCCCCTGCTCTAATTCTCCTCCCCTCCTGGGCTTGTGGTGCCAGGGAGGTGGGAGAAGTGGAGCGGCGACCAAGCACTCGGGGAGGGGGCGTAGGAACGCTGTGTGTTTTTTATTTTTATTTTTTATTTTTAAATTGGGGGCACCGCTTTTTGGCGCCCCCAAATCTTGGCGCCCTAGGCAACTGCCTAGTTTGCCTAAATGGTAGCACTGTCCCTGGTTCTGTGCTAATCCTTAAGGGAATTTCTTTAATGCAAATCCTTTTGTATGCTGGGTGGGGTTTTTCTTGATGTTTATGCTCAAAGTATATGGCAAGATGTTCAACAAACTAAGGCCTATACTACCACTTTATGTTGGAAAAACTGTCGCTCAGAAAAAACACTCAAGCAACCTACGTTTATTTCACTGGCAAAAGTGGTGGTGTGCACAGGGCTATGTCAGTGGGAAAGTTTCTCCCACCAACATAGCTACCACTGCTTGTTGAGGTGGTTTTATGTCAACAGGAGAGCTTTCTCCTGTCTGCATAGAGCAGCTACACAAGTCATCTTACAGCTGCACCAGTCCAGCTGTGCCACTGTAAGCTCGCTAGTGTATACATGGCTTAACTCATTTTAAGGCATTTAATTTTCCAAGAGAAATAAATCCTATCCTATCTGATCTTTGTTTACAGTTGGGATTGGAGCGGTTCCATGGAGTGGGCATTTTGGGATTTAATTCTGCAGAGTGGTTTATTGCTGACATTGGAGCTATTCTTGCTGGGTAAGAAACCAATTTAGTTTGCACTGGCACTTTAAAGACTATTACATTTTCAGATGCCAATAGATGTTAAAAACATGATGAAACAATTATTGATGTCAAAGGCTCTACTCTTTATTTGTGGCTAAAAATTTGTTTAGACTCTAGATATACCTCTTTAACAATCACTAGTACTTCTAATAACAAATGAACAAGGCAGACTAGAGGGATCTATCTATCGCTTGATTAGAGCAGGGGTTCTCAACCTTTTTCTTCCTGAGTCCCCTCTTCCCCCCCCAACATGCTGTTTAAAAACTACATGGCCCACCTGTGCCACAACTGGTTTTCTGCATATAAAAACCAGGGCCAGTGTTAGGGGATAGCAAGCAGGGCAACTGCCTGGGGCCCCCCACCACAGGGAGCCCCACAAAGCCAAGATGCTCAGGCTTTGGCTTCCACCCTGGAGGGTGGGGCTCAGGGACTCGGACTTCAGCCCCATGCGGTTGGGCTTCAGCTTTCTGCCCTGGGTCCCAGTGAGTCTAATGCTTGGCGGACTCCCTGAAACCTGCTCATGACCTCTGGTTGAGATCCACTGGATTAAAGGATGTTGTGCTTCCAGAACGCTGAGCTGAAGCAATAATACGCTAGTCTGCAAGAAAGTTTCATTACACTTCATGGTGGGGTGGGGACGACGACTGCAGAACCTCAGCTCCGTTACAGGCCTAGTAAAGACAATCTAGTATATTGTATATTCTTGCATCTGAAGAAGTGAGGTTCTTACCCACGAAAGCTTATGCTCCCAGTACTTCTGTTAGTCTCAAAGGTGCCACAGGACCCTCTGTTGCTTCTTAGTATATTGTGGCTCCTGAAAAACACACGTTATAAATCTTCATTAATGGAATCTCAGTTTCTAGAACTTAACACACAGGAGGTATCCTCATTACAAAAAAGGAATTTAGATTAATCTGTCTTTACATCGTGGAGCACTTTTCCAGGTGGGAAGGCTCTTCTGTAGAGAGGCCAACTTCTGAGACTGAAATCCTTGACTAGTTACCCTCAAACTCTGATTTATTTATAGTGGTTTTGCTGTTGGCATCTACACCACAAACTCTCCTGAAGCCTGCCAGTATGTAGCGGAGAACTGTGGCGCTAATATCCTGGTTGTGGAGAATCATAAACAGCTGCAGAAAATCCTAGAAGTAAGTATCTTTTTATAGAGTTGTTTAGGGGTGGCAGTGGCATATGGAAAGCATTTGGCTGGGTTAGATAGTCAAGCAAGTATTTAAATTACATCCCTAGCTCTACTCTAGGATGTGTTCCCTCTCCTGTTCGTTTATTGTGTCAAACCAAGAGATGCCTGTTTCTGGGCTGGGAATGGAAGGGGACTTGACAGTATGGCAGAACTGCCCCTTTCCCCCTGCGATTTCAAACCACACTGGTGTGTGTGTGTGTGGCACTCTAAAGGGATACGGTGGATTACAAACACTCACTAATGCTTGCAAGCCTTCCTGTGAGTGGGCAGGGATGACCAATTGGGACTAGAGTGAAAAGGTGATTGCAATGTTAAATATGAAGACTGGAATCTCATTAAAACTGAAATCAAACAATCCAACCTGTGCTCTTGCCCATCAGAGGTGGATGGGTGGGGGCTGGTAGCCAAAGCACTTTTCCAGGTGGAAAGTTGAAGTTATAAACGCACGGTTTACACTCCTAGTCAAGGCTCTTGAAATCATCAAGGAATACCACAAGCAAAAATAAAGCGTCACTACAAATTCCATGATGCTTTCTGGAAATCAAGGTGTTCCTGTAAAACTTCAGTCTGGATAATTACTTTCTAACTACCTGAAGTTCCTCCAGTTCAAATAGTCAGAGAATCCAACAGGATTCTCAGACTATCATTAAATAGCATTAATATTCTCCACTCCAAAGGTGGCGGTGTTTTCAGTTGTAGGGGAAGCTATCTTCAGACTACATCAGAAAGTTCTGTTGCATATCTCAAGCTAAAAGGAAGGCGCAAGAAACACTAGTTTACTCTGATACCTTGCTTCCTCTTTACTGCAGGTTCAGCCCAAGCTCCCTCTTCTGAAAGCAATCATCCAGTACAATGGAGAGCTTAAGGAGAAAAGACCAAATCTCTACACTGTAAGTAATGATACTTATGTAACATTTGAGGTGTTGCTTGCATATTACAAACACCTCTGAATAACTAGCTACAATTTGTGGTGATGCTGCAAGTACACCTCTCTTGACCTGCAGCTTTAGTGAGTAATACTGACAAACTGTCCCATTGCCATCTCTCAGGCATGGCTCACCTGTGGAGGGGCCCTACTTTGTTAATCAGGGAACAGTTTGGGGTGGGGAAAGAGTTCTTGATCTTCTATTATGTTCTTTCATAAATTGCTTACACTTGTACACAGTGGATGGAGGTGGGGGGAATACTACAAGATAAGAATTCTCCACTCACACAAGTGGTAACTTCACAGCTGTGTAGCGTGGATGTAATGACTACACAAAAGCCATGGAGAAGTAGGTCCTTATCTCTCAAACTCTCCTGGAGGGTCACCATTTCCAATAAAGCACAAAAATGGCTTTTCTGGAAGTGTTCCCAGTCCTATTTTTAAATAAGCCCTTAGACAAGACACAAGCAAGACTCAATGAAAACATCACTACCAGCCCAGGAAGCTCCCTTAAAACTACACCCACAAAACATGTCTTCCTTCTCCATGTGTCAGTAGAACAAAATCACAGCGCTAGGGCCACCCCCTCCATATTCCTCACACCCACACACCCATATCCACCTCTTAATACACTGTATTGTAATTGAAGTGAATTCTTGATGGAAAGACCTCCATGGACTAAGTGAAGATATAATTAGATGTGTAAACCTGTGAAATCTCACTGGAAAAACAATCGTGGTCTTCACCAATTTAAATACCTCCACCCACCCCAGCCCTTCCAGACAGCTTAGTTGCATATGTGAAAGAAGGTGTAAAGCCTGACCAAGCTCTTTACTTTTGAATGCAGTGGAGTGAATTTATGAGCCTTGGCAGTGATGTTCCAGATTCCCAGCTTGATAAGATCATTGAGTCCCAGAAGCCTAACCAATGCTGTACACTGATCTATACCTCAGGAACAACTGGACAGCCAAAGGGCGTTATGCTCAGTCATGATAATGTAAGTATTCTTGCCTACAAGTAAAAAAGAAAACTGCTTTTGGCTTTCAGATTTCTCTGGGATGCACTATTTTAAATAGTGTTGAGTTTGGAAGAATGGCCAAATATTTTAACACTAGGACATAATTGAAATGAACACAAATTAACTTTGGAACGGTTTCTCTTTTCAAGACCTTATTTATTTATTTATTTATTTTTATTTAAAGCAAGATTTGTCAAAATTCATTCACTCTGACCAGAAGTAAGGCAAATCTTGCCTACGTTGTCATGTCCCACAAGTGTATGTCCAGAGCACCCATGGCTTGGTCAGAATAGATCTCTAGGAAAAGAATTATTAGACATATTTTGTCCTCCAAATACAGAGAACCATTTGTCACATTAGTGACAGACTAACTTCAACAAGGGCAGTACTCTTCCATGACCCAGATCAGGACACTGAAACTGTTGCTGGGTTTCTTGTAGACTTGGGCCCTACTGTTCGTTACTGCTATAATGGTTAGCTCTTATGTCTCTTCTTTGTAAATTGCATTGAGATCTAATGATCAGGATCTCCATTTTACAAAGCTTAACCTTGGCCAGCATTCATAGGGGGGGAGCTATTTAATGAAATAAGACTAGAACCCTCACCTTCCATCAAATGGGCTGGCAGAGCCACCACTAACCTAGACACTCCTCTCCATGGTGGCCTCCGCATAGAGGTGACTCAAGTAGTTTGGGATAACTTGTTTCCCTAGTATTACTAATGCTGTTTTACACACCTTATGTAGTTTGAGACTAGTCAGCCAGCAAAAATGTCAAATTAGGAGCATCTCATGAATCTGTTTTGAGATTATGCTCTTTGTTCAGCTGGTGAATCTGTTAAGATACCAAGAGAGCCTCTGAAAAGCGCAGTCCTTGGACTGAAGGGCCACACCTAATGTGTGTGAGACGAAAACCGAGGCTTTAGCCTCACTCCAAAAGCACAAACCAAACCTGTCCAATGGTCATGACTGTCTTCTGTGGATGCAAGTTCATACAGTTTGCTTTTTGAAACCCTTCTTAAGCTCTAAGTGTACAAAGTCTGGGACTGGAGCAATCTCCCAGACAGGGACTGTAGATTGAAAGCAGAGTAGTATTGGCCACAGAGACTAAGGCAATTGAGGAGAAAGTGACTGAGATGCCGTGGCAGGTCTAATCTTCACTTTCTCTTTGTAAGTAGCTTCTGCGTACACAGTGTCTTTACTGAATTCGTTTTGATCAAGAGATTTGGGTACTGGACCCAGGATGCCTTCCTAGTGCCTGAGC
Source organism: Chrysemys picta bellii (assembly GCF_011386835.1). NCBI lineage: Eukaryota > Metazoa > Chordata > Testudines > Emydidae > Chrysemys > Chrysemys picta. Next base: position 7,595,665 of record NC_088815.1, on the reverse strand, counting down.
AGACCCAACAGGGAACATGAGAATTTCCAGACCAGTGCTCCATCTAGTCAATAGCCTGTCAGAAGGTGCAAGACTGCCCTGCTGTGAGCAATGATGGAAATACCTGCCCATAAGTGACATTTCTTCTCCGCTTCCTCAGAGTATAAATGGCACATGCCTTCAGTCACCCCTGAGAAGGGGGGAGACCTACTGCTGCCCTTCCAGTAGCAGGGGGCTGAACATTTACTTGAAGCCTACATCTAGGAACTACAGAAGTAGACCATAACACCAGATGGGGGACTCTAGTCACCATGACCCCCAAATCTGAGTCATTGCTTCCTGGGATAATCAGCTGAACATGAACTCCCAGTGTGACACTGATCCTTGGATGCATAAATAGGAGATTCTTGAGTAAGACTAGAGGGGTTTTTACATTTTTAAATTGGTCACTACTGTGACCATGGCTGGACTACTGTTTCCACAATTCAAAAATAGGGAAGGGATAGACTCAAGGTGTGGGATCCACAAAACTACTCAAGTGCCTAAGTCCCAGTTTCGGCTCCACTGTGATCCATACAACTCCTGCTGAATTCTGTAGGCACTGAAACTCACTTGGTGCCTAAGCTTGTTCAGGGTAAAAGTTCCCTCAGCGTCTGTTTCATGCTCTGGACATGTCCACTGCTGCCTCCATCTAGGCATCCAGATGCCTATCTCCCGCCAAAGCCCGGCCTAGACAGTGACTCTCGAATCAAGGAAAGACTGGCTTTCAGCCACTATAGCCGCATGCAGAGCCTGATCTCATAGGTGGCCTCCAAGCAAGCCCACTGGAGCAGCTCTTATTCAAAATCTGGCTGGAGGAAGGGATAGTGGTGGTGCCCACTTTAGCTTTGTGCCCCAATAGCTAGAGCACTCACCTGGATTATGGGAGACCCAGGTGCAATTCCCACCGCTGAGGTGGGCTCTACCACTGAGCTATAGGACATTCTGATGTGGGGCAGTCGCTGGACAAGAGTGGGAATGACTGACTGTGTAGCCCAGCGTTTAGGGCACTCACCTCCTGGGTCCCGTCATTCATTATTTACACACAGTGGAACAGCTTCCTCAGGAGAAACGGAGGGAGCCCCACATCAAAATATCCCAGACCTCAGTGGCTAGAGCACGCTCCTGAGAGGGACACCCCTCTCCACCTGCTCCCTTCTCCTCCTCTGCCAAAGAGGGGGAATTGAACCTGGAGCTCCTATTTCCCAGGGGCATGCTCTAACCTCTGAGCTAGAAACTGTTTGTAAGGTGGGCATCACCCCCTCCAGCCACTTTGTGTAGAGTGGGGCAGAGTCTAACGCCTTCTCGTGAGAAGTGACTTCGGTGCCTAAGCTGCCTGACTCCAGATGGCTGATTCCCATTCATGAGTTGCTAAGCAGAGATAGGTACCTATCGCAGAGGGGCAGGGTTAGGACACACCCCTCTGGTGAGCATCTCCCACTGGCTGTCTTAGTGGGCTTCCCGCCTAACATGGCTTTTGTGAATTGCATTCTAAGGGCTTGTCTATACTTACCGCGCTGGTTCGGCGGCAGGCAATCGAACTTCTGGGTTCGATTTATCGCGTCTAGTCTGGACGCGATAAATCGAACTCAGAAGTGCTCCCCGTCGACTCCAGTAATCCTGCTCGCCGCGAGGAGTACGCGGAGTCGACGGGGGAGCCTGCCTGCCGGGTCTGGACGGCGGTAAGTTCGAACTAAGGTACGTCGACTTCAGCTACGTTATTCACGTAGCTGAAGTTGCGTACCTTAGTTCGATTTGGGGGTTTAGTGTAGACCAAGCCTTAGGTGCCTATCTCTCCCCATTTGTTACAGAGGAAGCCTAACTTGGCATTGTGGATATCTGTGTTTCCTGTGGGTTTCTAGATGCCTAAAAGTTAGGTGCCATGATGCTCAGCATTGCAACAGCTGAGTCCCTTCATGAATCCCACCCAAGGAGCACTGTCTAGTTAGCCTCACAGAGAAGGTTAAGGGGTGACTTGGTCAGCCTACAAGTACCTATGGGGAACACATTTGATTATTGTCTCTTCAATCTAGCAGACAAAAGTATAAGATCCAGTGTCTGGAAACTGAAGCTAGAGACATTCAGACTGGAAATAAGGTGTAAATTTTTAAGAGGGCAATTAACCACTGAAACAATTTACCAAGAGTCATAGTAGATTCTTAATCAATGACAACTAGTAAATTAAGATCAGATCTTTTAGAAAAATATTTGTAGTTCAAAAGGAATTATTTTGGGAATTCTATGGCTTGTGTTCTACAGAAGGTAGATTAGATGATCAGTGGTCATTTCTGGCCTTGGAATCTAGTAATCTAATTGTTATCCGCTTAACCTTAACTGATAGGGCTCGTTCTGATTTCCCCCCCAAATTGATTGAAACTTGTGTTTTAACTTAATCAAACTAGCCAAAGAGACCAAGAAAAGGGAGAAACTCCCAAAGTGAAATGTTTAGTGGATTTAAAACACACAAAGCATACTTGTTTAGATACTCTGCAGTTCACAACATTAAATAACATCTGTGTTGTGCCTTGCAAACTTGTTCAGAACCACTAGTGTGAATGGTAACCATGAGGTGCTTCTGTTTTCAGATAACTTGGACTTCGCTATCAGCAGGGCGCTACGTACAACTGACCGAAGCTACCGAACAACAGGAGCTGGTGATCAGCTACCTTCCCCTCAGTCATATTGCTGCTCAAATGATTGATATTTGGCTGCCAATAACATTTGGTGCACAAGTTTTCTTTGCTCAACCAGATGCACTGAAGGTAAAGACCATGCTACTTAATCTAGATGCTTATAGACAGTAACAGGGCTGTGTATCTCAGTGGTTTTTTTTAGCAGTTGTGTCACAAGAGGAAACCTAGGTTGGCTATGAACAAAGCTGACAAAATCCTGAGAAACTCAGATTACGCTTATCCAAGTAATAGTAAATAACACTGTTTTTGTAACCTAAAACAGACCCTTAAACTTGACACACTAGCAAGTAACTCTGACATCTATTCACCTTTCTGCTCTGTATTGTACAAAGATGGATAAGGTGACCATGACTCTGAATCTATATGAATATATTGGGTCCTTGAATGTCATTTCAGACACTATATATTCTGCAACTTCCCTTTCTAATAGAGGGGTAGTGCAGTGGGTTTACTGGCCATACTCCAAAATCTCCCCAGGAGAAAATCTCTACCCGGTCATGTGAAGGGCCAGGTTTTTTGCCCTTGATGCATAGTTGGCACATGTGCATCTGGAGTCAAAGCAAGGGGCATTAACATGCCCTGGCCTTTGAAAACCAGAGTTTGTGACTAGCACTCAGAAAGCAAACTCCTCTCCACGCTGCTACCCATACAAAAAGGCAAGGTGGCTAGTATGAATGTTCCAGGGCTAGACTAATTGCTGAGCACAAGAGGCTGGTTTCTGGGGGCACCTAGCTTTTGACACTAATCTGGAGTCCACAGTGTAGTGGCACTATGGCATATTGTGAGTTGGATTCCTGAAAGTTGAAATGGGTGCTGATTCTGGGTTTGTGCCCCTTGAAGATGGGAGTGTATTGTAGGAATGGAGTACTCTACTCATTAGTAATCCGTGTTGACTCAGTCCATCATCGGTGGCTTTTGGAAGGAAATCTAGGTGTCAACTAGAAACAAAACCTCTTCTGAACAAAAGTGGTTTTAAACGTTAAAATTCTACTTCACTTAGGGCAGCTTGATAGACACCTTACGGGAGGTGAGACCAACAGCTTTTATGGGAGTGCCACGTGTCTGGGAGAAAATACAAGAAAAAATGAAATCTGTGGGTGCAAAATCATCTGCTCTCAGAAGAAAAGTGGCAGCATGGGCTAAGGAAGTAGGATTACAAACTAACCTGAAACGGATGAACGGGTAAATTTTTTTTAAAAGCAATTTAAATGCAGTCTGTAGATCCTAATAACATATTATGCCCTAATCTGATGGGATGCTGGCAAATGTAATATGCAGGATTGTCTTTAATGTATGGTCTGTAGTAAAAAGTTAAGAGCCTCTTCTTCTGAAACTAAGTAAAGCTTGGCTGTCTGGGATGACAAGATAGACTAACCTGAGCCTCTTTCAATTCTTCTCTTAAAGGGCTTCTGAACTCCCAATGAACTTCCGTCTAGCCAGGCAGTTGGTGTATAAAAAAGTTCGGAAGGGTCTTGGACTGGATCGATGCACAAAATGCTACACTGGGGCTGCCCCAATTACTAGAGAGACTCTGGAGTTTTTCCTGAGTCTTGACATTCCTGTGTATGAGTTGTATGGCATGAGTGAGAGCTCTGGACCTCACACAATCTCTCTTCCAGACGCGTTCAGAATCACTAGGTATGTATTCCTCATTGTGGAGGAGAACTAGATGCTGACTCTTGCATAAAGAACAACTTAATTAGTATTTCTCTCATACCAGAAACTCTCATACAACTTGGATCAGTGCTGCCCTTCGCTGAGACAGGCAGCTCCCCTCCTTCAGCCTGTACCAGCATCAGCTAGCCACCAGTAAGAGGGGCTTGGCAGCGAGCTCTTCTCAACTGTGAGGCTGAGGTACGGGAAAGGTGGAACTTGCCAGTGGCCTATAGAACAGGAGCTCTGTTTTAAAGCCTAAATCATCCAGGCTCTCTAGGAGGCACAACTGAGAAATGGAGGGATAGAGAGAAACTAATAAGAGGTGTCAAGTATCAAAGGGGTAGCCGTGTTAGTCTGGATTTGTAAAAGCAGCAAAGAGTCCTGTGGCACCTTATAGACTAACAGCCGTATTGTAGCATGAGCTTTCCTGGGTGAATACTCACTTCTTCGGATGCATGTAGTGGGAATTTCCAGGGGCAATTCCCTGGAAATTCCCACTACATGCATCCGAAGAAGTGAGTATTCACCCACGAAAGCTCATGCTACTATACGGCTGTTAGTCTATAAGGTGCCACGGGACTCTTCTCTGCTAATAAAAGAGGAATTGTCATTTGTTTCTCATGACTTCTACTCTGGCACACAATCATTTTTCATGGTACAGTTTAATATATCCAGTAACTTAGGGAAGATCAATGTGAATATATTACCATCTTTGAAATCACAAGCCAGGGTATTTAGTGTTTGGAATTCAATTAAGCTATTTTATTACAAATTTTCTAAACCTCAGGGATTCTAGAAGAGTATTTCGAAAACACCAAAGGCAGATCTATGCTTAAAACGCTGCAGTGGCACTTCAGTGAAGAGGCTAGCTGTGCCAATAGGAGGGCTTTTTCCATCAGTGTAGTAGTCCACCTCCCTGAGAGGCGGTAGCTAGGTCAACGGGAGAATTCTCCTGTCAACCTAGTGCTGTCTACACTGGGGGCTAGGTCTGTTTAACTGAGTCGCTCAGGAGATCTGGATTTTTTTTTTTTTTTTCATATTCCTGAGCAACATAGTTATAGTGACTTCATTTCCTAGTGTAAACCTGGCCTAAATGTCTAGTACGTGGGTGGCCAAACTTGCTGAAGCCTTGAACTCTGGCAGGCACCTCCCATGGGGGTGAAGCCCCAAGCCCTGGCAGATGCACCCAGCTCTCGAACTTCTGAAGATTATTGTATGCGGCTCGTAGTGTCGAAAGTTTGGCCACCCATAGTCTAGTAGGTACTAATCTCTCTGGTTAATATCAGATCCGTTTTTAGGTCTTGTTACACTACACTGACAGGCAGCTTATAAACAAATGAATTCCTTGCTGAAAGAGACATGATACCACAACCAGAATGTCTCATGACTTTGTGCAAATGCTTAAATTTAAAAATGGTACTGATAGGAATCTAACAATTCATAGCTTTTTAGCATACTGAATCTTAAGGAGAATATGTCCCTCTTTTAGCTGCGGAAAAGAGATTACAGGCTGCCGGACAATGATTTACAAGCCAGACAGCGATGGCAGTGGAGAGATCTGCTTCTCAGGAAGACACATCTTTATGGGCTATTTGAACATGGAAGATAAAACCAAAGAGGCAATTCATGAAGAAGGCTGGCTACATTCAGGTGATCTTGGCAAGCATGACAGAAATGGATTCCTTTACATCACTGGAAGAATTAAAGGTAATACCTCATCCTGTGCTATGAACTTTTAAATCTTGCAAGCTAAGCAGGCCTCTATCATGGCTTGGCATAACTCCTCCTGAGGTACTTATGACCTAGCATGGCATCTAGGTGATATGCTAACAGTGGTAGAGTATTCTAAATGTGGTGTAAAAATGCTGCAAAGCTAGAGACCACATTGCAGAAGTCAAGACTTCAAAGGGTGGGGGTTAAAGAGCCAGTGGCCTGCTCTGCAACATGATAGTTGTCTAAAGCCGACTCTTGCTAGCTATAGTCTGACTTGAGGGAATCTAGCTTGGCAAAGTCACTTTTCTAATTTCAACAGGCTATGGTAGCATTAGCTCTTACCGCATCATCCGCCTTCACCGTCAGATGAGCCAGCTATTTGGATATAAAATTTTATATCCAGTGAAGCAGTTCTTGGGAGTGGCCTGTATATACAACTCCTTGCTATAAAGGACACCTACTTAAATCAGGTTACTATAGGACAGATACAAAAGCAGATCAGTGATCTATTTATCTAGTGTGTCCTCTTCAGAGAGAAATAGTTGATCCTTCCACCTTTGTGCTCTCAGTAGCACAAGCATACTTGGGTCAGTCGGGAGGCAGTGGGGTAAAGGATTAGCATTTTCCTCATGGGGGGTGGGAGGGAAACTCTCTGGCAGCAGAACATTTATAATGCTAAAAATAGTGTAGATGTGGAAGGCACTGGTTGGCCATATAGGGTCTCTCTCCTAGGGTTTGGGTGTGTACGTACTCCCCCATCTAAACTTTTTGCCTCCTCCATACAGCTATTTATACCCATACTAGCTGGGCATGTGCTATCTGTACCCCTACATGCTACTGTCAGGGAAGAACTAGCCGTGTCCCCTGTAGGCCCTCTGCCCTTTTCCCAAAGGGTCTGAAACTGCCTAGTTCTGAGCCACTGTAGAAATGTCCCCCTCATGTCTCTCAGCATCAGTCTGAAGTGCCCTGGAGCTATCTACCCCTATCCAAATACGCATGGATGGTCTTGAGTCTCTTGGGTACTGAATAGGCACCCTTCTGCATTGGCATAGACAGGGAAGAATCTGCCTCTGGGTCCCCCTCCAGTGCTGATGCCTGGCTACCAGCACTAGAGTTCTGGTAAGGACTGGGTTAAATAGCGTCCCTCCCTCCCTGGGGTGTAGAAGTATGGCCCAAGACCCTTTATTCAAGGGAAAGGGTGGTGAACAGTCAGATACCAACAGCTTCATGGCTCCAAATGACCCCTACAGCAAGAGCCCAAACTCCATAATCTCAGATGGTGGATTCTGCTCAGGTCCTGAGCACAAATCAGGCCAAGGGAGGGGATGGGGAAGAGAACAATTAATGGTGGATGGGGCTGAAGACCTTTTTGTTCTTTGCATGCAAAGGAACAGCTAGTCTCTTTGCTCTTGGGGGGGAGGGGGGTGCTGGTTCCTCTCCGGGCTTTCCTAATGTGCAGATCCAACTAGGATGGGGAGAATCTTCCCAAGTCAGGATGACTGTTGTCCCAGGGAATCTTGCAGTACTAAGCTGTTAAAAGGTTCATAGAACTAACTTGATATTCAAGGCCCCATGTACTAAGTCATAAACTGTACCTAAATTCTGCAGAGTCCTAGGTTCTCCAGTGCATGGGGAAAAACTCCCCTCTACAGCAGTTATTCACGTGTATATTTTACTAGCACAGTAAACCATGTATGTCTTTATTAAATTGACTTTTAGGGACACATTTATATCATTTGTGGCTACAAGACAGAAATTGGCTAACGTGTGCAGGTGCTGTAATCTTTGCCCATCAATTTCTCTGAAACCTACACATCACAAAAAGCACAACTGGAACTGCAGTGAACGATCACATTTTCATAGTTATGCCTAACTGTCTTCTAGAGCTCATCATTACTGCTGGAGGGGAGAATATCCCTCCCGTTCCAATTGAAGATGCTGTAAAGGAGGCTGTTCCTATAATTAGTAATGCTATGTTAGTTGGAGACAAAGCAAAATTCCTTGCTATGCTTCTAACTCTGAAGGTATGGTTCTTTCCATTATCTCCTGATATGTAGCCAGAAAATAAGATGAGCTATCACCTTAGCCAGAATGGCTGTATTCTGGAAGTAGAAGAGTTAAGAGGGCTTGTCATGGTCAAATGAAAGATTTGAAATTTGTATCCAATACCTGCAAATAAGCAAACCTAATCTTCTACCGAATCTAAGCAACACCAAACCGCATGTCCTGCTGTAACCTTAAATTACAAGGACCTGACTATAAAGAAGTACATGGGAGCAACTCTTGACTTCATGTTTAGATTCTATGGCTATCGTTTGGTTATGAAGCGGTGCAATTCCTCCCTCTGAATATACATATTCAGCAAAATAGAAGGGAGTTGAAGTTGAGGACATGGAAGCAGTAAGAAGCAAGAGGAAAAATGTGGTTCTCACTTCTATTTCCTCCCAAACCTCTCCCACCATACCAGTAACAAGCTGTAGCTTCTTTGTTTAAATCTGATTTGCTTTAAAAGTTTCCCAGGTTGGTAATGACAAGCTCAACAACCTGCAAAATACCTGTTTTTGCCAAGGAAGATGGAGCTCTAGATTTCTGGAGGCCAGTTCCCACTCTCCATAATAAGAGCTGTTGGGTGCAGAGCTGTTAAGAGACCTTGACAAATCAGTATAGGAAGCTTGTGCTCCATTGTCTGTCAGTACTTCAGTGCTGCTTACCTCTCCCAGATTCAATGCGTTTCTTTCTCTAACTCTAGAAATGCCCCCAATAATTAATTGGGGGGGAGGGAGGGAAGCACTAACCACAACTATAGCTATAACAAAATAGTCCTGGAAATTCTCTACCTACTTCTAGAGCAGCCCAAGTGCTGAACAAACTTTTTTCTCAGCGTGCTGAGATCTGAGGGGTTTAACATGAACATAATCTCCTTCAACTACCAGGCTTCAGTGAATTGGTAAACTATTGCACCAAGGTGATGTGATTCTGGCTGTCTGCTTAGGATCAGCCAAGGTAATAACTTTGCTGGGTTAAATAACAATGATACTGTAGAAAAGAACTTACTCTTTTCTACGGTGTAGTTAATATATTAACTGTTGAACCAGTGAAGTAATGTTGTTCTGTCCTTCCTCTTACAGTGCAATGTAAATGAAGAAACAGGGGAACCACAGGATGACCTTACTCCAGAAGCCATAGCATACTGTCTCAGATTAGGCAGCAAAGCTACAAAAGTCTCAGACGTTGTAGGTGGCAAAGACAAAGCTGTTGATGCTGCTATCCAGAAGGGAATTGCATTAGTCAATGAGAGAGCAATCTCAAATGCACAGAAAGTCCAGAAGTGGGTCCTTCTAGAAAAGGACTTCTCAGTCGCTGGTGGAGAGCTAGGTAAGTGACCTGGGCTACTGCATATTGAAACAAATGCAGGACTCCTGATTTCAAATTAGGTGGTGGCACGTCTTCTCCTCATTTCCCTAACGTCCTGTGTGATGTGTTAGACTACAGGTGGTCTTAAACTGCTCTGAGTGTACAGTGTGTGCTCCACGGTGCTAGATACTCAAGCAAGTGAACTGCAGGAGCCGATAAGCTGGGTAGGTTGGACAGTAGCCACTTTTGGCACTCTGCAAGTCTGATGTGGTAACCAGAGGTTTCTGGTTGACCGGAGTGAGGGGAGGAGATGCTGTCTGTCTTGTGGGTGGAACGGGATGTGACTTTAGTCTTGGAGCATGGGATGGATTGAATGTTTCATTCCAACTCAAGCAAGCCTCGCTGGTAACCACCTGCATCCTGTTGTAGCAACAAGTTGCTACATCTGCAGCAGTTGAACCAAATCAAAGATTTGGATACTAATGTCCAAGCTTCGAAGTGAACATCTCTTCCTCCCCTCTCCTGCCTTCCCCCAAGGCATGGAAATAATTTGCACTTGTTGGAGTTAAGTAGGAGCAGGTCCAGAAATAATTAGGTCCAAAAGGGTAGACTACTCTGAGGGGCACAAGCAGGTGCCCATTTGCATGGCTGCTTAATTGCACCATGTGAGGGAGACCTGGTTAATCTCAATAATGAGGGACTATTGTAACCCTCTTCTCTTAATGAATGTGCCAGAGCCTCAACTCTTTCCTTGAGGATTGCAGTAAGCTGCCTCAAGCTGTCATGCACCTCCCCCTTTGTGGTGCCCTCTCACCAAGGATTCTTCAATTCTTGTCCTGACAAATGACTGTGGTGGCTGGTAGGCTGGAGCCCAAGACAAGGCATTTCAGGTCACTTCAGCCCCTGGACAGCACAGATGGTGTGGGATGCCAGGGCTTACACTTTCTCTCCCTAGCTCCGAGGCTGGCAGCCTTGCTGCTTCCTTCCACCTGTACAGACTGCCCCAGGCAGCAGTTTTCTTGTGCCTTCCACCCTGCATATGAAGTTGATGTCAAGCGATTGCCTCCTTCCAAGATGAGAGACCATAGTAACTAAGGGAGACTTTCCAAGTTGGATGCCCAACTGCCCTTTGTGCCTTCCTCTAGACTCAGCAGGCAGCCTTGCTTCGAGAGAGTAAACTTTGGAATTGGCCTGGTTAGTAGGATAAATAACAGTTTAAAATACTACTACTACCCTCTTCTTGCAGGTCCAACGATGAAACTGAAGAGGCCTGTTGTAGCAAAAATGTATAAAGACCAAATAGACCACTTCTACACTGATGGGGAAACCACATCAGCAAATCCTCTCTCAAAGTAACCTTGGAACACTGCAGGTCTCAACATCCAGTTCTCTTCCTCTGCTGTGTAAGTGTGCGTGCTGTTCACTGCTTCAACTCCCAAATGAAGGAATAAATGGGTCTCTGAAATAAACCAGGTTTAATGTTGTAGCCCTGCAATCACTGAATATTTGTATACATTCCTGACTCTAGTTATTGGTGCTGCTGCACTAACATTCTCGTTTCTCTTTGGATGAACTTTTTCTAATGTCCATGGTCATCTCAAAATCAGTTGTGCATTGTATATGGGCAAATAGAATCTCAGCAAAAGTTATAGTTAAAATTATTTAAATAGTACCATGGCACTTGTTGTTGTATTGTAAAAACCATGCTGTAACTTATTTTTCAACCAAAGTGTGTTTTGTCTGAAAATGAATGTAAAACACAAGCAGGAACCTTGCTTTCTTTGTAGTGTTGCACTTGAGGGCTGGGGTACTTTTTTTAATAGCAATGACATTTGTAAGTAAGTTATACACAGAGCATATAAAGGATTTCTATACAGTATGCATACAAAATACAGGTTTACTTGGTTCATTGTTTGTGTAATACTGGCTTAGACTTTTTTGGTTGGGATCTCACAAAGCCATAAACTTGTTGAAACTATACTCTGCATGTGTTGCAAGAAGCATTCCAGCAAAGGGAGTCCGATAGAGCTCTCAAAATCCTGTCCCTTAGGACTTGTTCCTCAGTTGTCCTACAATCATAGAATGTGTCTTGAACTTCTAGGTTTTTATGGCATAGTACACTGGGGGGGTTGAGAAAAAGTCTTAATGACTTCTTGCAAGTACACTTTTAGGACAGTAATGGACTGAACTGTTTTAAAGGTTAATTGTCTCTTGAAAAGAGAAATTAATGCATGTATTAGAAAACTAGGAAATGCTCCAGCAACTGGTATTGCCTCTTCTGGCAACAGGGTTAATTTATTAGGGGGGAGGTTCAACTTCTGGGGGGGGGGAGGGTGTGCGAGTGTGGAGGGAATTAGGTATCTACACGGTGTGCTGCACTTCCAGAACTTCAAGCTGTCTTGCACTGTAGGCCCCTCTACAGCAGCAAGCAAATGTTACTGAATTCATGGATGTTTATAATAAACTGCTGCAGAACCTGTTCACATCTGGCAAGGTGCCCCTGAGCAGAACAGGCATCAGTTTATTCCTCCAGGCATAGAGTAGAGAAGATAACTGATTACCCCCTCCTGTTAGCCAGTTATGACACAGTAGTCCTACAGAAATTTATCATTGTATGAAGGCCTAACTCCAACTAAGTTTCAGGGAGCTTAAATGTTTTAAAGGTCTTCTTTTTTTTTTTTTTTTGAGAAACTTGTATTTAACTGATCATGAACACCACTGTATGAACCATGTATGAGACTGAAGGATTGAACAAAAGTGCAATCATTCTAGCTACTTTCAAACTTTACTCTTACTGATGTCTCTAGTTCCTGACCTTTTGTCAAGTGCCTGGAGTGGATGTCAGGCAGAGGAATGTGTATATGAATAAATTACTGTAAGGCATCTCAAAAGGCTGAGTAATACTTCAGCAAACAAGGATTAAATGGCTATTCTGATTTTATATATCAAACATAACTTTGCCATCCCTTGAGCTACATCAGGGTTTGTTATTGTGTTAAATCTCTTATCCATAAGATGGCTAGTAGAGGGGGCTAGGGAAGGAATTTAAAGCACTTGTCAATTTTTGTATAAGTAATTGGAATTATCAATGAAGATGCCACATCTGTACATAAGTTTGTAATCTGATACAAGTGCTATGCACTATTACCACTGACTGGTCTTCTGTAACTATGTTCTTTATGGGACACGTGTGAAATGTCTGAACTTTGTTAATGAATGCTTAATAAACATCTGAAAACTTCATTTGTCTTTTGTGGCAAGTTACTGAAATGCTATTTAAGTTACATTTTAGGTAAATGTCACTAAATGAAGCTTGTGTGTTTCAACTATCTTGGACCAGCACACTAGTGGTGAAGGGGAAGTTGAGTGAGTATCTTGGTTCATAGGATAGTAAATGATGTAGAACAGACGTACAGAGCAAGTTCTCAAAATCTGAGAAGTGAGGTGACTTAACCCCTATAGGAACACCACCTGTACTACTCATCCTGTTTGGCTATAGTGCTGGCATTCTGCCAAGATTGGCTCAGGTAGAGAAACTGAGTCCCTTAAACTGTCAGGTTTTAGAACTTAACTGCAAGGACCAGTGCCTCCTGCAGAACTAATCCCTGCTCTAGGGAGGGGGAAGCCTAAAAGCAAGCAGTGGACAATGACTAGCCCAAACTCATGGGGCCCTATAGCAGACTCTGAACTAGTAGAAGCAGAGCAAACCCAAAGCACTGGACAATTAAGTATTGTTTAATGGACAACACATTGAACTTGCCCATTTTCATCTAGCTCCATCAGCCCTGCTATTAAAATACCACATTTGACCACCTGTGCCAGGTGACTTGGACTTAGGCTAAGGGGCTGTTCAGTTGTGGTGTAGATGTTCAGGCTCTGGCTGCAGCCTGAGATCTGAGACCCTCCTCTACCTCAGGCTCCTAGATCACCAGTTCTAGCTAAGCTTGAACAGCTACAGTGCAATTCAACAGTCCCTTAACCAAAGTCCAAGTCACCTGGCAAAGGTCAGCTGTGGGTCTTTAATTGCAGTGTAGAGACTAGGGCTGTTAATCCACTCTTCACTCTCACACTTGAATTTGTTAATTGCAGTTAATTTGCATTATGATCAATAACTCAAATTCTTTACATTTTCAAATGTAGTGATTATTACAAATTTGCACTGTAAATGAACTTTTTCAATTCACCTCATACAAAATACTGTAGTACTTTCACATGAAGGAGACTGCAATTTAGATTTTTTGTTGCATAACTGCACACACACTGTAAAACCTGAGCCTGTAAGTCCAGTCGTCCTCCTTGTTCAGCCAACTGCTAAGACAAACAGCTTTTTGTTTATTTACAGGAGATACTGTTAACTGATTATTTGTCACCTGAAAGTGAGAACAGGTGTTTGCATGGCACTTTTGTAGCCAGCCTTGCAAGGTATTTACATGCCAGATATGCTAAACATCTGTTGCTTTGGCCACCATTCCAGAGGATATGCTTTTAAAAAAGTCACAAATTTAATGCTTTAACACCTGGGGGGGAGAATTGTAGGTCTCCTGTTCTGTTTTACCCACATTGTCACACTTCATGTTATAGCACTCTTGGATAATGACCCAGCCCATGTTTTGTTCTAAAACACATTTTGTCAAATCTGCTGTGAAAGTAAGAGGTACCACTGTGAGATTTCTAAGGATAGATACAGCACTTGACCCAAGGTTCAGGAATCTGAAGTGCCATCCAAAATCTGCAAGGGACAAGGTGTGGAACATCTTTTCAGATGTCTTAAAAGAACACTCCAATGCAGAAACTACAGAACCCAAACTACCAAAAAAGAGTCAACCTTCTGCTGGTGGCATCTGACTCATAACAAACATGTATCTGTCTGCTCTGGATCACTATCAGCATGGACACGTCTTCGGGAATGGTGGTTGAAGTATGAAGGGATATGAATCTTCAGTGCAACACTGGCTACAACAGGGCCATGCAAACACCTGTTCTCACTTTCAGATGACATTGTAAACAAGAGGTGGGCAGCAGCATCTCCTGCAGATTGTAACCAAGCTTGTTTTGGCTGAGTGATTAGCTGACAAAGTAGGACTGAGTGGACTGAAGGTTCTATAGTTTTACATTTTTATTTTTGAATGCAGTTACAAATGGAGAATTATGTACAAAAAGTTCAACTTTCATAAATTTCTTGTTTTTCAGTGCAAATATTTGTAATTAACTCCAGTGAGCACTGACTTCAATTACAACACAGAGTACAATATCTGAAAATGTAGAAAACATCCAAAAATTGAATTTAATTGCACTAAGAGAATACCATTTAATCACACTTTTTTAAAGTGCTTGACAGCCCTAGTAGAGATGTGCATTATGTGGTCTATAGAAGCAGGTTCCAGCCTAAAGAAGGGGTGGTGGGGGTATTTAATAGCCACCTTGTGTAAAAGGATAATAGAAACAACTCATACAAAACAGTAGTTGAGTCTTTTCCTATTAAGATGGCAATTCAGGACTCAAGTCTCTCAGGGAGGGGGAGAGAGAAGGTGTCTGCTTAGTTGCAGTAGCAAAGAAATTGCTACCTTACCCACAAGGGTGATATGACCAATACAGAAAGTACTTGTGGCACCTTAGACTAAAATTTATGTTGGGATAAGCTTTTGGGGGTTAAAACCCATTTCATGAGATGCAAGGACTCCTCATTCTTTTTGGTGATACAGACTAACACAGCTACTACTCTGAAACCTAGGCCCATTACACTAGCTGCCCTAAAGTTTGGGATGGAATAGGATGTATTCATGGTGTAAACAAACTCCATCCTAAAGAGCTTGTGTGCCTTATTTTAAATGTCCTCTCTCTCTTGAGGTGCAGCAAGAGATCTTGGACCTGCTGCAGACCTACAACTCAGCTACCTTGAAATACTAGCTTTAGAAAGTGATATAAGAGAGTCACTTATGAACTCCAGGACAGAGCAATGACAGGATTGTTTTCTGAAAGGCAATTAATTCCTTTGAGTGGAATTTAATTGCATAAATCCATCTAGTCAAATACAGGGGCCAGTAACAGCTCTTTGAGGAAGGTAGAAGAGAACCTCCCCGCAAGGAAAGGCTGGGTTTCTCTTCTAAACCATAAGCCTTAGCTCTCTATAGATACTTATCCATCTAAAACCTCTTTGAAACATATGCTCATGGCCTTATCCTGGAGTGGTATGTTTGTCACATTTACAAAATGTCACCTTACTCTAGAAGTGCTTGATCTACCTTTCACACTTCATTTATCTTTTTACATGGATCAAGGAAGAGAGTGGGACTCTTTCCCCATCAGCCCCCTCCCGGTGACAATTCTACCACTCCCCCTCTTACTGGAAGAGGAAATAGAGCCCTGGGCACCAAAAATCTCTGCTGCAAAACCCTTCTCCTGGGGTTGCTTGAATGTCAAGTGCAGAATGTGCTTTAACTCAGCCAGGCTCCCAGTGATGTTCCCAAACTGTGGTACTCAATGCTGATAAGGCAGCAGGGAGAATTCTGTACACTTGAACTACTGTTTTTAGCTAAACATGTGTCAAAGGGGTTGAGGTAGCACAGCTGGTAATACTTCTGTGACTACACACTAAGCAACTGTTGGAAAAATTCGAGATCATAGAGCAGGCTTCCTGGCCATACACTCAAAGCCCAGGGGACTTGAATCTACAGAAAAGGGGGAAACTTTTCCACATGTACTGTCCAGCCTAAGGAGAGCCACAATAGTTGAGTGTTACCTTAAGTCAATGGTTTTTAAATCCATGTCGGAAATTGGGTCTTAATGCATTGTACTGTCTCCAGCAGACTAACCTGCAGTCAGGGAGACATTGAGTGGGTTAGATTAGATCAGTGGTTCCAACCTATTTACCACTGTGGGCTGCATCCACCCAATATATATATGCACTACCTGTATGGCCCCTCAGGATGTCACATGGGCCACGAGTGTGCTGATTGGGTTGCAAGTTGAGAACCACTGGAAAAGAGACAAGCAGTGTCCTGCCATCATGGAGAATTCTGTTTGAGATCATGAGCCAGCCATCCTGTAACCAACCTGCTACCAGTGCTGTTAAATCTGGTGGACAAGTCATAGGGCAGGTTGCCTCCTGCAATTATTTATTATGCATTGCTAATAGGGTGTGTTCACTGCTTAGATGTCACTGCCCATGAACAAAGAGGACAAAGTTAGTATCATATGGCAGAAACAGAGATAAACACTGGCGTGCAGTGCTTAATCTGGCAGTGCGTTCTAATACTTAATACTACATTGAACACACCTGTTAGGGGAATTTTAGTAACACTGCTCTTAATTTCAGCCAGAAACAGTATCCTTACACATTCAAAAACATTCAAACCCCATAGAAAATAATGGTCTAGTGTGACTGATTACAAGAGATTTTACAGTAGAATAAACACTGAATGTTCACCATAAAATTCTACTACTGTACCTGCCAACATACAGTTTCAAATCCATGCAAATACTTTAACTTCCAACGTAAAAGTGTAGTGAGATCTTTAAATGGTGACCTGGAAAGGAAAGACAATTGGGTTTTATTCCATCTCATTTTTGTGTTGTATAAAGGCAGCCAAAGGCTGGGGAGTTTTCCTGCTTGTTTTGGTACCTTAAATATCAACTTTGGACTTCACTGGTTTTGCTGAAAGACACTGGGGGTGAGAGAAGGGGTAGGGAAGCCTGAACCTCTAACAAAATGGGACAAATATAGTCCTGAGGTTAAGATGCTGACTTGGGAACTCTGGAGGCCTGGTTTGATTACAAGCTTTGACAGACTCTGACCTTGGACAAGTCAGTTTCCCAACTGTAAAACGGGGATAATTCTTCCCTCTTTAGGGGTCACGTGAGCATAAATTCCTAAGTCTGAGGTAGTCTTATTGCAGTGATGGGGGGAATCTGTTGGTTCCTAGATAGCTTTTCTTTCACATGGGTGAAATTTTTGAATGTTGAAATTTGAATTCTTTTAAACTCTCTTCCCTCTCATTCAGATTTCCCTTCCTTGGTACCTAGTATCATAATCACAAGTTCCCGTATCCCATAGCCTCTTCCAGAGCAGATAAGACCTGCATTTCTCATAAAAATAAGCAGAAAGCATTTTTAAAAAGCAGAAGCTGTCTGGACAGTAGATTGCTCACTGACAGCAAGTTGCTCCTTATGGCCAATACAGGTCAGATCAGAATGCACTACACACACACACACACACACACACCCCACACTGGTGAAGATCAGTTTCACGTGAGTGGTGAACAGTGCAACTCAGAAGTGTGATCACATTTAGCACTTGTGCCCTTTTCCATTTGTCAAGTAGTTACTGTTCTGTGTTTAATGGAGCAGATGACAAGGCTCTAGAATAATTAATATTTGTTCCAAGTATTATTGATACTGCTGTAAGAGCAGAGTTGTAGGAGTCACATTAAGTTGATTATTTCAAGTTTAAGCTAAGGCCACTGTTTCCATATTATTTCTCCAGGGGAAAATATTTTCCGAAGCAGAGATTTACAATGTAGAGGTCATTCTCTAACAGAGCATCTCCTTTCCAAGTTGGAGGAATGAAATTAAGAGAAACAAAATACCCCTTAATTTTTACTTTTCCATCTTACTTTATTTCACGTTTTTCTAGAAAACTCCTCCATAATTCCACAAATTTAACAAAAAGTTTAAAATTCAGGACAGAAACAATCCTGTAACTTATTACAAACATTATTCTTCTCTCTTTTAATCTTGGGGGCCAGATGAATTTCTTATAGTTGAGTGAAGAACTCATTTCCCAACACAACCTTTCATATCCTCAAATGACAAGATATTTAATACCTTGGGTTTCAGAGAGAATACAATTAAAAATCTAGAAGCTGAAGTACTTACACACTTTTAGGAGTGCAAACTCATCTCTTTAGTTCTTGATGGCTATTTCACGCCTCATGAAAGCAATACCCATCTGATTTCAATTTATCTTTAAAAGTAATAACCATTACAAGGTGCACAATGGTTGTGTCTAGTTTTGACACTTCCGAATGTCAACTAGCAAGTGCCACGCACCTGAAATGATAAAGGAAGCTTCTTTTGAGTGTATCAACTGTGCTATAGTGCATGTAAAGCCATTAGTGGCCATTGGACAACATTACATTTGAAATTTACTGAACCAATGATGACACAGGTCTCTGCATGCAGAGACTATGATGGGGCAAGCTCCTTAAGGGGAAGTTTAAATGTTTTACCATCAAAATAAGTTAAAGATCTCTGACAAGAACTGGTCCTAGATTGTTGCATCATAGCTCCTTACTAGTTCTGATGCTCCCACCCTGGAGAGCAGTAGAAGAACTTGTGCCGAAATCATTGCACTTCCATATATTCAGGCTGACTACATCAAAGCCTGTTTTACACGACTATTGTGTCCAATGTTCTTCCTAACTGGCATTCTGTGATCTGGTCACAACCTTTTGTCCATTTCTACAGTAAATGCCAGTAATGAAAGCCTCAAGGCTTAATACAGATCAGACCAAGACAACTGGACAGTGTTCTTGACCCCTATTTTGCCCTTTTATACAAAGACCAAGGGCAAAGGAAAAGCTGTGCCCTGATCTCACATCCACATTACTCTGAAAGCCTTCAGGTTAATCATTACTTGTACCCACCTTAATACCAAGCTGAAGGACATTTAGAGTAAACTAGAGTTTTGTCCATTTTCCTTGGAAAAATCATTATGGCTAAAACAGTCAGACAATTGCATTTTTTTAAACAATGCAAGTTACTATGCATCGTCGTACAGATTTGTAGTGGTACTATCAGTAGCAGTATCAAAATCTCCTTTCTATTTTACAATTATCCATCCATGCTCTCAAGAGTGACACAAGAACAAACACTTTATCCACAAATACTTGTACATGGCATGTTCAGAATACCAGTCAGCCTACTAGAGAATCTACAAGTGGAACTTTTCTTATATGTAACTAAAAGGGGACACAAAGGTTGGGAGGTCCAAGATTTAAACAATTTTTCCTTGTTTGCAGAGTCATTCCTCATGTGGTCCCCAATCCTACCACCACCACCACCCCAAAAAAACTAATGATTTGGTAAAATACCGGCAAAGTACTTGTGAGAAACAAAGTACTGTTAGTAACAAACCAGCAGGTGCACACAAAGGAGAAGACTATCGTTGGGGGAACATTTCCATTTCAGGTTTCCCAGATTATTATAAACAGTCTAAAAAATTCATATGTAAAATACCTTTTATAAAAAAAAGATTCCCATGAAATAGTAAATACTTGTTAAATTTCACAAGTAAAGTAAAAATCCGGGACAAGACGGCGCAGTGGCCACGGGTAGAGCCCTAGGCACTACCACATGGCGCAGCTATGTTCAAGGACAACCTCAAGACTCTTGCTTCTTGGCCCAGCTGGGGAGCATCACGATGAAGTTTCTGTTTTTAATACGATGGGAAGTGTTTGCGTGCCTCTCTCTAGTCCTTTGTGCTATAGATCTGGAAGCTACTTAGTCCCAAGACCAATACACTAAGTATGGGTGCTAGGGGTGAAGTTGATTTAGAAATGGGATTTGGGAGCAGGGAAGGAAGTTGATCTAGGGAGAAGAGAGGAGGTGAAAGTCTTAGGGACTTTCCACACAAACAGCTCAGTTAACACTGTTGCTGTTACTGTTTTCTAGAGGGGAAGGCCTCACTCATCACACATCCCTTGGCTAGAGTCTCTGGAGCGAGGTTACTTTGGGACTTTGAATACCTGGAGCCATTCCCCATACACCCAAAAAGTTTTGGGCGTGGGCTTGGACATAATGCAACATTACAGAATTCACTCCCTCCATCAAAAATAGCTTCAACAAGCACTGACTACTCTTGTAGTTTAAATGTACTCACTAAGCCCTGAACAGCACAAGGGATCTGCAGAACGTTAAAAAGCTACGTCTCTGGTGCGACTTCCTTCACTTAGCCATATCCAGTTGCCGAGCTTGAGAGAGTCCTGTAGTCTCAGCCTTTCCTGGTAATCCTCTTAACCTTGCCACAGCACATTCTTGTACACGGTTTCTATCCAGGCTTGGCAATGTCCATCAGAAAAAAACAAACCAAACAGGTAAGATCACCGTCAGCGTGACGGGGGCTAGACCTAGCATGAGCTTGACGTTTCTATAAAGACATGTGACAGATGGTACAGACAGACAAAATTAACAGGAATCGGGTCAACATGACCCAACTCAAAAAAGCTTATCACTATATTGCCACTTAAATCTATTAGTTGCAACATTTCCATGATAAAGAAAGGGAACATCCAAAACAAGGGACGACAATTTCATATGGAAAAGTGGGACAGCACATGGGTGAAGCCTCAGAATGATCTTTTCTACCTCACCCAGCTCCCACGTGGGTCTTTTAAAGAGGTCTGTTTGTTTGTGTAGAGTGATTCGGAACTGTTGCTTTCCCCAAAGCTCTCCCCAAAGCTTAAAACTGGATTGGAAAAGTGAAAATTATTTCTTTAAAAATACTGACTTTAGGAAAGAAGAGTTGAATAGATTTCTGAAGACATGACAGGTATTTCCCCCACCTCCCTTTGGAAGTCAATGCTAGTTTAACTAGGATTAGTGTTTGCCATTTCCTGCAATCTTTTGAACAGGTGAGAGAAAAACCTGACTTCACTTGGTCCAAGATCTTTTAGTTTTCTAAAGGTGTCCCAAGATAAAATACTCCCTTGTTTAGGTTTTCCCAGAGTATAGCCACTACTATAGGGGCCACTATAGGAAAAATTCATCCTTGAGAACATAGAACAAGAACCAATGACATATTTTGGCAAAGTTATTCAAACACTGAAGAATGAAAGTGAGACAGGTAAGTCCCTTCCAGAGCACAAAACGCTTTGAAGATCGCTGTTCAGCTCTCATACACTAAAAATTGTTCACAAGAGGCATTTTTAACAAACAAACAAGTCAAATCTTATTAACCACCCCCCTCCCCTGCCATTATCGTTAAAAAAAACATAACAGAAAAAACACACCTTTAAAATCTTAAGACCCAACTAGGCCCTTCTTATACATACAGTACATACATATATATAATATATATATATATATATATATAAAATATACAGCTTACAGTTTTGTAGTCCTATTACAGTTAAAGCAGACTGAAAGGAGTGAGACTTTGTTTAGGGGCTTGGATCAACAAGAAGTCTCAAAACCCCAGTGGGAGACGACAGGTTCTGGAGACCTCTTCAAAGAGCACGAACTCTGTCTCTCTGAGAAGCTGAAACACAGAATAAGGCCCTGCACTCTGCATATGAAACGATGCCTTCCAGGGATCAGGGACCAGATTACAGACAATACGTTGTACCAAACCGCTCTAGAACTTGCAAATGCTCAAAAGCGACAACTATTCACTTCCTCTGCAACAGACAACAGGACCCATTGGGAAGCATTCTCTGTTGCAAGTCACATGGCTAGCTTTGTAAAAGCCAATCCTGCTTACACAGCACGAACAATTCTTCCCCGAGCTGGGAGAAATCTAACTCAGTTGAGTCTCTCTGTGGGCAAGTTGGTCCCTGGATTTAGCGAAGAAAGCATTGTCCAAATTTCTTCAGCTCTCAGAGACACCTGAAAATGTATTCTTAAAGACACAATTTCTTGAAGTAAAACCAAAAAAGGTCACGCTCTTGTGTAGTTGGGAGCAGCACATCTTTTGCTCTACTCAGTACCTGTGCCCAAGTGTAGTTACGAAGCGAGGGAGGACAGACTCAGCAATATGGGTGCTTGTTGGAAAAAAGTGCGGCAGGCTGTGCATTCACAGAGCATGGCTGTTCTCTAAGGCAGTGCTTCGGGTGAATTGAGAGAGTAAAAAGGCCTAGTTCCACGGGTTTATTTCCTGGTACCAAGAGATGGGATTTCTGGTTTCAAAAGCAGCCCGCTTCCGAGGCTAAGCGTCATGTTGCCACGGCTTCCAAATAACTCTGCAGCTTACGGACGGTCGTTTCATCCAAGGAGAAAAGGTCAAAGTCAAAGGTTGTGTTGGTAACGTTAAAATGCCCAGTTTCCTCAATGAGATTGACAATCTGAAGAGAAAGGAACAAGGAGCTCAGGTTCAGTCATACCTAGTGCACTGGAAGGGAGGGTCGGTTTGGCCCAATCAAACCCCCTCCCTTGCCCTCTCACTCACAAGAGAACTTATCTCCTGGCAGGGACGGATGTCCAGCCACAAAAAAAGGCAACATTTCTCCTGCAGTCTTGCTGGTTCAAGCTGGAAAAAGGCACTGACAGGCCATTTCCTTTTAAATCTCTTGGAGGCAATTTAATTTTCTGGATGCTCCGAGGAGCCCAAGTTGGGTATGGCTCAAACAAGATAGTACACAGGACCCTTCCTATGCCTATATTTCAACCCTTTTTTAATACAAGCACTCGATGTGTATCTGGCTTCTTTCTACGCTTTTTTGCTTTAATAAAGAGGGACAACTCACTTGTGGTGAACCACCCATTGCAACGGAAAATTACAGTTGCCACTTAAAACACAAAGGGTCTGGCAGACCTGTGATGTGAGACGATTACCTATGCTACAAGGATCTAGGCTGTAATTTAACACAAAACCGACAGACTCTCTACCTGCTGTAGTACATTGCGTTCCCGCAGCGCCATTAGCCGTCTGTGAAGCTCCACCAGTTCATCCGTGTAGGCCTGCGAAAGAGACGGGTAAAAAGGAATAAAACCACGCATCTGGCATGGTTCCAGTACTGCCGGGGAAGCAAAGCAGTTACTTCCCCAGTGAAGATTTTGGGCAGCTGCTTGAGGGCCTGCTGTCACTTTTTTGTTCCCATTTCTCCCCAAAACCTTCCAGTCCCTTCTCTGTAGTCTAATTCATCAACTATTATCTGCTTGGAAATTAAACTGACTGAAATCCAGCTGCGTTGGGTCCCGTCAGTGCACCACAAAGTGTCTCCCTCCAAACAAATGGCTTGTGAGAAGTGATCTGAACCTCTGAACTTAGAGCACTCCAGCATCAGGCTGAATGTCTCTTGGTGAACTTCACGTTAGTGCCCTATGAGCAGTCGGTGCTAAATGCTCACCTGTGCCCCCAAAATACAATACCAAGTAGGTGCGTCACCTATGATGGGATTCTAGCAATACACTGACACTAGTTTGTGTTCATATTAAGCTTCCAACCAAAACTGAGTAAGAAACTTTTTTAAATCATTGTTCCCCAGGAAGTTTCACTGATACCACATCTGGGAAACGGCGACATTTACACCCTCACCCACTTCCATTTTTAAGACTCAGACCAGACTTTCAGGGAAGCCAGCCAAGAGGGCAAATCTCTGTTAGCACACGCTAGTGCAGTGGTTCTCAACCTGCAGCCCAATCAGCGCACAGCTGCGGCCCATGTGATATCCTTAGGGCCATAACTAGGATGGGGGGGAGGGGCACCTGCAGAGCCAGCAGGGGGTGCGGTGCAGGATCAGGCCCAGCAGCATCGGCAGGAGGCCAGGGTGCTCAGTGGCCCCGTGGCCCTTGCGGGAGCAGGCTCCCCTGCATTAGGACCGCAGAGGCAGGCGGGCAGAGCAGGCTGAGCTATGTGCTGCCAAGATAGTAAACCAGTGGGCGCGGGGCAGGGCGTGGAGGGGGCTGGGGCTGCAGGGCGAGGGGACAGGAGACTAGGGCCACAGGGCGAGGGTACAGCCAGTATATGGGGTACAGACTCTAGGCTGGGGAACTGGTGGCTGGGAGCAGTCCCTGGACAGGGGGCTAGATACTGGGGCATAGTCCCTGGATGGGGAGATTGATTGCTGGGGGGCAGTCCTTGGTAGGGGGGCAGTTGGGTGCAGTTGCTGGGGGGCAATACCTGGGTGGTAGATTGGATGCAGAAGGGGACAGTCCCTGGGGGGGCTATTCTGCCTTGGGCAGGGCACTGTCTCTTTAGGGCAAGCATGTATGCCAGCCCAGTGGGGGGAGGGAGGGCAGTCCCAGGCTGGTTGGGTGATGATTAGGGGCATTCCCTGGCTGGGGGGCAGTCTGGGAAGGGGTTGGGGGCAGCCCCTGCGTGAGGGGGCTGGTGCATGGGGACAGTCCCTGGCTGGGGGGGCACACCGCACCAGCCAGGGCTCCCCATCTTTGCAGGCAGGCTCCGCAGTCACGCTATCAGCAGCAGCGTGGAAGTGAGGTGGCAATATACCACGCCAGGCCACCCTTACAGTAAATTAATTAATTTGAACAGTTAATGTTTTGTTTTATTTTGCTAATTTAAAATGTCCTTGGTAGACATTTGCCAGTATTGAAATGAATGGTATATATCAATTTGAATCGCATTGCTGTCATATGACAAATACTCAACCGGGGTGGGGTGGGGGGGTGGGGGGGGGGGAGAGAGAGAAGGTAAGATGCACAGGTAGTACGTATAGTGTGTGGATGTGGCCCACATAACAGAGAGAGCTGCATATGTGGCCCATAATGGTAAATAGGTTGAGAACCACTGTTCTAGTGCTTTCAATCAGAGGACAGATTCTTTACCTGTAAAGCTGTCCCAGAGTTATTCATGCATGTACCAGCAAAACTGAGCTCATTTAAGCAATCCTACCAAGGCAAAGAAATCAGTCATGAGATACACCTTAGCACAGCACCCTGAAGTTTCACCTGGGGACAAGCGTCTCACCCAGAACACTCTACGCTGACCACTGAAAGTGTTTATGCTGACCCTTCTGCTAGCAAGATCACAAGCACACATTGTCTTTAATATTTAAACATTGCCTTTCTTCTAGCTGAATAATATTAAAGCAGAAAAGAAACCGGCTTGCAGTCCAATAGGGAATCCTCATATTGTGATTTTTAGTAATACGATGTGTGGCTCAGAAATGAAGGTATTAAATGGCCATATGAAGGATTTCTACGTAGGAAGAGTTCTCCCACTGAGACCTTTCAGAACAGTGAAGAAATCAGGCAATCACTGTTGACTGTTTAGCATCTCAGTAAGCTAAATAGTGTGTGTGGTTCAAAAAACTTGATTAAGTTACCCTAGAGGGGAGAAAGAAGGGGCATCCACTGAGATAAATAAAGTTTTCAGGAGTGCAAGGCTCTGAGCAAGCAGAGCGTGAAACAATAATCAAACTGCCATTCTAACATTCTGGCAAAGATCAAACAGCTATAAACTGCCTTGTCACCGTGGCCACAATGCTCCTCAAAGGGAACGACAAAGACCAAAGTAAGAGAGAACTATTGTAAAAGGTAACACATGGAAAGGATGTGGGGTTCATTTCTTAAACACTTATAACATTTCTATCACCTCATTTTGAGTCAGTACTTCCAGCATCAGTATTTCAGGGTGCAAGCCTTTAATGGGCCAAAATTGTTTCAACGTGGGGGGCACGTTTTCATGGAGAAATGTCCTCCTGTATCCCACAATACTATGCTACGCCTATCCTAAGCAAAAGTACCTTGTCATATGTTCCCTTCTTCAGGATCTTTTCTGGCTTGTTGCAAGATTCTGGACTCTTTCTTCCAGAGGCCTGAAGGGAAAACAAATAGTGGGTTGTGATTCAGGCAGGGCAAAACTGTAATGGTTTGGCTGCATAGCATCCAATGGAAGGAAATCCTTGGCTGACCTAGGCAGTGAAGTAGATGAGCTGTGGAGTCCACAGCACCAAGGACAGAACATGATGCAGGGATTGAGGGCAGAGAGGGGAAACGTTTCTCCATCACTAAATATTGATAAAAGACTTGAAACACTTGCTGCCTGGATCGACATGGGCAAAGGGAATGATCACCTCAGTAGCTCTGCAACTTAGAACGACAGCTCTGATTTTTCACTGTGCTGGATAAAGAAGTGAACTGTATAATACGAAAAGAAGTGAAGCTTACAATTAAAAAGTCCTTTACGAATGGCACCCCAGGCAACTGCAAGCCGAGGCAAACTGATTCACACTGCTAACCAGCTACGGAGAAGCCTGTCAGGAAACCATGGCAGTCATGGCCTAGTAGGTCATTAGGCCATTCCCTGGGAGCAGCACTGAATTGTTTCCTACAGGGTACGTCTAGCATTTTGCCCATTTTTCACTGGCTTGCGATTGGGCTTCCATCCCTTGACAATCCACAATTCGAAAGATCTCGCTTAGCGAACAGTTTCTGATGTTCAGAATGCACTTTCCACTTACTGGTTCAACAACATTATTTCTAATGGGCCTCCCGAAAAATTCTTCTCCATCATGGTGTTTTTGCTCTGCAGCTAATTGTAAGCAGTCTTTAGTCACATCTAAGCTGTGTTTAAGAACACAGGAGCGGCCAGACTGGGTCAGAGCAAAGGCCCATCCAGCCCAGTCTCCCGTCTTCCAATAGTGGCCAATGCCAGGTGCCCCAGAAGGAATGAACAGAACAGGGAATCACCGAGTGATCCATCCCGTCGCCCAATCCCAGCTCCGGCAAACAGAGGCTAGGGGCACCCTCCCTGCCCATCCTGGCTAATCGCCATTGATGGACCTGTCCTCCAGGAACTTATCTAGTTCTTTTTTTGAACCCTGTTATAGTCTTGGCCTTCACAACATCCTCTGGCAAAGAGTTCCACAGGTTGACAGTACATTGTGTAAAGAAATACACCTCTACCCCGATATAACTCTGTCCTCGGGAGCCAAAAAATCTTACCGTGTTATAGGTGAAACTGCGTTATATCGAACTTGCTTTGATCCACCCGAGTGTGCAGCCCCCCCCCCCTCCCGGAGCACTGCTTTACTGCGTTATATCCAAATTCGTGTTATATCGGGTCGCGTTATATCAGGGTAGAGGTGTACTTCCTTTCGGTTGTTTGAAACCTGCTGCCTATTAATTTCATTTAGTGATCCCTACTACTTGTGCTATGAGGAGTAAATAACACTTCCTTATTTACTTTCTCTACACTAGTCATGATTTGATAGACCTCTATCATATCCCTCCTTCGTCATCTCTTCCAAGCTGAAAAGTCCCAGTCTTATTACTCTCTCCTCATATGGAAGCTGTTCCATACTCCTATCATTTTTGTTGCCCTTTTCTGAACCTTTTCCAATTCCAATACATCTTTTTTGAGATGGGGCGACCACATCTGCACATAGTATTCAAGATGTGGGTGTACCATGGATTTATATAGAGGCAATATGACATTTTCTGTCTTATTATCTATCCCTTTCTTAATGATTCCCAACATTCTGTTTGCTTTTTTTGACTGCCGCTGCACATTGAGTGGATGTTTTCAGAGAACTATCCACAGTGACTCCAAGATCTCTTTCTTGAGTGGTAACAGCTAATTTAGACTCCATCATTTTATATGTATAGTTGGGATTATGTTTTCCAATGTGCATTACTTTGCATTTATCAACATGGAATTTTCATCTGCCATTTTGTTGCCCAGTCACCCAGTTTTGAGAGATCCTTTTGTAGCTCTTCGCAGTCTGCCTGGGACTTAACTATCTTGAGTAGTTATGTATCATCTGCAAATTTTGCCACCTCACTGTTTACCCCTTTTTCCAGACCATTTAGGAATATGTTAAATAAGACTGGGCCCAGTACAGACCCCTGGGGGACACCACTATTTACCTCTCTCCATTCTGAAAACTGACCATTTATTCCTACCCTTTGTTTCCTGAGGGGAACATTAAACAATTATTTACTGAGGGGACGGAGAGATTTGCTTACAATATTAAAAAATTAATCTGTTCTTTTCTGAATTCCATCCACTTTGTTGCCCTTTAGCTGGCAATATGCCAAGAACTGCATGCACTATACTACGGTCTTCTCATTGCTGCAACGAGACAGGTTGCAACCCAAAATTCTGACATCTCTGGCTGGCAACTCACATGAACAGTTGTACCCAATTTACTCTCATCACCACACAGTTCTCTTGGCATCACTGAGTTCCAAGGAGCCATATTTCACTGTGTTAAAGAGACACTGTACAACCAATCACTTCTGACTCAAAATACTTTATCAACGACTGTTACAATTGACTTCAGATTACTGTAATGGAAAGATACTAGAGTAAAAGTTATTCCTGTTTTCCAGTTTGCTTACTTTGTATGTAGTCAGTTTGTCTTGGGGAGAACACAAAATTAAGAAGTCGGAAAATGTGAATGTCAAACCAGGGATATGTGCAGGGAGTCTCACAAGCAGGTGTAGCACCTGGAATTCTGAACTCTGAAATTGACTAGATGTCAAGTTGATAGCGTCCCCCCCTCAATTAACATGAGCCCTTCAAGGGCCTAATCCTGCAGTTCCTTCCACAGGCAAAGCTTCCAAGGTGTTCAGTCTTGTCTGTTTAGGAGATGCAGATCCAAGCCAAAGCCAATAAAGGAGCATTGTGTCGATACCCACGTTGCAAGTACCTTATTATTAGTTGGGGGTAGTTTCTGACTGGGAGGGGGTTCTCGACTTGGCAGGCAGGAGTCCGTGCTGTTGTCACTGTCACTGTCGCTAAGACTCAATCTGAGAAGCAAGTAGCATAGAATTAACATCACCAGTTACTAGGAAACTGCTATTTAGCTATAAGAGAAATACACGGGTCAAAAATAATCTTTGTAGTTTAGGTTGCAGTTCTGTTTTGGTCAACATGCGGTTCCAATCCAGCACATTTTGATAGAATTCAGAATGAATAATATATTCCAAATGATGACCTGCTACTGCACTTGTTCCCATACAGAAGCTCAAGGTTTTGCAATGCTGTTGGTACTATACACAAGTAGCACTAAACATTTACAATGAATAAGGAGGAAAATCATGAAATTTCCACTGAAGGCTCATCCTCAGTGTATACACATGCAAAAACACCACAATTTCAACTGTTTTTAAATACAGGTTGACTATAAATGACAGACCCTTAAAAAGCTCCACACTCCTTTTTGGTCACTATGATATAGACAGAAGCTAATCCAAGTAGTATATTTTTGTGGTGGGTAGAGGGCCCCATTCAAAACCTACAGCTGCTGCTTGGGCTAAATCAAGGGTTCTCAAACTAGGGGTCGGGACCCTTCAGGGGGTCATGAGGTTATTACATGGCGGGTCACGAGCTGTCAGACTCCACCCCAAACCCCGCTTTGCCTCCAGCATTTATAATGGTGTTAAATATATTAAAAAGTGTTTAATTTATAAGGGGGGGGGTCACACTCAGAGGCTTGCTATGTGAAAGGGGTCACCAGGACAAAAGTTTGAGAACCCCTGGGCTAAATGCTTGATTTCATGTGTCCAACATGACATTCCAGATCTTGGCTACAGCAGCATATCAGTGATGAGCTGCCAAAATATTAACAATCGGTTCCCTCCTCCTCACCCCACAAGGGGGTTGTGCCCCCCTGTCCCCCAGGATTCCTGCCCCATCCAACCCCCAACATCCCTTGACACCCCCGGGACCCCTGCCCCATCCAACCCCCTTCCCTGTCCCCTAACTGCCCCCTGCTGCCCCATCCAACCCCTCCTCTCACTGCTGATGGCCCCCCGGGAACCCCTGCCCCATCCAACCACCCGTTCTCCCTGTCCCCTGACCACCCCTGGAACCCCTGCCCCTGACTACCCCATCACCCCATCCAACCCCGCTCCTTCCTGACTGTCCCCCCCAGGACCCTTGCCCCCATTCAATTCCCGTTCCCTGCCCTCTGACCGCCCCGAGTCCCAACCCTAATCCACCCCCCCCCGCCCTCTATCCAACACCCCCTCCCTGCTTCCTGCCCCCCTTACCGCGCTGCCTGGAGATGGGGGCCGCGCTGCCCGGAGTCGGTGCCGGGAGCCACGGGCGCCGGGCCAAAGTCGGGGGCTGGAGCCGCGGGCCAGCCTAGAGCTGCTGGCCGGCCCGAAGGCGGGGGCCGGGCCGGAGGTACTGGCCAGCCCGGAGTCGAGGGCCAGGCCGGAGCCGCTGGCCGGGCCGAAGTCGGGGGCTGGAGCTGTGGGCCAGCCCAGAGCCGCTGGCCGGCCCAGAGTTGGGGTCAGGGCCGGGGCCGCCTGGAGCCACGCGGCACCTGGAGCCCTCCTTGCGCGCCCCCCTCCCCCCCCAGCTCACCTGCAGGAAGCTGCTGCTTCCTTCTCAGTCCTCCCAGGCTTCCCGCGCTAACAGCTGATTCGTGGGAACCCGGGAGGGGGAGACTTCACAGGAGGAGGCAGAGACGGAGACGGAGCCAGGTGAGCTGGGGCCGGGAGCAGGGCAGGGCAGGGAGCTGCTGGAGCTTTTGTTAAATTTAAAAGCCCTTTTAGAACCGGGACAACCAGTTCTAAAAGGGCTTCTAAATTTAACAACCGGTTCCCGTGAACCGGTGGGAACCGGCTCCAGCTCACCACTGAGCATATCCTGAGGGGAGACAGACAAAACCCAACTATTTCCATTGACTAAAGCAGGAAACTGCTTTTGGCCAAGTCCTGCAGGAGCACTGTCTAATCAGCGAGCATCAGCAGCAGCAATTAGAATCACTTCGGGGCTGTGTATCGGTAACCTGAGGTAAGGAGAAGATTACACAGCCAGCCAGCCTCGCCATTTCTCTAGTCCCTCCAGATCAAACTCATTCAGTGGAAAGAGATGAATTTCATATTCAATTACGGTTCCTGAGTCATGGTTTGAGTGTAGGATGAATTACTGCTTCCAGTCCACAGCAGGGCCGCCGCCATGGTCACAGGCTAGAATATGCTGTTAAATAATAAAGTTTAGGAGAAGATTTTCAAAGCCACCTAAGGAAGTTCGGAGCACAAATCCCATTGGAAGTCAACTGGGCTTGTGCTTCTAAAGCCTGTACGCTCCCCCTTTGTTAATGACAGTTTATCATCTGGTATATTTAGGGTGTAAGTCCCACACAGGCCACAGATGGTCTCTTTTCTGTGTTTCTACAACATCCAGCCCAATGGGACCCCAATCCTGATTGTGTGTTACCATAAAAATAAATATTTACTACTGCTACTACTAATAATAATCCGTTCATTACCTTAGTCATTTCCAGCATCACTCCATGGAAAGCTACGCTTCCCTTTGGGATCTTTACTATTTCTACTCCATCTCTTCTTTGATCTGTATACCCCCACCCCATCCCTTCTGCATTTTCTTCTCTGCAGCATCTCCAAGTTCCCAATGCCACCCCCCTATGCCCACAGGCTTCATGCTACCTCTACGGCATCCCCTCCACTAAAACCATCAGCAATTAAATAGTCAGTGCTGACACTTAAAATATCATTAGGCTTTGGAACCTGAAGAAGAGCTCTGTGTGGCTCGAAATCTTGTCTCTTTCACCCACAGAAGTTGGTCCAATAAAAGATATTATCTCACTCACCTTGTCTCTCTAATATCCTGGGACCAACAAGGCTACAACACCACCACAAATATTAGGCCTTAGTATCAACACTCCAGTGAGATTAAAGGGAAAGGTGAGAGAGGGGAGTTTATTTTGTTGTTTGTACAGTGCCTAGCACTGCAGGGCCATTGTCCATGGCTGGAGCTCCTATGTGCTACTGCAATGCAAAGCAAATAAGAACAACACAGGCTGCCTGCAGCCTCAGTAGGACAACACTGGAAGGTTTAAAGGTTTCCCAACTATGAGGACTAGCAGCTTTCATTAAAAAAGCCTAGATTCTGCAGACGTCTTCAGTCAACCTCTATTTCTCATTGTCTTGTCGCTCATGTCTTTATTTCCAAGCACCCTGACCGCCTCCCCTTCATCTCTCTCCTCTAATTCTTCCAGCTCAACTTCTGTCCTCCGTATTCCAGTGAAACGGCTCCCACAAGACTCTAATGATGTCTTCCTTTTCAATTCCCCTTAGTCACTTCATTGACCTTGAATCTAGCAGCCACATAATACTCCTCAAGGCCCTCTTCTTTAAACCTCCATGAATTTGTTCCTTTCAAAAAAAAAACAACCCTAGCACTCATGGCAATGCCCTCGTTTCCTTTCTCTTACAAAATTATGGTCATAGACGTTACATAGACATATAAACATAAGCAAAATGAAGAGGTGGCTAAGCATCTTTCATCCCCTTATCACCTGGAATCCCGGCTGACCGGGTTAGCTTTGACTGCCTCTTCCTCAGAAGAGGTGTCATCATCGTCCGATTCCTCCGACTGTAGATCCTCTACCATGGAGCGCAGTGGGCCTAAGATTAGAGATAAGGGAGGAAAAGGGAGAAAAGCAGTTTAACGCAGATGCAAAATGTCTTCAGTATGATTGCTACAGAATCCTATTTGACTGCTACAAACTAAACTTGGCTTAGTTTATCCCTAAGGTAACCCAGAAGAGTCACGATTTATTAGGCAGATGTCACACATGTTTAAAGTTCTATCCAACGATATGTCAGCTTGTATTTCTCAAGACTGAAGAAGTGTTTGAAATTCAGTTTTCTAACAGTTTACTGGAAAAAGGACATTGAAGTATAAAAAGGTTTTTAAAAGTTAAAGGGTTTTTCCTACTCCCCCTGCTCGTGATAAAATAAAAACAACTTTTCAGAGTGCGTGTGCCAGGCAAGTTTTAAGCATCACCCAAGAAGTGGGCATCACAGTGCTTGTTATGACTGCTGAAAGTAGTGGTGGATGCTCCATCTCCGAGTAATTAAAGCTGGACAGAACAAACCACTGGAAATGTAATAAAGGGAACACGCCTGCATTGGCAAGGGGATGAACTTGATATAATTAATAGGTCTTTTCCATCTCTAATTTCTATTAATTGGGACAAATTGAGTTTGTGGGATAAAGTCAAATGCCTGGTGATGCCATGAGATTTTAGTCAGCACTGAACAAATTTACAAACTAAAACCTCTTAAACTGAACAGATCACAAAAATCTTAAAAGATTAAATAAAAGCAGAAGCCAACACATTGTGCAGGAAAAAGCCAGTTCCAGAGAGATTCAGTGCCCAGAGATTAACTACCGAAGCAACAAATATTTGCTTATGGCAAATACATAAGGTGCACCTCTACCCCGATATAACGTGACCCGATATAATACGAATTCAGATATAACGCGGTAAAGCAGCGCTCCGGGGGGACGGGGCTGTGCACGCCGGTGGATCAAAGCAAGTTCGATATAATGCAGTTTCACCTATAACGCGGTAAGATTTTTTGACTCCCGGGGACAGCGTTATATCCAGGTAAAGGTGTACTATTTCTTCCCTTGCATAAAAATCACATAGTAAATTCAACATGTATCAATTCCATTCAGCAAAATCACGCTACATCCTTGGCCTTAGATAGTCTTTAGGAAGCAGGTTTAACTTCTGCCTGTTGAATGGTGGTGTAAAAAGGATAACATAAGAATGTCCATGTTGGGTCAAACCAATGGTCCATCTAGCCCTGTATCCTGTCTTCCAGCAGTGGCCAATGCCAGATGCTTCAGAGGGAATGACAGAACAGGGCAACCATCAAGTGATCCATCCCATCATCCGGCAATCAAAGGCTTAAGGATACCCAGAGCATGGGGCTTCATCCCTGACCATCTTGGCTAACAGCCGTTGATGGATTTATCCTCCATGGACTTATCCAACTTATTTAATCTAATTCTTTTTTGAATTCAGTTATACTTCTGGCCTTCACAACATCCCTGGCAACAAGTTCCACAGGTTGACTGGACATTGTGTGAAGAAGTATTTCCTTCTGTTTTAAACCTGCCGCCTATTAATTTCATTGGGTGACCTCTGGTTTGTGTGTTATGTGAAGGGGTAAATAACACTTCCCTATTCACTTACTCCACATCATTCATGATTTTATAAATCTCTATCATATCCCCCGTTAGCCTCAATTATATCCCCCTTGGGAATTTCTGGATGGTAACATATGGTAAAAAACACTTTATACAAATCAAGCGAGGTTTTTGAAGAATATCACTTCTTGCAACACACCTTGACTGTGTTTCTGAGATGGTTCAAAATCCGAGTCAGAACTGGAGTCTGAGCTGGAACTGGAGTTGGAAGGACTGGAGTGGACAGACTTCACCCCCCATAGAAGGTAAAAAGAAAAAAAAAGAAAAAAAAGAAAAGAAAGAAAAAATCTTAACCTTTCAATCCACAGAAAAGAATGCAACATGGTCTAGCAGTGATCAAGAACATCATTCCATTCTACATCATTTTATCTACAGCACTGCTCACTAATTTTTTAAAAAACATAAAAGATGTAATTTCAATTAATTAATATTAGTGAAAGGTTCTGGACTAGCTAGGGTGACCAGATGTCCCAATATTAGGGGTTTTGTTTTATATAGCCAACTATATACCCCACACCCCTTAAAAAAAGAGAGGGTCCCGATTTTTCACACTTGCTCTCTGGTCACCCTATTCTGGGCTGTTTTGGGGATTATGTAGCCCCGGGACAGCTGAAACAGCGGCAGCACAAGCTTCCAATGCGCACCACCCTCGCTAATGAGTCTCAAACCATCTCAAAAGGCATGAAATGGTATGTGACAACCTGGAAGTGAAATTGGATACAAAGTCTATTTTCACTGTGAAAGATGAAGTGCAAAAAGTATACAACTAGCATAAATCATGAAAAATAAATTAAATGTTTAAAATTACTTTAATCCTCATACCCTAAATTGCTCTTTAAACTAAGAATATTTCTATTTAGAACTATATATTTTAAACTGACAGTACATCTTTAAACTAAGCATTCCTAGCAGTGACTGCTTTACAAGACAACTGAGATTTGGCTCCAGTTTAGATTTTTTTTTTACAGAAATTGTAACAAAAGCCAAGATCAATAAAAATGTTTTCGTCTTTACAAAATGCCAAGGAAAACAATTAAATATTCCCTTGAATTGTTTGCCACTCCAACACTGAGAACCTGAAAATGAAACTGACCAAACAGGTGAAATCAACTTCACTGACCCTCCTCCAAGCAGAAATACAAGCAAACAGTATAAAATTGTGACAAGTAAATAGGAGTTTTAATAGGTGCTATTAGTAACATATGGAAATTCAGTGTTTCATGTAGCATCAGATATTTGCAGAGCTCTCCTATTCTTTAGTACCAGAGACCACAAGGTGGCAGTCAAGGCTAAATCAAGTATTCTAGTCCAAAACAGCAGAAAGTAAAAAGATAATTAAAATTATTTGTTGTAAGGATTATTGTAAAATTTGGGGTCTAGATTTACTTAACGTTCCTCTATGTAACAGAATGCAGTGCTATTTCTTGGTAGTTCTCCCAGGTAACAGCATTTAAATTTGTGCATACTCCTAGAAAGCCAATGGTTATTATTTCATGCAATGGAATACTGAGTCTGAAAGTCCTGCTTGTCTATTGGTTAATATATTTTATATACCAGGAAACATTAATACTATATAGGAGCGTGCTGTGGACTCGGCAACATGCATGTCAGCTTTTAACATTAGCAAAAGAAGGCAATGACGGCATTTTCTTTCTATATTTTTATGTTGTAGGTTTATTATCTAGCGCGCCAGAGATGCAAGTATCTCATACCAAAACCAGGGAAATACAAGTGTTAAGTAAGATCTTTCTACAGTTACAACTTATTCCATAGCAAAGTAAACATTTTAACACTGGGTATATTTGATACATTGGCATATAGCAGCAAGGGTTAGAGAGTTCACGAGACACTTATTTGCCCATGAGGATTAAACCTATTAAGCAGAAGCAGATACCAAAGAACTACAGCAGAGCTCCTTCAGGATTGCTGGGAACAGGAAGTGCTGCTATTCTCCCCAAGGTGCTGCTTTTGAACTGGGAGCCACCCTGATAACTCTGGTACCTGACCAATTAACAGGTGTTCTTCCCCTGCACCGCACCTTCTTGGCCCCATAAACAACTAACTACTTAGGGGAGGGGGTCATTCATTAGCATCCATTTATTTCAAACACTTGGGAGGCATCCAGCACTCCAGTTGCTGGGCACACTTTGCACAGCTTAGATTACAAACAACATTTTCCCAAGAATAAGGAGACAACAAAAAAAACCCCGCACTACTCCCACTGCCCCCTGCTTCCTTGGGCCTCCCTGGGACTGTTAACTGAAGCATTCCAGGTGAACAAAGAGGTGTGCTTAGGGTTGCCAACTTTCTAATTTCTGAAAAACGGACACTATAACAGGAGCACTGGAACCTCCCCCTTGCTCCTCCTCTTCCCTTGAGGCCCCACCCCACTCACTCCTCTTCCTTCTCTCCCGTCACTCGAGCCTCCCCACATCCCTCCCCTCCCCCAGGCTGGGTTTCCTTTGCTCCGGGGCTGGGTCAGAAGCTTCAGCCCCTGATGCAGAGCCTGCCTTCCCATGAGATGCTGGTAGGAGGCGGCACCGGCTGAGTAGGGGCTAGTGTGGTTGATGACCCAGCACCCCTCCCCAACCCAGGCAACCTGACTTTTGTGTCCGGTCAGTACATCTGACCAGACACTGTACAGGACCCTTTCGAT
The DNA here is from genome assembly GCF_011386835.1 of Chrysemys picta bellii. NCBI lineage: Eukaryota > Metazoa > Chordata > Testudines > Emydidae > Chrysemys > Chrysemys picta. The sequence continues at coordinate 7,558,914 of NC_088815.1, read as the reverse complement.
CGGACTTTCCAGCAACCCTAGCTGTGCTGAGTCACAGGGAAAACCTGTTTGAGGTACATGGGCTACAAGCTATTTAGAAATGTATAGATGGTAAAACCAACATCTTGAATGTACCCAGGCGACTGGCACCCAGTGAAGAGTGCACAGCACAGGTGTTACATGGTCTCCCTGGTCCATCCCACTTTACTAAGGCAGGCAGCCACACTCTGCACACCACTTTGCTACAGTTTACTCTACTCCTTGCAGAATATCAAAGAAATATGCTTAAAATGCTTCACTCAGTGGGAAGCTCTTGTCCTGAATGACAAGGTCTTTTTGCCTTGCATTTACAGTTTCAAATTACCCTAGGTTAAGGGGTCTCTGTTTTATGACACGGGATCATATAAGCTAGTTTCAGCCAATACCTATCCAGTCAATAGTTTTGGGCACACAAAAATACCAAACTATTGACTAAAGGGTGACTACGGCAAAGCTATTTTCCAATTACATGGCCTCTTCTCAGACAAGGAGATCGTTTTTGGAGTGCGTTTATGACTACGGGATGAGGTTCTACTTGTCATATTATTGTAAGCATGGACAATCTAAAGTTGGGCTGAAGTTAACAGCTGAGTGAAATATTTGTCTTTGTAGAACTGATTAGACTAATTTCCTCCTGCAATATTCCTCAGCATCTGTCACCTGCTGCATCTGAGATCTACTCCCTTACCACCTAAAGCAGTCTTTCCCCACCCCATCCAGGGTGGAATTGTGTGTGTTTCTAACTATCTATCTAGGTTTGTGTATCTGGAATAAAGCATCCCCAATTCATAGAAAGGTCGTGGTTTTGAAGTTTCCTAAACTTGTGAAAACTGAACTTTCACTAAGGAAAAATGAAGCCAATCTCACACATCGTCCCCTGCAACTCTGCTACATGTTGTTAAAAGACCTACACGTCTTCTACATCTTCCATTCCCCTGCCTCCCAGCTAGTCCTTCATGCCATGCTCTCCCACAACTTCAGAAAATGCTGGCATAGACCTTAATAATATACTTCTTTTTCTCTCTTCCATACCTTGAGGAGCAGTGAAATAGTGTCAACATCTGAAATATTATTGTAATCTGATTTAGTACCCACCAGTTTAAATAGGGAAATTCACACCTCAAAACTGTTGTTTCAGGCTCTTTGCAAATTCAGGCAGACACCACTGTATGTTACACTTGTCGTCAGGTTTTGAAGATTTTCTGCTCAACCATAACCGCTTTAAATTTTTTTTCCTTATAAAAAAGCTCAGACTCAAGAACAAATGAGAGGCCTATCCAAGTACCCTTCACATGCCCCATATTTTGGGAGCCACTGGTCTACAGAGTCACTGGAACACCTCACCCATACAGAAGAATGTCATATTAAGTCTGGAAGGAGAGGAATCTTTACTTTTAGAACAATCTGACCCAACTCTTATTTGTCTATTTTGAGATTTCCACTTCATGTCATTCCAGATCGTGGGAGTGATTTCTCCTTCACCTTTACACATGCTCTTAAAATAGATGTTCATTAGTACGTGTTTTAGCAGCTTTAACATTTAAACAGTTCAGAGTTTGCATTATGAATAAGACTGAATAATTTTCCTGCAATTCACTGTAGCCAATCTAAAATGTTGATTGTTTATATTTCCAAAAATCATTGATGGAACAGTCATTCCCTGCTATACACATGCATATTGTACATAACCTATATATACTGCATAGGTAGCTCTACATGCACACTGACACCTGAACAGGTTTTCTGAATCTGCAAGCTATACCTGCTTCAGTTAAGCTTGTAGATTTCTTGAACAGGGACTTCTTGACTCACAGAATGTACAAATTCCATTAATGGAGCTTGGAATTTCTTTAGCCCCAAACAGAACAAAGACCACCAGCAATTTGACTTTCAGAGTTTACAAATTCTAAAAGATGTGCAGTGAATTTATAGGTTCATTGAACAAGACCCATTTACTTCAAGTTTACCATTTTATTTTTTTATATTTTTGCTTAGCCACTAGAGTTTATAAATGATCAGGGACTGACTGAGCTCTCAGCTTCAATTTTGTGTAATGAGAAACTCAACTTTGCCCCTAGCCTTTGTAAATATAATGTGATGCATTTAGCTGCATTCAAGTTGACTGAATAAAACTAACCCGAAACTTCTGGACTAAGATATTTAGGATATTTATGCATCCGAAGAAGTGGGCTGTAGTCCACGAAAGCTTATGCTCTAATAAATTTGTTAGTCTCTAAGGTGCCACAAGTACTCCTGTTCTTTTTGCGGATACAGACTAACACGGCTGCTACTCTGAAACTTGTCATATTTAGGATGCTATTTTACAAACTAACTTTGGAACACATTTTGAAACCTGAGAAACACATTGCTTTCCCAAACTTCTATATATTAAATATTTCCTCCAACTCATCAGAAAAAGTCAGACAGTTTATGGTAATAAATATGAGACTGATAATGGAAATCATCTTACAACCTTAATTAGAGAGTCACAACTGGGGCTCCTTCATTAGGGAAGTGCAACAAAAAAAACCCTCCTGCAATAGTAGCTCAAGGTTCCAAACAGGACTGGTGCACCAACGTGTGCCAGGCACACAGCGCCACATGCAAACACACAGTAAGAAGCAATCCCTGCCCCCAAGAGCTTAATATCTAAACAGACAAGGGATAGAAGAAAGGGACAACACATCCAACCAGAATAAAAGACGTTATGGTGGGAAAATGTCATTAGTGCCATGATTTGTTTTTCTTGTTTGTAATTTCTATGGGGCGCTTGGTTTATTTTACTCGATTTGCTCATATATCCTGTAGTAAGGGGCAGTGGTGGCATTAGGAGGAAAGGCAAGTGATTAATAGCCAAAGGGAAAGGGATACTAAGCAGAGAGCAGTAATGAGGAAAGCACGGAGGGTTCAGCAAAGTGACTCAGAGAAGGGGGGGGAAGGGGAATGTAGCACAGAGCTAAGCAGCAGAGAAGATAGTGTGTCCAGAATGGAAACAGTAGACGGCATGGTCAGATGATGTCCCAGAGACCACAGATACCTGCTGCTGTTGCTGCTTCTGATGGCTTGGTTCGATGACTGACTCTACCCTGGGCGTGTCTCCTTTCCCTGAGCCCACATGGCTGAGGGAAGGAGTTGCCTAGATTGGACCCAGTGCCCTGGAGGAGAGATGATCTCTGCACAGATCCGTTCTGAGGGCACTAGGGAAGGGGAAGCCCTCCCCTTCATACACACCGTGCACATTAATATTTCTACAAGTTACATCAACACAAGAAATGAGAAAATTACACCCAAAGGATTTTTCAATGGCTATAACAACATTCAAGTAGCTCAAAAGCTTGTCTCTTTCACCAACAGAAGTTGGTCCAAGAAAAGATTTTACCTCACCCACGTTGAATCTCCAACATTCATACTGATTTGCCAGGAATTGAAAGTTACTTTGGCAAGGGGTTCAGTCTTAGATCGGTGCCAAAAAAGTACTGTTCTTCCAAGTGGCTAGTGAGAATTTGAGGACAGCTACTCCAATTTGGGCTAGAAATAATGCCACATTCCATTGGAAAAACAGTATTCTAGTTGTGAGTCATGACCAGCCAGAGCTGGAGATTATTAGGCTTAGTCAGGTTATCATGTTGACTGTCTTGCTTTCTCTTGTCACAACCCTCACTTTTGGTGGCCACTGTTTCAAGAACTGCTGAAGTCAGAAACCAATGTGTTGTAGCTTCTGAATGCTGTGAATCTCAGAGATTAAGGTTTTAGACTATTAAAAAAAGGTAATTCCAGTGGTTTGGTTGATAAAAATCATGCTAAAGGCCTTTCAGCACACTACCTGTCAGGACTGCTTTCAGGACCAGTACGCCTTTTCAGGCATGGGTCCTCAAGTTGATTGGGACAGTGGGGGGGAACGGGGAGTAGCCTGGAAAGAACTTCCTCCAGGACAAATTAGCTGGAGTCTTTTCTGCCTTTTCCTGGGATGGCAGGGATTATTCATGAACATCAGGTGATCATATCACACATGATCTTATAACCACATCCTATTTCTTATGTCTATATGTGAAGCATGCAGTATTGGTCCCAGGATACCAGAGAGACAAGGAGAGTGAGGTTAATATCTTGTTTTGGACCAACTTCTGTTGGTGAGAGAGACAAGCTTCTGGGCTTGTGAAGCACAAATAAGTGATGATGGGTAACAATGCTTCCCCCCCCACACTTTTTTTTTTTTTTAACAAAAATCTCTATTTGGCAGGTAAGTCAACATTTCACTCCTGAAGTCCCTCTCTATCTATATCCTCCTCAGATGGATATTGTACATTATGACTGACATAGCCATGAGAAAAGAATGAGAAAAAAGTTAGAGCATTTTAACTAATGTGATCACAGTTACAAATGAATAAAGTCAATTGTGACTGGCTGAATTACTTTTGCCAATTTCCACTGCTCAAAGAACACATTTCATAACCGCACCCACATATTTAAAATAACAATAGCTACACCGGTCTCAATTTTGTGCGTATGGACTGTAGCCCTTAGTCTTCTGGCAAATGTCCAGAAGCGGACCAAAATTTGGGCTCAGATTATTTTACAGACCAGTGTCAACACCAATGCTAACTTAGCAACAAGCCTCTCCAGCTGTTTATTTTTAAGTATCACCTCTCATTGAGGCGGTTATAAAAACAATGGAGTTTAAAATCATAACTCTTATTTAGATCCAAGCATTGTATTATGTACTGCTGTGGGTCAGACCACTGTCCTGCCACAGTGAGGGAAGCTAAACCATTTTATACTCCATTCTAAACAGGAAGGAGGGAGTTCTTTTGAGTTTCATCCAGCGCACCAGGGTGCATGGACATTCTACCAGGAAACTGAGTGGACACTCAGAATGCCGCTCTCTTTGTACACTTGTTTCCATTTTCCAAATACCATGCACTTCTCACCAAGGCATCCAAGGCCTTTCCTGAGTTTAATGCTGAATCAAAGTATTGAGGAAAAGATATGCAATGGGCAGGGCTTGGAAAAAATGCCCTCTGCCACAGCCAGCCAAATTGGCAAGAGGGTACGTGATGTCCTGTCCATAGTCCAGTCCTCTACGGCTCTCTGCCTGAATTACACAGGCAGAAAAGCAAATCACAGAATACACCAACGGAGCACTCCACTTGAGCACGCCAAGGGCAAAAGAGGAGTGCTCCTGTGATTCAATGCAGAACAGGTAAACAACCATCCTTGAGGGAGAAAGTGGCTTTTCGCCTCTCCCAGCAGCCATCAAAGATAGGGGAGAGAGAATGAATGAATGGAACTCTCAGTTTACTAATGCTACATCTACACTATGAGCTCGGGGTGTGATTCCCAGTTCACACAGATCTACTCATTCTACCTCTCATCTGAGCTAGCGTGCTAAAAATAGTAATGTAGATGAGCCGGCACAGGCAGCGGCAGCATGAGCTAAGCTGTGCCGAGTACGTACCTTTGGGATTCAGACCGGTTTGTACTCGGTACTGCTAGCCCTGTGCCGCTGCTGCCCATGCTTCCCCAGCTATTTTTAGCACACTCGCTCAGATGAGACCTAGCACCAGTATGTCTACATGAGCAGGGAATCGCACCCTAGCTCATAGAGAGAGGCAGTAGGAAAAGAGGGAGTAGAGCAGCTGTACCCAAACTTTTCTTCTTGTGCTCCCCCCCGTTACCAATAATGGAGTGTGTTTGCACCCGCCCTGGCTGGTAGCGGAGTTGCGGCCGGGCAGGGGGCCATGGCCAGGGAGTGGAGCCGCAGCCCGGAGTGGTGGCTGTGGGCCGGCAGCTGAGAATGGGGGCCAGAGGCAGGGCCAGAGTGGAGCTGGGGGAGAGAGGGGCTGGGGGCTGGACAAGGCCCTGCCGCACTCCCCCACCCCCATTATTACAAGGCTTTGTGATGATCCTGGAGCCACTGCAGGTGCCTATCTGTGGAAGAACCCTTCACTTAGTAAGTTTGGTCCTCTGGCTAGGCTAGCAAGCATCAGGTAGTGTTTCTGAGGTCTGCCTAATGGTACTATATTCCCTGTTCTTGCCATCAGCCTCAGACAAGTCACTACATTCTATTTTTACATTTATGATGCTTTTCCAAAAGAAAAATTATTTACTCAGTTCTTTAACTGGGACCAGGGCACAAAATCATGATGTTATCACCAAAGAAGTTGAAGGAATATTCAGGTCTGCACCATGTACCATAAATGTCACTGCAAAGAAACTAAATCTGAATGACAGACCATAACTTAGACACATGGGCGGTGGGTGAACCATGGGCTCGGGGAGGCTAGCCCTCGGGCCCAGCTCACCCCTTCCATCTGAGGCCCCACTATCACGCATTAATAGTTCATTATCGCACTTTCATCTAGTCCTCTCTGAAATAAGACTAGATCAAAGACTATATCTAGTTTGCATTTTTTCCATGAAGAAACCCAAGCAACATGCCCACCAGGCCAGGTAGGAGAAAAACCCTCTCTCACCTCTGATTTAAAAGAAGTTTCATCCTCTGAATTTGACTCCTCCATCTCCACGGGTTTTTTGATCTCCTTGGCTTCACTTTCAGATTTTACTTTCTCCACTTTGGCATTCATCTTCTCCTTGGTTTGTTTCTTCTCTGGATATGAGGAAGACGCGGTTCGGGGAGAAGTTCCTGGGATGTTCTTCACCCCTTTGGAGCTGCTCTTTTTTTGCTTTTTGGCGCTAGGCTTTGGTGACTCCACATTGGAGGGCCTCTTGCTGGAAGATTTTGGCTCCGGCTGTGGTCCACCTTTTGGAGAAGTGTTCTCCAGTTTGGTCTCCTTCAGGGCCAGTTTTGGTTCCTTGAAAGCAGCTTTAGGAGGTGCTTTCTCGTCCTTAGGCAGTTTGTTCTCCGCTGGTTTTCTGGAGGAATCTTTCAAAGGCTTGCTTTGTTCTCGTTCGAGGTCTTTGGAGGAGTTTTTGCTCTCAGAGTCTTTCCTTGGCCTCTCTCTATGCTCCTTGGTTACTTTGTGTGGTTTGGATGCTTTACTACTGTCCTTGTTTGCATCCTAAAATTTAGGGACAGAAACACAGAAGCTACGTAAAAACCTGAAACTCAGTACAGCACTATAATCCAAATTTGCACAGACTATGGTGAAGACTATATTACTTCATGTAAGTGTTAAACATAAGGTGAACTTTTATACCAAGCTGTCCTTATAACAGAGACATTTTAGAAACAAAACAATTCAATGGAAGAGACTTATTAGATCTTTTACCCTGCCAGAATGAGCTGTGATCACACTATCCCCCTCCAAAAATGCCTTACCTATCAAGCATTAAACTAATACTATGTTGGATCTTAGGAAAACGACTGAGGCCTCTGACACTTGTATCACAGCCAAGGCTTCCTGCCACAGCAGATCTTTAGCTTAACAAGCAGTACAAAAAAAACCCCCACACCTCAGTAGGGACCTGCCTATCTCAGGGAATAGAAATGCATAATGAGGAGTCATTTTCCTTTGCCACTTTTGGATGACAGTGCGCACACGCTGCTCTGCCATCATGGAAGCAGGAGAGAGAGGAATGTATGGAATGACTGCATGGAATGAGACAGAGGAAGCATCTCCAATTTAGGCCATGTCTACATTACCCCTTATGTCGGCAAAACTTATGTCACTCAGGGGTGTGAAAAAAACCCACCCGCCTGAGGGACATAAATTTCGCCAGCCTAAGTGCTCGTGCACACAGCACTACGTCAGGGGAAGACACTCTCCTGCCGACATAGTAAAACCACCTAAACGAGCAGCGGTAGCTATGTCCATAGGAGAGCTCTCTCCTGTCGGCATAGAGCGGTTATATGAGCAATCTTACAGCTGTATTGGGACATCTGCGCCACTGTAAGCTTGTTAGTGTGGCCATGGCCATAGTCATTCTTCCCGATTCAGCATTTTCTATCTAATACCTGTCCAAAAATCAAATCAGCCACTATTAGACAAGCAATCCATGATTCAAAGTCATTTTTCCCTGTTGCAGCCTATAAGAACCTGGACACAGCCAAAATACAATAACTTTAGAAGAATGGAGAAAACATAGTAGGACTGGATTACAGCATGGAATAAACTCCTTGGTCACTAGAGAGACAAGGTGGATGAGGTAATAGCTTTTATTGGACCAACTTCTGTTGATGAAAGAGACAAGCTTTCGAACTTCGACATTAATTTTTGTAGCTATGCAGACGGACAGAATATTGCCTGTGGGGATCATGAGAGAATTGCCCTTGCTATGTAAAAAACCTACACAAGGTCAGCTGCATTAGGCTGGTTCAGGCTGAAGGTGAATTTCACCTTCTACTGGAGCCTCTGGGAATTAGTTATTGCTGCAGGCAGCATATCAAAATCTTCAAACCACTGGCTTGATCAGATACAGCACGTCTTGTGCTCTTTACATGGCCACCCCAAGCATTCACACCGCTAGAGTAAGTTTTGATTCTCTAGTCAACCTCTCCTTCCTGCTGGGAGGTTGAATTCCTCCGGGACTCTGACCACAGCTATTGCATGAGACAGGGAGCAAAAGTTGAATTCAATTAGTCTATATCCAGTTATACGGAAACAAGTTATAACAACTGGAAATGACTTTAAAAGAAAGCTTTACTAGCCTCAGTTAAAGACATCCGCTCTAGCAATTGAGCATGTAGGCTTAGCTCACAAATATTCACAAATCCTCTCAGCTTTAATTTTTCAAAATCTCTTCAGAGAGGCCAGGAAGTCTCAAGAATTCTAAAGGCCTTCTGGACTTGAGAGAGAGAGAGAGAGAGAGAGAGAGAGACAGGAGCAGTGGACTCAATGGGACTCCACTAGGGACATGTTCATCTATGAATTTCCAAAGCATTTGTCACTATACTAGGTAGGGATTAAATAATAGCCTGTGTAGGTGAGCTACTAGAAAGGAAACCGAGGCTCCTAGGAGGCATTTAAAGGGTTCTCAACATGTCAGGTACAGAGGATGACAACAATGGTTACAGAGTGTGGCACTCCTCCATTAAAAGCTGAGGAAATTGCAATGCTGTTGCTTAGAAGGGAATCCTACAGAGCAAACACCACAAATTGCAGGGGACACTAGAAGAAATCCAAGATGCTCAGAGTAAGTAACCAGAATTAGTTACTACAGAGGAAACTTCATTTTTGGGTGCATTTCCAGCAACAGAGCCCTGTACTCCAATGCTCCAAAATAAATGCAGCAACCTCACTGACCTTTGACCCATGGGATGGTTTGGTCTTCTTGGGATCAGAGAAGGCAGAGAGCGGTATTGTGGGTAACATAGGGTAGTCAGGACTTGGCCTGGACACCGTTTCTGCTCCTTCTGGCATTACCATCACCTAGTAATAAAGAAGAGAAATGATATACAAGTAAGGAGAAATGTCGACTCTTAACATAATTACTCTTCAGCAAGTGACTTTTGATCATTTCTGGCTACCATTATTTAGGTCTTTTTTCCCTTTAAAGATGTAAGATATCTCCTGAATAATTCCAGTTAAGATTCCCAGCTCCAATGACAATGTTTAAATAGAGAACATTCAAACAGATGAGTTAGAGAGCTAAGATGCAATGCCAAGTTTCAGCTCCACCAAGGGGAACTTCCACACCCTATGTAAAAGTAGGATGCATAACTCTGGCTATGACCAAGAGAGGCTGGAGACACCAAGAGTAAAATGCACCAGCCTCTCTTATGCCCTAAACAGTTTGGGGGTCAGGGAGAGCAAGATTTCACAGAATATGAGATAGTTTGATTCTTTCAGCTAAAAAACATCCATGAAAAACAATTTATTGGCAAGATCAGAAGCGCAACATGTGGACAGCCATGAGAGGCCAGAATGTCTCTAGGTTCCTCTCTATGTAGCTAAAGTAATTCCCCTGAGAATTTGGGGCTGAAAGAAATCTCTTCCACATTTTTTGCCAATGAGCTATAGGACCAATAAGATTTTTGATGCATCATATCAGACGTGACTCACAGCTGATCTACCCAGTTTCTAACTAATGGGCCAAATATGATGTTACTCCAATATCTGATGATCCTAGAGATGTGCAAGAAAAATGCATGACTAAAGTCCTAAAAAGTACAAATGGCAAAAAGCAAATAGCGCTCAGCACCATCCTATGGCTGAAATAAGCCTCTTCCTCTTCATCCTCATTGCAGGAGGATGTGGGACTTGTGGGGAAGTTCTGGATAGACTGACTTAGAATTTAGTCAAGTAAATTAATAGTTCCACTTCTGGGATCTTCTGCTTACAAACTTCCTCATGGAACAAGACTATTTCTACCATCCCAGGCCAGAAAGATGGTTTTAGGTAGACAACCTTTTTGCAATTAATTTAGGAATACCTGGAATAGTAAGGTGCTTGACTGGACTGGAGTCATATATCAGGTGTAGCCTAAAACCCTGTCAAATTACAACCTTAGCTGAAAAAGACTAAGGGAAAGACTTACTGTCAATTATTAGAACCCTGACTGCAAATTTGCCAGATCTCACAGGGAATGTGGGCCAAGGTAACTTGCGTAGACCTTATACAACTATTTGGCAATATCCAGTGAATGATTCTTCGGTACCAATTTCCACAGAACCCACTGTGGCTTCCCAGGTCTTCATTAATGCAGCTTTTCAAGGCTCTATCTAGCCTTTTCTCCATAACTTTACTTTTACTATTTACTTCCACTTTTTCCTTTCTCACCTGCTTTCACTTCTTTTTACCACTATTTGCCTCCATTCTCCATCACACAAACTTGATCCCCCATATTTCCTATTTTCCTTTAACTCAGTTTCCTTCATTTTCTGCTTCTCCTGGCATTTAGTGTCTCTCTCCATTTCCTTCTTCTCTTTTCCTTTCATTCTAATTCAGTCTCTATTTCTCCAACTTTATGTTTCTAATCTCTCCGCAGACATACCAGCTTTAAGAAAGCAGACATGATGAAATGGGTTCCTCTCTCCTCCGCAACTGGTGGCCCCCACCAGCATGTGCAGAGAGAGAATGTTTTCTCACATGCAGAGGCGTGTTCTCCTCTTAGCCCTGCTTTAAACAATCTGGCACCCAGAACTTCTCCCTGGTTCTGCTTCCTATGTGACAGGCAGCTGATGCCAGGAATAGGGAACACTTACTGCCAGAAGTGCCAACTACTAAGCCTGCTTGTGGGAAAGAGGAATAGGGACACTGTAGGATGTCTTTTTTCTTGAGCCTCCTTCCATATATTGGTACATTTGGAGGAAGTTAATGACACCAACCAGTTCACAAAAGGAACTCACACAATCTAAAAAACAGCCAGATGGACAAAAAAAGTCACCATCCACAGACTGATACCTGCAGCCACCAGTTTATGGCCTTGGCACAGTGTACAGACAAATTTATACTGAAATTACAAGTGCATCAGTGATCCACACAAGAACATCTTGCAGCTGCTAGCATTTCAGTTAGGTCACCAGAACCTGAATCTGGGCTGGCCCCAAGACAAACGCAGCAAGTGTCCAGTTGAGATTGCTTATAATAAGGGTATCTAACTAGCTAAGTTAATCAGAAAACAGCAGGGTCTCAAGTACAGAGAGAACCCCCAGAATAGAATTAGTAGGCTACACCTTTTCACTAAAAGTCTCTTCGCATCCCTGGTTCTTCCGGCACTCACCCCTCCAGCCTTAATAAGTTTGTGTCTGAATTCCTTGGTGGGGTTGTTGAATGTCAGTTTCTCGCAGCGAAGATGGTTCACGGGTGGGTTTCCCTCCAGATTCAGGAAAAGGTCATATGTGAAGCAAACTTTCTTCGGTTCCTCCTAAAACCAAGAAAGCAGAAGATTCATGAAGGGTTTTGGCAAGTGTGCTAGGTTAAGAGGTTTCAAATGGTCAGTCCTAGGAATGCTGAATCAACTCTTGAACGAATGCCATATTCATAAGAGTTTTTCATCTTGGGATCACAGAGTTTTCAAAACCTAGGTACAAATATCTCATTTTCTAAAATGCCTGCAATGATTGCAGTTCCCCATACCTCACACCAAAAAACTCAGAACTGAATTTCCCCTAGAGTGACAATCTATAGATAAGGATATTGACTGACACCTGCCAAAACCAATTGTTTACAGGGATGCTGGTCTTTGTAAGGCATCCAAGGTCCAAGAAAGAAGGTGCAAATTTTATCCATTCCACTCTTTGGTACAAACACACAGTCTATCTAGTCAGCCTCTTTGGAGAATAATGGAACTATAGTTATCACCATTAGAAACATATTTTGCTTTATTATTTAGGGAAAGGACAACTCCTGGACTCCAAAGGGGTGTGGGTTCTAGAAAGATTAGCCACTGTGAGGGAAGGAGTGCTAGATATGCAAAATCCCTTTTGAAATAAAAACTGAATGAGTTGGGTGGAAGCTGATGAATGGGCAGATGCCCTAGTCCTTTCAGCTTTCCAAGTACCATAAATGAGCCATCTTTATCTGTAGTCCACGAAAGCTTATGCTCTAATAAATTTGTTAGTCTCTAAGGTGCCACAAGTACTCCTGTTCTTCTTTTTGCGGATACAGACTAACACGGCTGCTACTCTGAAACAAGTCAGACTGTTTTCCTATTTGTGGCCAACTGATTCTGTTCCACCTGCCGCATCAGTGAAGAGAGTTCTCATGCATTTGCTGTGCGGGACAGACAGACAGTATGGGGCAGAGCACTGCTGGAACTCTTTCCACACAGGTAGACAATTCCTTAATCTTCTTCAGAAAAAGCAGGAGTGACATCTCCTCAGTCACCCATCCTTGTAATATCAAGGAACTAGGAGAATCGATAATACTATGTTAGCAAATGGACAGACATTTACTAGTTTCAGTTCCCAGGTTTATATTGTTAAAGGTTTTACAAAAGATAATATGAATATTGTTTGTCTTCAGTGCTATGAAAAAAAAAAAAAAAAAAAAACATGTCTCCTGCAATTGATTCCTTGTACTAGGTCAGGAGAACCAGAAAATGAAGATGTACGTAAAAGTGAAACTGATTAGTTTCTTTCTGTCATCCAGCCATAAGACAATTGGAGAAAATAAACAACGTAAGTGGTGTAAAACAAACCAGGTGTTTAAAACCGAGTTAGTAATCCAAGTGAGGCTAGTAACAGAAATAAGGGTTTTAAATATGAGTTTTTGCTGACTGCATCCCTTTCACGTATCACTGGGTGCTAGTTTTTTGGCTGCTACTAACATAAGTGCAACCACTAGTGAGAGGGGAATTCTCAGCCATTGTGATGCTTTATCAGTCCCTAAGCATATGTCAGTGCAGTGTCTAGTTCTACTGCTAATGGAAGGACTCAGCTTGCTGCAGGAGTATCACATTACACACACA